>NC_137107.1:37401467-37774840 GCF_949357685.1 Gobio gobio | reverse complement strand
TAAATTAGCCGACTGGGTGATATGCAACAGAAAAACAAACCTGTATTTTTTGCCATTCTTGAATATTTATAATGTATGTATGCAGTGTAATTTTAAAAATAATGCTTTACTTTACTACTAAAATGTAATGGCATTAATTAATTACTCCCAACACTGTGTGTGTGTGTGTGTGTGTGTGTGTGTGTGTGTGTGTGTGTGTGTGTGTGTGTGTGTGTGTGTGTGTGTGTGTGTGTGTGTGTGTGTGTGTGTGTGTGTGTGTGTGTGCGCCTATGTGATTTACGAGGACATTTGACATGAATACACGCCACATTATGAGGACATTTTGAATTATGAGGACAGGGCCGATGTCCTCATAATTCGGGGAATGTAGAAGTGCTCCAGAAGCTAGGGGGAGCTAAAATCCAAAATTTCTCCACATGTCTTTATAATTCACATAGACCTGAATTTGTGTATGACGTGTGTATCGGAAGTGCGCCTCTGTAGGACGGACTTGGTACTGCGCCTCCTCATTAATTATTAATACGTGTGTATGAATCGCGGCTTCTGATTGGCTGACCGCTAGAAGTCCTCATAATGTTGGAATTTGTCAAACTCAAGCCCCTTTAACACAGGTCGACGACAACGACGGTATTGGAAAATATATCATTCTAAGTATAAAATAATAGCCACATGTTACATGGACTAAGTTATAAAAACACTGCACACTGAAGCCTTTTCTCCTGACCGAAGTCTTTTCTGACGATATCATCACTCATCGCAGTCGCACAGGTAAGATCAATGATCAGCACAGCTGCTATCTGTGTTAAAATCTGCTTTAGTTTATAACGATTTAAACTATGACTGTTATTAAGACAACTGTGAAATTAAAGAGCATGAACTTTTAATCAAGTTAGCTTTGGTGAAACATACGAAAATAAACCATGGTTTTATTATAGTAAAAGTGTAACCATGTTTTGTTTGGCTTACTGATTACCATTTAAATAACCACAGTTTTACCCCAAACTTTAGTTTAACTATAATTACTGTCGTTTAAGATCACATTATTTAGCGAAATGTCGTAATGCTTCTCAGCTTCAGCTGTTACTGTAACACATTAATCTGAATCTGAATGATAACGGTACTGAAATAATTATTTGTGCATCCCTAAGAAATGCAACAGATTCTGTAACTGCATGATAACTTTAATGTTGTCATTTTACTTAGTCTGAGCTAATAGATCGCTATGAGTTATAATGTGTCTTAAGGTTTCAGGTATGTTTCAGCTGTAACCCTGTCTGTCAAATCATTAAGTTCAGTATTATTCAGTATTCAAAATATCAAGGATATGTTTTCACAGAATGTTTCTTTCATTATGTAAGATGCTTTTATGTATAAAACAATAAATCACAAAAAAATGACTTGCTGGACCTTTGCAGAAAATTGCAGGAATAAGGCCCAGAAGAGGAGGCTGTATATTATGATCAATGTGTAAAAAGACAAGGATGGATTTGAAGCAAAATATATCACTTCATTCAAAGGTAAGTAACGCAGACCTATGTTTGAGTCAGGGATTTCCACCCCTGCTCTAAATCTTTATTTAAAACTTTTCTCTGATTAATCAGACTAATTCTTTTGTTAGGTCGGGAGTGTTCACCACTTCTCACTTTCAAAAAGGAGATGTTCTGATGGAATATCGAGGAGAGGTCATTAATAAAGAGGAATATGAAAGAAGACTCCAAACCTATGACAGTTCACTTGAAGTGTTTTTATTTGAATTCCGTTTTAATGGAAAACAATTATGGTATGTATATGGTTTTATTGGTTCTTATAAATATATTTGTAAGTTGTAAGTGAACCAGAAATGCAAACTGCATTTTCTGCAAGTAATAGCAATAGTAATAGTAAACTAGTGACTTTCATAACCCTTATTTCTTAAATGTTATTTTGCTCTAAACAATTATTCAAACATAAGCTTTAATCATGTTAAAGATTTATTTATAGTTTATTGTTAATCTACGCAGGTAACTTCGGAGACTGAAGAACCTGCCTCACTCGTCTGTGGAGATGGAAGTAAAGCATCGCAGATGGTAAGTGTTCATGAAAAGTGACTGCATTTTGGGTCTTCTCGTTTTATTCTATATATTCTCCTTCAAACATGCATGTCACACAGTCACGCACACAGTCAGGCACACAGTCAGGCACACAGTCACGCACACAGTCACGCACACAGTCACGCACACAGTCAAGCACACAGTCAGGCACACAGTCAGGCACACAGTCACGCACACAGTCACGCACACAGTCACGCACACAGTCAAGCACACAGTCACGCACACAGTCAGGCACACAGTCAGGCACACAGTCACGCACACAGTCACGCACACAGTCACGCACACAGTCACGCACACAGTCACGCACACAGTCAGGCACACAGTCAGGCACACAGTCACGCACACAGTCAGGCACACAGTCAAGCACACAGTCACGCACACAGTCAGGCACACAGTCAGGCACACAGTCAGGCACACATTCACGCACACAGTCAAGCACACAGTCACGCACACAGTCAGGCACACAGTCAGGCACACAGTCAGGCACACTGTCACGCACACAGTCACGCACACAGTCACGCACACAGTCAGGCACACAGTCACGCACACAGTCAAGCACACAGTCACGCACACAGTCAAGCACACAGTCACGCACACAGTCAGGCACACAGTCAGGCACACAGTCAGGCACACTGTCACGCACACAGTCACGCACACTGTCACGCACACAGTCAGGCACACAGTCACGCACACAGTCAAGCACACAGTCACGCACACAGTCAGGCACACAGTCAGGCACACAGTCACGCACACAGTCAAGCACACAGTCACGCACACAGTCAGGCACACAGTCAGGCACACAGTCAGGCACACTGTCACGCACACAGTCACGCACACTGTCACGCACACAGTCACGCACACAGTCACGCACACAGTCAGGCACACAGTCACGCACACAGTCACGCACACAGTCACGCACACAGTCAGGCACACAGTCAGGCACACAGTCAGGCACACAGTCAGGCACACAGTCACGCACACAGTCACGCACACAGTCAGGCACACAGTCAGGCACACAGTCAGGCACACAGTCAGGCACACAGTCAGGCACACAGTCACGCACACAGTCACGCACACAGTCACGCACACAGTCACGCACACAGTCACGCACACAGTCAGGCACACAGTCACGCACACAGTCACGCACACAGTCACGCACACAGTCACGCACACAGTCAGGCACACAGTCAGGCACACAGTCAGGCACACAGTCAGGCACACAGTCACGCACACTGTCACGCACACGGTCACGCACACAGTCACGCACACTGTCACGCACACTGTCACGCACACAGTCAGGCACACTGTCAGGCACACAGTCACGCACACAGTCACGCACACAGTCACGCACACAGTCACGCACACAGTCACGCACACAGTCACGCACACAGTCACGCACACAGTCAGGCACACAGTCAGGCACACAGTCAGGCACACAGTCACGCACACTGTCACGCACACTGTCACGCACACAGTCACGCACACAGTCAGGCACACAGTCAGGCACACAGTAAGGCACACTATCAGGCACACAGTCACGCACACTGTCACGCACACAGTCACGCACACAGTCAGGCACACAGTCAGGCACACAGTCAGGCACACAGTCACGCACACTGTCACGCACACTGTCACGCACACAGTCACGCACACAGTCACGCACACAGTCACGCACACAGTCAGGCACACAGTCAGGCACACAGTCAGGCACACAGTCAGGCACACAGTCACGCACACTGTCACGCACACTGTCACGCACACAGTCACGCACACAGTCAGACACACAGTCAGGCACACAGTAAGGCACACTATCAGGCACACTGTCACGCACACAGTCACGCACACAGTCAGGCACACAGTAAGGCACACTATCAGGCACACAGTCACGCACACAGTCACGCACACAGTCACGCACACAGTCACGCACACAGTCACGCACACAGTCAGGCACACAGTCAGGCACACAGTCAGGCACACAGTCACGCACACAGTCACGCACACAGTCACGCACACAGTCACGCACACAGTCAGGCACACAGTCAGGCACACTGTCAGGCACACAGTCACGCACACTGTCACGCACACAGTCACGCACACAGTCACGCACACAGTCACGCACACAGTCACGCACACAGTCAGGCACACAGTCAGGCACACAGTCAGGCACACTGTCAGGCACACTGTCAGGCACACTGTCACGCACACAGTCACGCACACAGTCACGCACACAGTCACGCACACAGTCACGCACACTGTCACGCATACAGTCACGCACACAGTCACGCACACAGTCAGGCACACAGTCAGGCACACAGTCAGGCACACAGTCACGCACACTGTCACGCACACAGTCACGCACACAGTCACGCACACAGTCACGCACACAGTCACGCACACTGTCACGCACACTGTCACGCACACAGTCACGCACACAGTCACGCACACAGTCACGCACACAGTCACGCACACAGTCACGCACACAGTCACGCACACAGTCAGGCACACTGTCAGGCACACTGTCAGGCACACAGTCACGCACACTGTCACGCACACAGTCACGCACACAGTCAGGCACACAGTCAGGCACACAGTCAGGCACACAGTCACGCACACTGTCACGCACACTGTCACGCACACAGTCAGGCACACAGTCAGGCACACAGTCAGGCACACTGTCAGGCACACAGTCACGCACACTGTCACGCACACAGTCACGCACACAGTCACGCACACAGTCACGCACACAGTCACGCACACAGTCAGGCACACAGTCAGGCACACAGTCACGCACACAGTCACGCACACAGTCACGCACACAGTCAGGCACACAGTCAGGCACACAGTCAGGCACACAGTCACGCACACTGTCACGCACACAGTCACGCACACAGTCACGCACACAGTCAGGCACACAGTCAGGCACACAGTCAGGCACACAGTCAGGCACACAGTCAGGCACACAGTCACGCACACAGTCACGCACACAGTCACGCACACTGTCACGCACACTGTCACGCACACTGTCACGCACACTGTCACGCACACAGTCAGGCACACAGTCAGGCACACAGTCACGCACACAGTCACGCACACAGTCACGCACACAGTCACGCACACAGTCACGCACACAGTCAGGCACACAGTCAGGCACACAGTCAGGCACACAGTCAGGCACACTGTCAGGCACACAGTCACGCACACAGTCACGCACACAGTCACGCACAGTGTCACGCACACAGTCACGCACACAGTCACGCACACAGTCACGCACACAGTCAGGCACACAGTCAGGCACACAGTCACGCACACAGTCACGCACACAGTCAGGCACACAGTCAGGCACACAGTCACGCACACAGTCACGCACACAGTCACGCACACAGTCACGCACACAGTCACGCACACAGTCAGGCACACTGTCACGCACACTGTCACGCACACTGTCACGCACACTGTCACGCACACTGTCACGCACACAGTCACGCACACAGTCACGCACACAGTCACGAACACAGTCACAGTACATTTACACTCACAAGACCCATAAAAGGCACTAAACACGTTATTACAAAGTCCATCTCACTACAGTGGCTCTACAATAATTTTACAAAGTGACGACAATAGTTTTTGTGCGCAAAAAAAAATCAAAATAACGACTTTATTCAACACAAACTTTGACCTCTGCCGTGAACTCATGAACCACCACGACGCATGTGCGAGAATATGACGCAGAACCGGCGTTCGGGAATCCATGAAATGCACACTTTAGTCCCATATTGAGTTCTACGACGAGACCTAAAGCAGGATCAATGTAGAATTCAACAGCTTAGATACGGCGCGTCTTCCTCTGCTTGTAAACACATCTCCTCACGTCTGGGTCACGTGTCCGAATGCCGGATCTGCGTCATATTCTCGCACATGCGTCGTGGTGCTTCGTGAGTTCACGGCAGAGGCCAAAGTTTGTGTTGAATAAAGTCGTTATTTAGATTTTTTTTTTTGCGCACAAAAACTATTGTCGTCGCTTTGTAAAATTATTGTAGAGCCACTGTAGTGAGATGGACTTTGTAACGGCGTCTTTAGTGCCTTTTATGGGTCTTGTGAGTGTAAATGTACTGAATGTCAATGGAGGCCTTTCTCAGCATCAGCTTTCAACAAAAATATCTTCATTTGTGTTCCGAAGATGAACGAATGTCTTACGGGTGTCGAACGACATGAGGGTGAGTAATTAATGACATAATTTTCATTTTTGGGTGAACTAACCCTTTAATAAGGGTAAAGGAATCCTGCTCCTAGAGAGCCAATGTCCTTCAGAGAGTTACACCCATTTCATACTGCACGTGTAAGCAATGCGTAAGCAACACATCTTTTTTTGGCACCTAAGAGCAAATCACAAAGCATTCATAAGCAGTGCAGCCATCATTAGGGCCCTATAAAATCTGTTTTATTTTTTCCCAAATTCCGTTTTATTTCCCCAAATTACATTTTTTTCCATTAAAATTTTTTTAATTTTTGGGAATTATATATTTTTTTATCCTTAACTGTTATTTTAGTCGTAAAAAGATTGTGCTTTTAATGTTAATATAATAGAACATAGGAATGACCTAAAATTGATTGAGGAAACAAACAAACATTTACTCTGTACTTCAAGACAAATACTGCATGATGCAACATAACACTGCACTCTAAGTACCTCAAGTCACAACAAAATATTAGTGCTGTGAATAGATCAATTCAAATTAATAAAAAAAATTCTGTAATTAATCATGATTAATTGCATTTAAAAAACATTGGAGTTTTTAATATTTTGATATTGTATTAATTTCAGTTACTCTCCAAATTAATGTAGATACAATTTTAAAGACAGCAGATTTTTATGAATGAAGGCCAGTATCACTGATACTAATGTCTCTTAGTAAAACATTAATGACGTTACATTACAGTATCACTGAAAGATACCAATTTAACATTTATTAGGCTTTAAAAAAACTTTTAAAACAATCTTTACATAAACCCATTATAATAAATGTTATATTTACCCATGGCCTAGCCCTGTTAGACATAGCCTAAATAGAAATTGAATAAAGTTATCAACACCTTTATTAACTGCATAAATAATCTAGATTATTCATCATTAAAGCTACATTTGTCTCTGTTCCTTTTGTTCTTTGATGAACATTAATGACAGACATCATCAGTGCTCCTGTCCCTTTAAAAACGGCCACTGACGAACATGACGCAGATCTGACGCTGTCCCGCGCATCTCATTTTCTCACAAGTTAATTTAAGAAATTTTCCATACAGTACATTAAAGTGAATTAAAAGCAAAGGAAAATACAGTAAGTACTCCCCGCGAGGGAACTGCTCGGTACCGAGGGCTTAGCGTTGAGTTTCTTAACTTTTTCACCAGCGAAAGCAGAGCCGTGGTGATCCGCTTCGCCATGCTTTCATTGTTTTGAAGGGGGGGCTGAAATGACGGGGGGGGGGTTGTGCTTCCCCCGGTCTGCATTTTCCCCAGACATGCGTTCTTCTCCCACACAAAACAGCATTGCATTCCAAATATGTAAAATTCAGTGAAATTCCGTGTTAACACTAGATTCCGCGTTAATATGCCAATTCTGCGATTCCGTCTGCCCATCCGTGATCGCGGAATTTATAGGGCCCTACATAATTTCAGAGCCAAGTCTATTTTTACTGCGTTGCTCATGCTGACTGGGGTATATGCTTATGTGGCGATGACATATTTCTGCTAAAATCTCAGCCAGCTTTGTTCCATCAAGCGCATGTTGCTTTAATAGGGAGCAATGTCATGTGTTTAGTCATTCACACAGAAGCCATACATCAAGAACAGTAAAGGAGAAGGGCTTCAAACTACACATTTCATTCGCCATTCACAAATATGAAAAAAAGGAAAAATGATTGCATCACAAATCACTCTCTCCTATAGTGAATAAACCCTTTATGCCCCCACATCATCAATATACTGCTTACATGTGCAGTGTAAAACAGGCGTTTCCCTTAATGGATCACGAATTGTGTATAATGTCCTCATATTTACTGTTGATGTCATGTTGTGGGGGTTGGGTGAAGATCCAGGTGAGGGTTCTACAGTCAGATAGGGATACGTGTTGTGTATAATGTCCTCATATTTACTGTTGATGTCATGTTGTGGGGGTTGAGTGAAGATCCAGGTGTGGGTTCTACAGTCAGATAGGGATACGTGTTGTGTATAATGTCCTCATATTTACTGTTGATGTCATGTTGTGGGGGTTGAGTGAAGATCCAGGTGAGGGTTCCACAGTCAGATAGGGATACGTGTTGTGTATAATGTCCTCATATTTACTGTTGATGTCATGTTGTGGGGGTTGGGTGAAGATCCAGGTGAGGGTTCTACAGTCAGATAGGGACACGTGTTGTGTATAATGTCCTCATATTTACTGTTGATGTCATGTTGTGGGGGTTGGGTGAAGATCCAGGTGAGGGTTCCACAGTCAGATAGGGATACGTGTTGTGTATAATGTCCTCATATTTACTGTTGATGTCATGTTGTGGGGGTTGAGTGAAGATCCAGGTGAGGGTTCCACACTCAGATAGGGATACGTGTTGTGTATAATGTCCTCATATTTACTGTTGATGTCATGTTGTGGGGGTTGAGTGAAGATCCAGGTGAGGGTTCTACAGTCAGATAGGGATACGTGTTGTGTATAATGTCCTCATATTTACTGTTGATGTCATGTTGTGGGGGTTGAGTGAAGATCCAGGTGAGGGTTCCACACTCAGATAGGGATACGTGTTGTGTATAATGTCCTCATATTTACTGTTGATGTCATGTTGTGGGGGTTGAGTGAAGATCCAGGTGAGGGTTCTACAGTCAGATAGGGATACGTGTTGTGTATAATGTCCTCATATTTACTGTTGATGTCATGTTGTGGGGGTTGGGTGAAGATCCAGGTGAGGGTTCCACAGTCAGATAGGGATACGTGTTGTGTATAATGTCCTCATATTTACTGTTGATGTCATGTTGTGGGGGTTGGGTGAAGATCCAGGTGAGGGTTCTACAGTCAGATAGGGATACGTGTTGTGTATAATGTCCTCATATTTACTGTTGATGTCATGTTGTGGGGGTTGAGTGAAGATCCAGGAGAGGGTTCTACAGTCAGATAGGGATACGTGTTGTGTATAATGTCCTCATATTTACTGTTGATGTCATGTTGTGGGGGTTGAGTGAAGATCCAGGTGAGGGTTCCACAGTCAGATAGGGATACGTGTTGTGTATAATGTCCTCATATTTACTGTTGATGTCATGTTGTGGGGGTTGAGTGAAGATCCAGGTGAGGGTTCTACAGTCAGATAGGGATACGTGTTGTGTATAATGTACTCATATTTACTGTTGTTGTCATGTTGTGGGGGTTGAGTGAAGATCCAGGTGAGGGTTCTACAGTCAGATAGGGATACGTGTTGTGTATAATGTCCTCATATTTACTGTTGATGTCATGTTGTGGGGGTTGAGTGAAGATCCAGGTGAGGGTTCTACAGTCAGATAGGGATACGTGTTGTGTATAATGTCCTCATATTTACTGTTGATGTCATGTTGTGGGGGTTGAGTGAAGATCCAGGTGTGGGTTCTACAGTCAGATAGGGATACGTGTTGTGTATAATGTCCTCATATTTACTGTTGATGTCATGTTGTGGGGGTTGAGTGAAGATCCAGGTGAGGGTTCCACAGTCAGATAGGGATACGTGTTGTGTATAATGTCCTCATATTTACTGTTGATGTCATGTTGTGGGGGTTGAGTGAAGATCCAGGTGAGGGTTCTACACTCAGATAGGGATACGTGTTGTGTATAATGTCCTCATATTTACTGTTGATGTCATGTTGTGGGGGTTGAGTGAAGATCCAGGTGAGGGTTCTACACTCAGATAGGGATACGTGTTGTGTATAATGTCCTCATATTTACTGTTGATGTCATATTGTGGGGGTTGAGTGAAGATCCAGGTGAGGGTTCTACAGTCAGATAGGGATACGTGTTGTGTATAATGTCCTCATATTTACTGTTGATGTCATGTTGTGGGGGTTGGGTGAAGATCCAGGTGAGGGTTCCACAGTCAGATAGGGATACGTGTTGTGTATAATGTCCTCATATTTACTGTTGATGTCATGTTGTGGGGGTTGAGTGAAGATCCAGGTGAGGGTTCTACAGTCAGATAGGGATACGTGTTGTGTATAATGTCCTCATATTTACTGTTGATGTCATGTTGTGGGGGTTGAGTGAAGATCCAGGTGAGGGTTCTACAGTCAGATAGGGATACGTGTTGTGTATAATGTCCTCATATTTACTGTTGATGTCATGTTGTGGGGGTTGAGTGAAGATCCAGGTGAGGGTTCCACAGTCAGATAGGGATACGTGTTGTGTATAATGTCCTCATATTTACTGTTGATGTCATGTTGTGGGGGTTGGGTGAAGATCCAGGTGAGGGTTCTACAGTCAGATAGGGATACATGTTGTGTATAATGTCCTCATATTTACTGTTGATGTCATGTTGTGGGGGTTGGGTGAAGATCCAGGTGAGGGTTCTACAGTCAGATAGGGATACGTGTTGTGTATAATGTCCTCATATTTACTGTTGATGTCATGTTGTGGGGGTTGGGTGAAGATCCAGGTGAGGGTTCTACAGTCAGATAGGGACACGTGTTGTGTATAATGTCCTCATATTTACTGTTGATGTCATGTTGTGGGGGTTGGGTGAAGATCCAGGTAAGGGTTCTACAGTCAGATAGGGACACGTGTTGTGTATAATGTCCTCATATTTACTGTTGATGTCATGTTGTGGGGGTTGAGTGAAGATCCAGGTGTGTGTTCTAGTCAGATAGGGATACGTGTTGTGTATAATGTCCTCATATTTACTGTTGATGTCATGTTGTGGGGGTTGAGTGAAGATCCAGGTGAGGGTTCTACAGTCAGATAGGGATACGTGTTGTGTATAATGTCCTCATATTTACTGTTGATGTCATGTTGTGGGGGTTGGGTGAAGATCCAGGTGAGGGTTCTACAGTCAGATAGGGATACGTGTTGTGTATAATGTCCTCATATTTACTGTTGATGTCATGTTGTGGGGGTTGGGTGAAGATCCAGGTGAGGGTTCTACAGTCAGATAGGGACACGTGTTGTGTATAATGTCCTCATATTTACTGTTGATGTCATGTTGTGGGGGTTGGGTGAAGATCCAGGTAAGGGTTCTACAGTCAGATAGGGACACGTGTTGTGTATAATGTCCTCATATTTACTGTTGATGTCATGTTGTGGGGGTTGAGTGAAGATCCAGGTGTGTGTTCTAGTCAGATAGGGATACGTGTTGTGTATAATGTCCTCATATTTACTGTTGATGTCATGTTGTGGGGGTTGAGTGAAGATCCAGGTGAGGGTTCTACAGTCAGATAGGGATACGTGTTGTGTATAATGTCCTCATATTTACTGTTGATGTCATGTTGTGGGGGTTGGGTGAAGATCCAGGTGAGGGTTCTACAGTCAGATAGGGATACGTGTTGTGTATAATGTCCTCATATTTACTGTTGATGTCATGTTGTGGGGGTTGAGTGAAGATCCAGGTGAGGGTTCCACAGTCAGATAGGGATACGTGTTGTGTATAATGTCCTCATATTTACTGTTGATGTCATGTTGTGGGGGTTGAGTGAAGATCCAGGTGAGGGTTCTACAGTCAGATAGGGATACGTGTTGTGTATAATGTCCTCATATTTACTGTTGATGTCATGTTGTGGGGGTTGAGTGAAGATCCAGGTGAGGGTTCTACAGTCAGATAGGGATACGTGTTGTGTATAATGTCCTCATATTTACTGTTGATGTCATGTTGTGGGGGTTGAGTGAAGATCCAGGTGAGGGTTCCACAGTCAGATAGGGATACGTGTTGTGTATAATGTCCTCATATTTACTGTTGATGTCATGTTGTGGGGGTTGAGTGAAGATCCAGGTGAGGGTTCCACAGTCAGATAGGGATACGTGTTGTGTATAATGTCCTCATATTTACTGTTGATGTCATGTTGTGGGGGTTGGGTGAAGATCCAGGTGAGGGTTCTACAGTCAGATAGGGATACGTGTTGTGTATAATGTCCTCATATTTACTGTTGATGTCATGTTGTGGAGGTTGGGTGAAGATCCAGGTGAGGGTTCCACAGTCAGATAGGGATATGTGTTGTGTATAATGTCCTCATATTTACTGTTGATGTCATGTTGTGGGGGTTGGGTGAAGATCCAGGTGAGGGTTCTACAGTCAGATAGGGATACGTGTTGTGTATAATGTCCTCATATTTACTGTTGATGTCATGTTGTGGGGGTTGAGTGAAGATCCAGGTGAGGGTTCTACAGTCAGATAGGGATACGTGTTGTGTATAATGTCCTCATATTTACTGTTGATGTCATGTTGTGGAGGTTGGGTGAAGATCCAGGTGAGGGTTCCACAGTCAGATAGGGATACGTGTTGTGTATAATGTCCTCATATTTACTGTTGATGTCATGTTGTGGAGGTTGGGTGAAGATCCAGGTGAGGGTTCCACAGTCAGATAGGGATACGTGTTGTGTATAATGTCCTCATATTTACTGTTGATGTCATGTTGTGGGGGCTGAGTGAAGATCCAGGTAAGGGTTCTACAGTCAGATAGGGATACGTGTTGTGTATAATGTCCTCATATTTACTGTTGATGTCATGTTGTGGGGGCTGAGTGAAGATCCAGGTAAGGGTTCTACAGTCAGATAGGGATACGTGTTGTGTATAATGTCCTCATATTTACTGTTGATGTCATGTTGTGGGGGTTGGGTGAAGATCCAGGTGAGGGTTCTACAGTCAGATAGGGATACGTGTTGTGTATAATGTCCTCATATTTACTGTTGATGTCATGTTGTGGGGGTTGAGTGAAGATCCAGGTGAGGGTTCTACAGTCAGATAGGGATACGTGTTGTGAATAATGTCCTCATATTTACTGTTGATGTCATGTTGTGGGGGTTGAGTGAAGATCCAGGTGAGGGTTCCACAGTCAGATAGGGATACGTGTTGTGTATAATGTCCTCATATTTACTGTTGATGTCATGTTGTGGGGGTTGAGTGAAGATCCAGGTGAGGGTTCCACAGTCAGATAGGGATACGTGTTGTGTATAATGTCCTCATATTTACTGTTGATGTCATGTTGTGGGGGTTGGGTGAAGATCCAGGTGAGGGTTCTACAGTCAGATAGGGATACGTGTTGTGTATAATGTCCTCATATTTACTGTTGATGTCATGTTGTGGGGGTTGGGTGAAGATCCAGGTGAGGGTTCTACAGTCAGATAGGGATACGTGTTGTGTATAATGTCCTCATATTTACTGTTGATGTCATGTTGTGGAGGTTGGGTGAAGATCCAGGTGAGGGTTCCACAGTCAGATAGGGATACGTGTTGTGTATAATGTCCTCATATTTACTGTTGATGTCATGTTGTGGGGGCTGAGTGAAGATCCAGGTGAGGGTTCTACAGTCAGATAGGGATACGTGTTGTGTATAATGTCCTCATATTTACTGTTGATGTCATGTTGTGGGGGTTGGGTGAAGATCCAGGTGAGGGTTCTACAGTCAGATAGGGATACGTGTTGTGTATAATGTCCTCATATTTACTGTTGATGTCATGTTGTGGGGGTTGAGTGAAGATCCAGGTGAGGGTTCTACAGTCAGATAGGGATACGTGTTGTGTATAATGTCCTCATATTTACTGTTGATGTCATGTTGTGGGGGTTGAGTGAAGATCCAGGTGAGGGTTCTACAGTCAGATAGGGATACGTGTTGTGTATAATGTCCTCATATTTACTGTGTAACCAACATAATATTAGAAGGGGGGTCTTAATGTTATACCTGATCGGTGTATATACAGGTTGGGAAAGCAATTAAACATTAATCTTAAAAGAATGGTAAAAAATTTTAATGGTACAAACCTGCTTCCCTATTACAAAACAAGCAGGCCAAAACAGCCCCTCAACACTTTAGTAAAGACTAGCAATCATTCAAACAAGCCTAGACCAAAGATAATTATTAGACTGGTTAAAAGAATAGTGAGATGAAATCTAGCCATCATGGTGTTTACTCTAGTTTATTCTTGTATATAAATAAACATGCGACACCAAAACCTTAATATTAAACTATATTATTCATACCACAGCACTGAAGCGAGTTAGGCGACCTGTCGAGGATCTTCCAGGCACCTCAGAAGGTATGGGCATTAATCTCATTTAACTAGCATGTTTAGCAAGGTTTGATTCAGTTCATGTAGACCAAGCAGTGCCTACTGTATATTACAGTATTATTTTATTCTTGGATTATTAGCCTTGGAAAGCCCTGACCTTGAATCTGCTGGTAAGACAAGATGGAAGTTTTTAACTACTAATCGATTTTAAAGATATATAAATGTTAGTCGAAGCTAAAAAATCAGTGGCATATCTAGAATTTGAGATTCTGGATCACTTTTTGCATTTGCTTGATTGATTTAAATTAGATGTGCACATGTTTCTGTTTTGTTTTTAAGCAGTTTACCAAAAATGTAAGAAGAAGAAGAAGAAGAAGAAGAAGAAGCAGCACAGCAGTAGGGAAGAGCATGAACAAGCTAGTAAAAAACACCAACAAAAATGTACAATAAACACTTTATTAGATCTGTAGATCAAGCCGCCTTAGCATCTGTTTCTATGAGCCGCTATACGTAGGTAATTCACCATATTGGAACAGTCCAAGCGGTTGGGGATGCCAAGTCCATCCCCCTAAATACACTACTTTTAAAGGGGTGGTAAAACACATTCTTTCGAAGGCTTGATTGTGTTTGTGGGGTGGAATGTAACATGTGTTCATGCTTCGTTTAAAAAAAAAGCATTATTTTTCATATATTTGACCTTTATTCTACACTGCTCTGTCCCTCCTTGTAAAAACGGTCTGATGGTTTCCGGGTTGTATGAAGCCGGTTCCTCAAAAATACGCAATGGGCTCAGATTGGTTAGCTGGCCCAGTGTGTTGTGATTCGCTAACCGCCTAGTGCACGTATGTCGGAAACGCTACGCCCCTTCCCTTTACCGGTAGCCTCAGGCTACTAGCCTGTGCTTTGGGTAGTACAATGGCGTCTATAAAACCATACAAATTTGAGCAGTTTGTAACGTTAAGTGTTTGTCGGATAACGTTAAGTATGAATGAGCATTTAACGAACTGGTTTGCAGAGCCAAATGAGCGTTGTCATCTGTTTATTTCCTTGCTAACGTACAATTAACAATACAAACTATTACAGGAAAACACTGCGAAGAAAAATAAATCACACTTACAGGTTGTGGCCCGTAAACAGCTTCTGTTTTTAAATCCATCTTTCAGGACAAGCCGTTGTGCGAATCCTGCTTTGAACTCATTGAACATGTGCAGCGGGAGCCGCGCACGCCCGTCTCATGTGGCGTTCACACCGGACGCGATTGACGCAAATAAATCGCGCTATTCGCGCGAAGGTGGACGCTTGAACATTTTGAGTTTACTCGCTTCATTCGCGGGTGAAATTCGCTTCATTCGCGTGTGACATTCACTGCACAACAGACGCAAATCCGTGTCATGGGCGGGGCTTCTGCCAGCGGCTCGTCTCGTTGAGAAATGGCTGACATGGGCTGCTACACATCTTTTTTTTGTTAAAATCTACTGTTAATGTGTGACAAAACGGAGTTTTAAGACTTTTTCAGTCGATAATGTAGTTGTTTAATAGCCTGGTTTTACCAGACTCTCGTACATTTCATTTGTACATAGAGTCTGGCCACTCTCCATTGACAAGCGTTTACTTCCTTGAAGGCGGGTTCTCTGTTGAAGTTTAAAACTATTGGATCTGCCAAGAGTCACTCTGAATCTGCCTAACCAATCGCTAACGTTTGGTCGTGACGTATGTCACGCGCCGTTCGCCTAGATTCTCACATTAACTGAGCACACCACCTCAGTATCAGTGATAAAACCTCGTGCATTCGGATTGTTATTTATTCACAGTGGAGGAGAGTTTTGTGATCGGAACGCGCTGCTCTCGTGGTGCATATATCATGCAATCATAACATGATTGTATGCTGTCAATAAAATGTCATATGCTTAGTATGATAAGAATAAATGCTGCCTTGAATAACAGCCCAATTCAAATGTTTACGTGCTTTTCTTTTATTTTTTGAGCGGTGGTGAAATATTTTGCTCTTGTAAACACTTGCCAGTATTTAAAGAAATACAAGTCTAGAAATGCAAATTACAGCTCACGCAACCGCGCAGTGCTCTGAAAGGGTCTATACAGGATATAAACAGTGAGTTTTGAAGTGACATATTCTTGAAAACTCAGAGATGTGGATTCGGACAGCAATTACATTACCACACGACCTTGGTGTTTGTCAAAAGTCGATAATTCAGCCTGGGTTTTTCTCGCGGGTGGTGGGAGACGGACGGCTTCAGCAACTCCTTCACCACTAACGGAGCGAGCTGGAAAAGACTTTTCCCGGACCACAACATCAGCAGTACAGCAGTGATTGTTCTTGCTCCGTGTAACGGGAGTTCGTTTGTTCAGGGAAGAAGGAGGCGGGAACCGGCGAACGTTTAACAACTTTTAATCAAATAATAAACACAAAATGAAAGTAAAAGCGGCAGCCCCTCACGGACGACTGCCGCGCACAAACATAACAAAACCCAACTTAAAATCCCGGCCTGGTCCTCTCTCGTCCTTCACCGGTGTCGCTCGCCCTTATATGCCTCCGTGCTCCCTCATGAGAGGACTCGAGACCGGTGTGTCTCAATCACGCACACCGGTCTCGCTCGCTCGTCCACCTCGCCACTCTTTTAACTTCTGGACATTCGTCAGCGCTGCCACACACTCGCATCTTTCTCCGACGCCATTACTGAACTACAACTCAAACTAGCGCACGACATCAACGTCATCGCTCTCAGCCACTCCCTCTGTGCGCTGATTGGACCGGTAAAAAATTGTTCGGGGGAAAACCTAAGCATACACCGCAGTCCCAGACGTAGTACTGAAGGAAAATGAAAATTGAGCGGAAGTACGTAGGAGGGCGGAGCCAGGCAAGTTGTTTAAAGCTCAAATCTGTGGTTTATTTATATAAAGAGTGCCTATTTGTACATTTTATCTGGCGTTTTCGGAGTTGTGAGCTCCAGTGGATCAGCGGCGCTCACACTGGCAGTGTGTGTCCCGTGCAGCTGAACCGCGGCTCGTGGATTGCAAATACAGGCAAATATTGTCCATTCTGTCACATTTTCCAGTCTTCTCCTCCGACCCCTGTCTGTCTCGTGCTTTGATTTATGATGGGCAGCATATATCTGCTGCAGATGCGACCTATTCCCCTCTGTCTCATACACACATGCATATAACATGTTGAATGTTAAATGCACTGCAACCCCCCCGTCCCTAGGAAGGCTGAACAAAGTGGACCTGCAGTCTGGATGAAAATAACAGCGTTTCGTCGGCATTGGCAACAACACTCCAGCCTACTAACTATACCACAGCAACACTCCAGCCTACTAACTAGCCTACCACAACAACTATTCCCCGCGGCGATACAAAATGGCCTCGCCCACCCTTATTTAATATTCTTGGAGGAGGGGTTTATGCAAATATTGGGGCTGGTGATGTCAGAGACCCCTGAGGAATGTCTAGTAGTCCCTAGCGGCCGTTTGCTGTAGTCCTTAGAAATTGATTTCTTTAAAAGCCAATATCTCCCTTTGCTTTAAACTTTGAACGTTGTAACTTTCCAGATGTTGTTTATGCTCAAACAGCAACATTACACACTAGCTAAAGTTAGAAAAGTGAAATCGTGCTTGCTCTATTGCTCTAAACTATAGAATTAAACTATTATTCTTCCGCAGTTTAAAGGTTACATTTTTTTTTTTAGCCAGCTGTCTTAAGGTGCGTTCTGGTTTCACCGATATCTATGGTTTCTCCACGGGGTTTGCAGCTTTTCGATGACCGTTGGCGTCGGGTGGCGTCACTTCAAAGCGTTCCCATGGCAACAGGGGGAAATGGCGGCTCTTGTGTGAAGTAAACGAACATTTTTCAACTTTCTACTAATATATGTGACTTTATTGCAACGAAAATGCGGGGATTATGAAATCATGCTAGCCCCAAATATTTTGCACGCGGAAATAGGCAATTTACGCAGCGAAAGTGCGGCGTATTTGGAAAAAAATGCTGTCCCCGCATAAATATGCAGACTTTGGCTGATTATGCATTAACTCTTGCGATCGCCTAATCGCGTTTTTCTGGAGGGACTGTATTTTATTTAACAGAAGTTCCCTTTCAAAGCCTACAGCGAACTGCCGGTTTGGACTACATCCCTCTACTTCCTGCTTTAATTACGTCAGTAGAACAGACTAACCTCCGCCCACAAGAATACGCCAAAAAGGGGGCGTGGTCTTGTTGCTCTCCCACGTGGAGAAGAGGAAGTGTTGCGTGGAGAAGAGGAAGTGTTGCGTTTGAGTGTGTTTGTCGCCATGTCGTCGAGACGCTGTTATTTTCTTCCCGGAGTCAAATCACCTTTGTTTGGCTTTCCCAGGGACGCTGTAGAGATTATTGAACGCATACATCTCCCCGTTACGGTAAGAGGTGTGACCTTTCCGTGCAACGTGCAACACAGGAACCGGGCAACGTGCGCTAAGCTGCTGTCCAATCACAACATAGGAACCGGGCAACGTGCGCTAAGCTGCGGTCGAATCACAATACAGGAACCGCTGGCACAATCAGAACTCGTTACGTGTTTCTGAAGGAGGGACTTCATAGAACAAGGAACTCATCAGCCGTTTTTAGGACAGTGAGAACAGCGGTATACAGATGAGTAAATTGTGTGAAAAATACTGTGTTTTTTTACACGCGAAACATGAACACATGTTATATTGCACACTGTAAACACAATCAAAGCTTTAAAAAAAACACGAAAACGGGACCTTTAATGTTTTTGATGAAAGCATTTCTCCATATAATGGACTTCGATGGGCATCATTCTGTTCAAGGTCCAAATGAGTTTCAGTGTAAATCGTCTGGTGTCGTTTGGTATTATTTAAAGGTCCCGTTCTTCGTGATCCCATTGTTCAAACTTTAGTTAGTGTGTAATGTTGCTGTTAGAGCATAAATAATACCTGTAAAATTATAAAGCTCAAAGTTCAATGCCAAGCGAGATATTTTATTTAACAGAAGTTCCCTTTCAAAGCCTACAGCGAACGGCTGGCTTGGACTACATCCTGGTACAGCCTGCTTTAATTACGTCAGTAGAACAGTAGAACAGACTAACCTCCGCCCACAAGAATACGCGAAAAAAGGGGGCGTGGTCTTGTTGCTGTTCCACGTGGAGAAGAGGAAGTGTCGCGTGGAGAAAAGGAAGTGTTGCGTTTGAGTGTGTTTGTCGCCATGTCGTCGAGACGCTGTTATTTTCATCCCGGAGTCAAATCACCTTTGTTTGGCTTTCCCAGGGACGCTGTAGAGATCATTAAGCGCATACATCTCCCGTTAAGAGGCGTGACCTTTCCACGTGCGCTAAGCTGCTGTCAAATCACAACACAGGAACCGCTGGCACAATCAGAACTCGTTACGTGTTTCTGAAGGAGGGACTTCATAGAATAAAGGAACTCATCAGCCGTTTTTAGGACAGTGAGAACAGCGGTGTACAGATGAGTAAATTGTGTTAAAAATACTGTGTTTTTTTTTACACGCGAAACATGAACACATGTTATATTGCACACTGTAAACACAATCAAAGCTTCAAAAAACACGAAGAACGGGACCTTTAAAGCCCTTTTGAAGCTGCACTGAAACTGTCATTTGGACCTTGAACAGAATGATGCCCATCGAAGTCCATTATATGGAGAAATGCTTTCATCAAAAACATTAATTTCTTTTCGACCGCAAAAAGAAAGACATGGACATCTTGGATGACATGGGGGTGAGGAAATTATCAGCAAAAGTTTATTTAAAAGTGAACTAATCCTTTAAGTTTATCAAAGGGAAATGATAAAGTGCTTTACCTCAATTCGCATTTTAGTTATTTTTTATTTTTGTATTTGAAAAAGCACACATTAAACTTTGCTTCTTGTTCCCGTACTTGGTGTACTGTTTTATGTTCCTATACACACACACACACACACATATATATATATATATATAAAAATGGCCTAGTGGTTAGCGTTAAACTTTTCGTGTTTGTGTTAAACCATTTGTCCTCATAGATCACTTTTGTCCTTATAATACACAATGTTTTCACATTTGTGTGTGTGTGTTAAACCGTTTGTCCTCCTAGATCACCTTTGTCCTTATAATACACAATGTTTTCACATTTGTGTGTGTGTGTTAAACCGTTTGTCCTCATAGATCACCTTTGTCCTTATAATACACAATGTTTTCACGTTTGTGTGTGTGTGTTAAACCGTTTGTCCTCATAGATCACCTTTGTCCTTATAATACACAATGTTTTCACGTTTGTGTGTGTGTGTGTTAAACCGTTTGTCCTCATAGATCACTTTTGTCCTTATAATACACAATGTTTTCACGTTTGTGTGTGTGTGTGTTAAACCGTTTGTCCTCATAGATCACTTTTGTCCTTATAATACACAATGTTTTCACGTTTGTGTGTTTGTGTTAAACCGTTTGTCCTCCTAGATCACCTTTGTCCTTATAATACACAATGTTTTCACGTTTGTGTGTTTGTGTTAAACCGTTTGTCCTCCTAGATCACCTTTGTCCTTATAATACACAATGTTTTCACGCTTGTGTTTGCGTTTTTAAGTTTTCAATTAATGGTGTTCTAGGGGGTGCATATAAAAATATATGGCTTGGTTGTCCAAGGATAAGACAAAGCTCACACATTCACACTTAGTGTAAAAAGATGAACAGAAAAAGAATTACTCTTGATTCTGATTGAGCTAATTATTGTGGCATTATATTGTTTTTGCATTGAATTATGTGTATGCATGGTTAAAGAGATGAGTCTGTAGACTTAAACTGATCAAGTGTGTCTGAATTCAGAACGGGGCTGTGGAGGCTTTTAAAGTTTAGAAGTCAGAAAACTGTTTACTACCTTTTAAAGGATTTAGATATTCAGGGCATTATTAACAGACCAGAACTTTGTGACTATAAGGTTTGACTGACAGTAGTCTCATGAGGGTTCACAAATATATTGACGTGATAAGCCATTTGTCCTCAGGTCAGCGATGTCATTTCAATACTCAATGCATTGATTTTGTGTATGTTTAGATATGTCCTATTAATACATTTGTGTCCCTTTAATACACGATAATAACGTGTGTGTGTGTGTTATAGCTACTGTCCTTATAATAATGGTTTGTGTCATAGGCGGGGCTTGCATGTAATTATAATATGTCCTCATAATTGTGTATTTTGTCAGGTTGTTACATTATCACTTGTGTTGAGTGTAAACTAATTCTGAAGTGAAATCTGTGTTGTGTGGCTAAAACAAAATTTTTTGATATGCACCACAACTCTGTAGAGCAAGTGCAAAGGGGTGTCCCCCTAATACAGCAAAAAACTGGTTTGGGCTGAAGTGTCCTTGTAATACACATAAACCCGTATGTGTGTGTGTGTGTGTGTGTGTGTGTGTGTGTGTGTGTGTGTGTGTGTGTGTGTGTGTGTGTGTGTGTGTGTGTGTGTGTGTGTGTGTGTGTGTGTGTGTGTGTGTGTGTGTGTGTGTGTGTGTGTGTGTGTGTGTGTGTGTGTGTGTGTGTGTGTGTGTGTGTGTGTGTGTGTGTGTGTATGTATGTATGTATGTATGTATGTATGTATGTATGTATGTATGTATGTATGTATGTATGTATGTATGTATGTATGTATGTATGTATGTATGTATGTATGTATGTATGTATGTATGTATGTATGTATATATATATATATATATATATATATATATATATATATATATATATATATATATATATATATATATATATATATATATATATATATATATATATATATATATATATAAAATGCATTTTCAGCCACTGCTTTCAAGTATTTTTTTTGTCATTTCAAATGCGATGTGACCAAATTCATACACAGAGTTCGGTAGTGTCTACACTCACAAGCGCCATTCGATATGTATTGAATGGTAGATAAGTGAACGACTGAGCATTTTAAACGCATCGTATGCAAGACTGTAAATACACTAATGCCTCTGGTGCTTTTGTATCTCATATGCTTGATGAATTCAGCACTGCGGCAGATGTCATGATAGGCATCAGCAAATGGGAAAAAAGTTCAGTTTAACTTTTCTAGGCCCCTTGCCTGTTCGTTTTTATACATTGCCTAAATTTCAGCTATAAATAAGAGACTGTAACGTCTTCAGATTTGTTTAACACAATTAAGTCTGGACCTAGTCCAAATGTAGATTTTCATCTGGACATTGTAGATTACATTGTCTGAACAATCTAAGTCCAAAAGATTGAATTTTAAAAACAAACCAGACTTCAGTGCAATGTGAACAAAACCGTAGTAAGAGATTTTTCCCAACTAAGTGGCTCCAGTCCGCAGAGGTTTACAGAAGACCCCTGCGCTGCCTCCACAATGACTCAACGAGTGATTCAGCATGAGTGTACAGAAGTGCACGTGTGTGGATGTGCTTCAGAGTCAGCTATTAGTTCTGACATCATTAATAGCAACATTTTACTCACTATTTCAAGAGTTTCAAATGCAATACCCTGAAGTAGACTAAATACATGACAGTTGTGCTTGGAGTCAATTGTTTTGTTTGTGGTGATAATGCAATGCAACATTACAAATTGTGTGGACATCATTTTTGGCCAGGCTGTCATACAAAGAAATTGTGAAAAAACATGAGAGAACCAATTAAATATAATTTTATAGCCAATGCTATGTATGCCTTTTCCTGTGAGCTTTTTGTTTTTTTATGCAAAACCCTTAAAGGGTGAGTTAACCCAAAAATGAAATTTCTGTCATTAATTATTAACCCTAATGTCGTTCCAAAAAACCTTTGTCCATCTTCAGATTAAGATATTTTTGATGAGCTCTGAACTCATAGACAGCAACACAACCACCACTTTCAAGGCCCAGAAAGGTAGTAAAGACGTCGTTAAAATAGTCCATGTGACTACAGTGGTTATTTTTGTTTGTTTTTTGCGCACAAAAGGTATTTTCGTCGCTTCATAACATTAAGGTTAACCACTGGAGTCACATGGACTATTTTAACGATACCTTTCTGGGCTTTGAAAGTGGTCGTTGTGTTACTGTCTATGTGGGGTCAGAAAGCTCAAAAATATCTTAATTTGTGTTCCACAGTCTTATGGGTTTGGAACAACATGAGGGTATTAAAGGGGTACTTCACCGCTGGAAAGATGAATGTGCATTTAAATTGGGTCATTTATGTAGTAGAAATGTGAAATTATTTTAGAAGTTGGTGCCTTCTAGACTGAGAAAAGCCAGAAAATTTATTTTTGCTCATATGGATGAAAGACAACAATTCTCAGAATGCACTTGCTTCGCTGCCCTACGAGGCCACTCCCAATCCACGCCTACCGGTTACATCACTTGCACACCGCCATTTTGATTTTTATAGTAATAAAATAATTTAGTTCAGCTAGAGAACAGACGCTACAATTAAAAACTGAACGTGTCTGCTCAATACAGCATGAGCCGAACTAGAGTCGCAGCACAAACGCAGCAGGAGTCAGATTTCATTCATCATGAGAGCAAGGAACTGACAGACAAGATGATCGCGGAAGATTTGGTTTCCAAGGCAAAATGACCACACAGTCATTCACAGTGCGTGTCCAGTCTGGCGTGTTTTCAGTTCATGCCTATGGAAGCTTAACTTTCATAGGAATTCATTGAGAACATTTTACATTCTGTGAGTGAGATGGGCGGGTTGAAAACATGCGGAACTAGCTCCTACTACTGGCTGTAGTCTCTCGCCCCAAAAAAGCCTCAGATGACGCAAAATTACGATATTTGCATCATCTGAGGCTTTTTTCCAGACATAAAATACATAAATCTCTCGTCTCAGGGGGATATGAGGGGGGGGGGGGGGGGTTTCCTACTGATACAAAGCTTAATGCTAATCGCTGAAGTAACCCTTTAATGTAATTAATAGCAGAAATTTCATTTTTGAAATTTTACCCTTTTAAGTGTTTTGTTCTTCCCTCATATTTAAAATATTTTAAAACATACAGTAATTAATATATTTTCCTCATATTTTGATGGTTTAATCCAACCTGTAGGGTCATTAAAAACCAATATTCTCTCCGGATATCACTTTTGGCCACTAACTGTATATAAAGATGTATTTATTTTACCACATTCGCTCTCTGGCCCTTACAACGTAGATAACAGCGGATCTTTGTTTTCGTTTTCTCTCTCTTACCACAGCAGAGCTGGGTCCTGGGATTTCTCCGTTTGTGTCGGGAGCGAGAGACAATCTAAGGCTGATCTCATCTGAGAATTCTGGAGTGCTGGAGGGGGGCATCGCCAGAGAGGATGGGCCAGACAGAGAATGGTTCAGACCGTCAGTCAATAAAGTTGGGTCTTCCTCTGATATGGGTTCCCATGACTGGAAAAGAAGGGATATGCGTGAGAACCTAACAGAACATTGCTTTTATTAAGAAAATGACAGTAAATATGTTAAAAAAAATTAATCTGATTTTCTAATGATTGTTAACCACAAAGATAAAAATCAAAAGATTTTCACAGAAATTATGCTGTGAAATAATGCTATCTAGCTCACGTCACAGCCGCAGAGGTCAGGGGACAAATACTAACATCGTCTATGTCCCTGATGTCCAGCTGCTCATTTTCCAGGTCTTCGCTAATGTGCCGTCGAGAGCGGAAAACTCTGTGGGCTTCCTGGTTAATCTGCCGCAAGTGATTATCATTTTCCGTTTCTGAAACCACATCCCTAAAGCACAGACGGGGGGAAAAAATTGTTCCGCACATATCAGAATTTGGTACGGTTGTTTGGAAATCATGATAAATTCAATATAGCTACACATTACCTAGACATTTGTAAATTAATCTGCAAGACATTATTTTATGTCATAAAAAAGGTTGTTTGACTTTAGTATATCAGTGTTTTTGCATGTTGTGCTTTAAAAGTTTTTTGATAAATGGCAAAAGGGGTCACATACACACTACTTGGCCTTTTCCACTGCGTGGTGCGGTTGTTATGGTTGACGTAGTAGGTCCGGCCAAGGTTATCCACCTTCTCTTCCCAGCCCGGAGGCAGTGGAGGCAGGAGCTGCTGAGGTCTCTGTGAACCTGGATCTGTGGAGTCTGTCACCTCCCAGCCCTGAGAAGAAGGGAGTGAGAGACAGAGAAATATAAGTTGAGAGACAAGAGTGAGATATTCATCAAAAGTAATCAAGAAAAAATGAAAAATATTATATAATATTATAATAAAATAGTAATATTTCTAGGGACGTGATAAGATTATTTTAATATCAAGAATATTTCAATAAAGAATTCATACATCTTGAAGTCAGGGTGCCATTTTTTTAAATCTTAAAATCCTATTCCACGTTATGATTAGTATTGCAGTTGCTATGACACTGCACTCCACTTGAAGACAGAATTTTTTTTTAAACCAAACTGAAAAATGAACAGTGGGAATAAAAGTCAGAGAACAGGAAGCTAGAAAGTTAAAGGAAGGAAATGCCAGACAGTCAAGCGGTTCAAGCCAAATGGCATAGTTTAAAATGGAAAATGCCAAGTAGTCTGTGAGGATGAGGATAAAAAACCCAGAAAATCCATAAAAATCAGGAGAGAAAACAAGAAAGCAGACATTTTAAATGCATCTCTTCTTTTTTGTTTGTGCGTTTTGAAAATGTTCTTTAATTTGCCACTGCCCTTGTTATTTATTTATTTATTATTAATTTACTTGCATTTCGGCATGTCATATCCATTAATTGTACTTAAATTAGTTGATTATAAATTTGATTGTCTGAACCATTTATAATTCCTAAATAATAGATCTTTATCTTGTTAAATATTTGTCAGAATGATCTATTAAAGAATGTCTTAGTATCTTTGTTGCTGGAAAGAAAAACCTGACAATGAACATTTCCGAAAGTAATTTATTTTTGAGATGAACACAGAGGAAGTTGAGACATTTAAAGTAGATACATCTATACATTCTTTGTGCTAATGGGTTGGTTTTACCTCAGCCTCTTCCCTCATCTCGCTGCTTTCCTCCTCAGGCCCTCCGTTCTTTGGCATGTAGGCCATTTTCAGTCTCAGGTAGCCTTTCACACGAGACTTGTGACTACAGGATATAAAAGCATGTCACCACAGCGTCAAGTACAGTCATCAGAGTATAGTAAAATAAAGACATCAAATGTTTAACAAATGTGACCTGTGCTGGCAAAAGGAGACGGAACGCGCACTGTATAATTTCGAGCTACAGGCAAAACAAGTCAAAACTGTTGATTTTGGTCGATATTGATATTTTCACAAAAATGTGTTCATTAAGCCCTCGTCTAGCGATCACAATGCCCCAAATAGCAAATAGCAAACATTATCGGTTTTGTCTTATGTGGACGTTTGTTTAACTGTTGTGGAAAAACATCTGATGTGTAACATTATATTAGATCCGTGCGGTACAGTAGGTCTTAATATATAGGCTGTCTGTTTCATTAATGTTAATCAAACAATTGTGGTATCATGAAAAAAAAAAGTGGTTAATATATTTTTTCTATAGATATTTGGTGTTGACTTGGTGTGTGTCAAATTTGGTTTTATTACCAGGGATTTTATGGTATGGTTGCTAGGTGATGAAAACTTTAACTCGATTTTTCTCAAAATTAACTTTGCTGACTCTATCGACTTCAAACAGATGTAGCTCAGTAATTTTTTTGTCCGATTCAAACAAATCATGCATCATTTTAATAGAGAATGTGAAAATATCAATAACTAATTTTTGAAAATTTGCTGATTGCGACTCATTTTGCCAGCACGGGTCACATATTTCGTTTTCATTCCTTAAGTGGTAACTTAATTTGTTTAGCCCTCAATTACACCAGAATTTAACCGGAATAATTATTTGAAAATTATTTTATTATTATTTTGAGAGCCTCAATACCTTTCTTATAAAATGTATGAAAAAATAAAATGTATCCTTATAGTGAAGTATAGTGTATAGTCAAGTGGAGTACTCAAGGAGTACATTAAATGTATAGCAAAGTGCAGTCCACAAACATTAACTGTTCCAGTGTAAAATCTTTGACTGTAACTACAGCCACAAAGCATTAAGGGGATTCACTGGTGTTAGTTTGGTAGTTGCACATTTCGTTCTGAAAGAAAAACGGACAAATCTCAAATGTGCTGACTCGAAGCAAACGTCTAGTCCTGAGAATAAGGTCAAGTGCAAAACTAACACATCACACTGTTGTAACTAAAAATATAACCACTAACGTTCTTGTACTGTGTTTGTGAAGGCTGCATAACCACTGACCTTCTTGGGCGCAGGAGAAAGTCTTTAAATGTGTACGGCCGCTCCATTGCAGGGTCCTCTGTCTATACAAACAACACAGAAAACAAACATGCATCAAATCTGGGCTAATGTCAGTGCAATCTCACAAAGCATTAATCTATAACGGTCCCAGCTTGGTTGAGGGTGGGGAACGGGGGATATAGACCCTTGGGTGACGTCCAGCTGTCTTATGTAACACTGTTCTCCCGTTACATTTAAACTGCCCACAGGTTGGATATTCGTGGCAGGTCATTAGTGGCTACAATCTGATGGAAATTGATGGAATTGGCACCTCTGCCAGTGCCCGAGACCAAAACTATGTGAGGAAAGATTGGAGGCCCTGAAGGAAAACAGGAGAGCTTTCCTGTTTGGCAAGTCTAGATCAAACTGGAGGTGAAAAGCATTCAGACTTCAAAACTCAAACTCAAATCTGCAAGGTATCTTAATAAATAAACACTCCAAGGAAATATATATCCATCTATACATGTCTCATCCAAGTATAGGAAACCACTTTAAAAAAGATATTCAGCAATAAGAGCAGGCAGAAAAGGAGCGTGTGGTCTGGACTGCAACCACGCAGAAGTGAACAGTAGATATGTAGGCGGCCGCAAGGAAAACAGACCCGACTCTGTGTGCGAGTCTAAATATGCAGTCCAGCACAAAAATCTCACTCAGCCACTGGAAATGGTTTTAAACAAAAACAAGATTTGTTCCACTCTTTTCCAAATCTTTTCCTAAATGTCCACTGCAAGAAGCATCTCTTGCTCAAAAGTTAACTGGAACAAAAATGCCATTTTGAAAACCAATGACTTTATCAAGCACAAAGCTTGCCAACACCTGTCTTCTTTGAGACGCTTCATGGTCTGGACTGTTTTGAAGCAATAGGGTATGAAAGGCTGTACTATATTGTGATATTCTGACAAAATATTAGTTACTGTACTAGACTATTTTGCATAAAAACATACAAAATATATTTATAAAACATATTTGTGTTTGAAAATAGTCTAAATAATATGTTTTGAAAAAATAACATTTTAAAATATAATTATAATACAGTATATACGTACACACACACGGTACCTGTCAAAAGTTTGGAAACATAAAATGTTTTAGTCTCTTATGCTCACCAAGGCTGCATTTATTTAATCATAAAATATAGTATTAAAAGAACTGTTTTCTATTTTAATACATTTCAAAATGTAATTTATTCCTGTAATGGCAAAGCTGAATTTTCAGCATCATTACTCCAGTCTTCTGTGTCACATGATCCCTCAGAAATCATTATAATATGCTGTTTTGGTGCTCCGGTAACATTTCTTGTTATTATTTATTATCAATGTTGAAAACAGTTGTGCTGCTTAACATTTTTGTGGAAATGGTGATACTTTTTTCAGGATTCTTTAAGGATACTTTTTTCCGGACTGAATAACTTTGTAACTTTAATTGTAAGCATTAATCTGTATTCACGGTATTGACTATTGGCCAAAGTATACTTTGTATACATACGTATACATACAAAGTATACATACGTTTTTTTTATGTGTATGCGAGCATATGAACACACAGCCTTGCAAACTATACTTCTTTTGACTCGTACACGTACACAGGCGTTCACGCGCATGTGCGACCTGGGCATAAAAAGTACACATAGTTACAAAAAAACGGTGATACGTGTACAGTAAGCACGTACTCTTCTGATGACAAAAAAAAAAACACCTAAGGTGCACTGTACGCTGACCCTCGCACACACGTAAAAAGTGAATTACACTTTAGGCTTTAGTCCCACCTGAAAAACCTAAAGCTGTGTTTATTTAATGTGTCTTTTTATTCGATTGTATTTTTTTGTGCTTTCTTTTGCAATTTGCTTATTCATATTTTATTACTGAATTATTTATTCTTATTCTTTTTTTGTAAATTCAGTTTTAAATACAGCCTCCCTTAGCTATTTATGAGATAATAATAAAAATATCTATATGGCAGTATATATGCCATTTTTCTCATGGTATTGAAAATTGTATATTGATATTGATTAATATTGATATTTTTCATATTTCAAAGTTAGAAATTCCAGTATCGTGATAACTCTACTAGAAAATATACAGTCCATGATGATAAATAAACCTAGCCAGTGCTAAGATTAAAAATCGATTGGTGTTGTGAAGTGATTAGCTAGGTGGTCAAGTATTTTATGTCATATGTATTTTAACATGAATGGAATGCTGCATTGAACAAACATTATTACATTGAATAATGCTGTGGTAGGGGCTAAACTGAGCCACCCTGGAAGTGTGTCTTATTTTTGGCAGTGTGATTTTTTTAGTTGGGATAGCCCTCTTAGAAGCGGCCTGTGTGTTTACATTCCAAGCAATTCCCTTTCCACTCCGTACAGGGATATGGGCTCCAACATTTTCAGTTGCTTAATTGCCGTCATGTGACCTTCAATAACTTCCATCTCTTACCCTTTCAGTACAGAACTAAAATGGTTCTTGAAACAAAAAAACAAAACAAACCAGCTATCTACTTAAATGTCACAAGAGTACATGAACTTACCGGTAAATGGGTAAGAGGCACATCCACCTGCCCAAGGAAGTCATCTCTGGTCTGTATATGAGAGAGAAAGAACAAGAGAGGGCGAGAAGAAATTGAAATAATAGAAATAGTAGTAATGTAGAGTTTTGGCTGTGAAACAGTGACTGACTTCAGCAGGACTTGGCAAGGAAAACCACAAAGATGAGGACAAATACACATCTGCATAACCCAAGAAGAATGAATGTTGTGTATGTATGAGAAAGAGAGAAAAAGGAAATACAGTAATAAGGGCAGTGTTAATTTCCAAGGTGTCACTTTAAAAGGGAAAACCTGACACAACCAACCCAATGAGGAGCAGCAGATAAGCAATGAGTAAGGGTCAAAAGTCGGAAGGAGTGTATTAATGTATGAACCACCAAATCACAAGCCTTCAATCCACCCACCAATTCCAACAAGCCAAACTGTGAGATTGTCAGCTGTAATTGTCAGGTAGTTGGGTCAGGGTAGACCAGTAGATTACCTGACCATTGTTGACATGCCCATTCTTGGACCGATCATGACCAATGTGAGCCTGTGTGTGGAATAAACTTATTAAGAAAACAAAGACGAGCACATACTCGCAATCTGGGGTGTACAATGTTTAGGGCACTGGATGTATAAAATGTGTAAAAATGAATCGCCATGAATATGCTTCATATTGAAAATGACATTAACGCAAAACAGCTAAAACATTTGAATACACACAGGGTGTAATTAACAGGAAACACATTAGGGAGAACGTTGTCCAATACTGTACAGATGGTGCAATCAAACAATGACACATTTGGACAGAAGGCTTTAAATAGGAGATCTTTATCAACATCTCAAAACTGGTCAAACTACTACATACATACAGAAAAACAGTCCAGGGGGGAAAAAAACAGTTGGTAAGAATAGCTGAGCATACAAAAAAATCTATCTAAATTTTTAATTAAATTAAATAATCAAATAAAATAAATAAAATAAAACAAAAACAATGACACCCAGTTAGTCAGCAGCAGAGCAGCAGAATGGGTGTAGCTTTCGGACAACAACGCTCATTTATTGTGGAAAGGTTAAGTATGAGTCACTATTTGTGGTGGTGAGTGAAAAACAGGATCACAAATTCATTCTCAAGCACCTATTCATCATGGAAAACCCACCATGTCTGAGAGATTCTTCTGCTTAAATGTTAAGTGTTTCTGAGTCAAGCCACCAACAGCAGTTGTGAATCACAAACAGAAGCTAAATTGAGCAATTAATTAACTAAAAAGGTAGGGGAATGACCAAGTAAATTGAGTGTTAAAGGTCACATTGCAGAAGAATTATGTCTTGACAAAGATTCCTGTCACCAAGCAAACTTTTTTCCAATCATTATGCAATAACAATGATGCTCTAAATAAGTACAAATTATTTAACTGATGTCTTTTAACCACGGCGACTATTAAGATATCATGTCTTTACGACCTGAAAAGCCTGTTCCCACACAATTGTCTGAGTGTTAAAAATAAATATTTGCTTAGTCATCGTCCATTATGAGCTGAGTTAGCAGGCGACTTGAGCCGTTAAAGATGCTGAAAAGTGCAGAAACAGAGAAAACAAGCTGAAATCAAGACGGCAGGAATGTAAGAACCAACAGGTTTAAAAAGAGGCAAAAACAAAAAGAGGGGGGGGGGGCAGTTAAACCAAATAACAGATCAAAAGGAGCCTATTACTAAGGTCGTGTAGCTAAGGATTGCAAAGGTTAGGACCAGGGGTTATGAAAATAAGACCTGAGAAAAAACTTCCGACAACTGATCCGCAACACTCAGAGATGCTAAAATAAGACTGGAGCCCCAACAAATTTAGCAACAGGGTTCCTGTCCGAGCCACAACAGCAAGGTACCACAGCAATAGGAAATGCTGACAGAGCTTGATTCAATCTCATTTTCATTCTCTCAAATTGTTCTTCTCTTACTTCTGAGAACACACAGGCTTTTTAAAGCTCTAAATCCTGAGTTCTGCAAGAAAGCTGCCATAGCAGACTTAAGTGAGATTTTCCCCCACATCCCCTCATCATGCTTGCTAAAACTTGTGAGACAGCAAACAGTCGCATGTATTAACATGAGAGCACTGGCAAGTCAAAGGGAAATCCATGAACCCCTCAGGGAACAAATGCAATAAATGATGACTAAAATTTGATATAGTTATGTGAAAGCTATTGAATTCAGGAAATTCTGCAAAGTAGTATCGATACAGATCTGTATTGTAAAAGTGGATATTCTTTGTAAACAAGAACCCTACAGGTTATGATGTATTACAATATTACAAGCCTTATCTTCAGAGATAATTCAGCAAATATCGTAAAATATATCAACAAAGACATGCTTGAGGCATTCAAAAGAGCAGTCATGACAGCAAGAAGTAAACAGATCTGTGTAAGAGAGGTTCACTTCAGTTGATGAACTGCTGGAACATTTAGCTCTTTTTGACTCACTCATTTCCAGGAAAGCCTTTTAAGCAGGTACTGGAAATACATATGCTGCCGTAAGCTGCCATGGAAATTGGGGAAGGTATGTGTGTGTGACATTCCCGATTGCGGAATCGGAAGATTCTTGAACGTGGACATCTCAGAGATCCAAGACCTTCCATTTGCAAATGTTAACGCTGTGAAACACAAGTCCCACTTTCCACATTCCATCAGAAAAATGCCATTATGAGTTCTGCACATGATGAATACTAGTTCTAGTACTAGTAACGGCTGGTGACAAATTGATGAATGCCACACACTTAAAGTGTGTCAGTACTGCTCTAATGAATTGGCATCTTACATGAGCAGGAATGAATCACTGAAGGGGCTTTCAAATCCCTTAAACTCAATGGTAACCTGTAGAGAATGACTAATGTGACAAATATAAAAAAAAACAGGAGGACCAGGGGGAAAAGCAAATGCTTAAGAAGCAAATAACTCAAGACAAAGCCTTGAGTTTAATATAACTATTATGCATGGAGATGTTCTATATTGTTCAACAATAATACTTAAGCACAGTGCTGTAAAATCTTTGTTTGAAAAAGTTACTGATACTAAGAAGAGCAGTATGTGTAACTATATATTAGACCTTAATCGCCACAGAACAGCTGTTACAAGAGATGAACGGTGACCCAGGCCAAAGGAGAAAGGCCGCTTTCAAAACCAACAACAACACTTGACACGGGACTAAAGATAGAACAGGCTCCTCTTCAAGAGAGGGAAAAAAGACAAGTGGACATGCCCCTATGAATGAAGCTATATCTGAAAATGTTTCAAGCTCTATATATTTTCCACTTCTGAATATCATATTGAGTATAAAGAATGTGTATGCTTGTTGGGAAATCATAGACGGTGCGGTTACGTCTTGCCCCTGGCCCCAATTTCCGTGGAATTTCACTTCCCAGAATGCGGGTAAGTCATTCCTGAACCCACCTCCTCTTTCCTTAACCAAAATCCCGCTACTACTTCTTTCATCTGTTTTTCCCATTCTCCAGCAACTAACAAAATATTAAAACACACTTTGAGAAAATCTACACCTAACTGCATACTTTGGGTAAACAATGGCATATTAATAAAGCAGGCCTCAAACGTAAAAATGAATAAACATATTCAGCTCAACTTTAGATCCTCAGCTGTAATTACCTGTGGATTGCTGCAGGTAGGCACCTTTCCAAAGCTAATATCCTGTGCAAGGATGGGGCTGTGCTCGCCCCCCTGGCTGAAATAGATCTTAAACTTGGGCTGTCGAGGGTTCTGTTCCTTCCTAATTTTGAATGTGCAGCCTTGAGCACTGTTCTCAATAATCTCACTTTCAGTCTCCATCTCTGAGATTGGGGCATGAAGGTTTGGCATGGATCCGAGGCATGAAGGAGCTCCTCTGAATTGCAACGGCTGTGAAGCGCTCCTCTCAAGTCGGATCCGAGGATACCGCACCAAGCGGCTGCCTTTAGAACCTGTGATGCCTAAATCACTCATGTCAGCCTGAGAAGTAGGGCTTGGGTGCCGTCCTTGGTCCTGTTGAAGCTGGAAGACAAGTCTTTGCGTGCCAGGACCTCTGTCTGAGCTTTGAAGGACAGACCAACGGTGGCCATTCTGTCCATCCTCATTGTATGGCATGATCCTAAACTGCTGGACATCGGAGCCATCTGCAGATCTTCTGCGAATACTGAAACCTCCAATGGTAATCCCTTGAGGACTTCCATTGGGTACACCCGAACTAGCATAACCATTTTGTCCATCACATGGCCGGACACAAAAGACTTGCCTCTTAGGTTGTATGGGCTCAGTACCTAGTTGACTTTGTTCCACATTTTGGCAGGATCTGGTTTCTTCACTATAGTAAGCAGGAGGTGGAGGTAAGAGCCAACTTTCACTAGGCTCTGTGTAGGCTGGAGCTGGGTCCTGAGGGTACCCTGGAGGTGGATCAAAGGGCAATGCATCTTCTTGAGGTGCAGCTGAGCGTTGTAGAGATATCTGGACAGAGGTGCTCTTGGTCGTCCGTGGTTCAGTTTGACCCTGGAGCTGTGGGATGAACATGGAAGAGCTTCGCTTTAGAGAGGCGTCCGAAAAAGCAACTGAACCTGACTCAGTGCTTTCGACAAGTCCTCCGTTTTGTGGCTGTGCATGGAAAATCATGGCCCCTGCGCCTCTGTAGCCTCTCTCATCTCTGTCTTCCACGGTCCCATTCAGCTGCTCCAACTCTGGTGCAGTGTTACTGCGTCCGGATCCAAAATATAACCGAAGCCGGTGAGACATTCTCCTGTCTGCCTTGATCTGTCTCTGTCCAGCTCTTCCTGGATCTGTCTCACCCACCGTTTAGTGTGTCTGATCCCCTTTTGCTCTCCCTCTCTGTCTTGCTCATCCACCCTCTTTCCTTTCTTTCTCTCTCTTTCCCTTACTCACAGACAGAGGCTGCGTTTCGTTTCACAGCTACCAGTGAAGCGCTGCCAGGGAGCTTAAAAGTTCAACCCACAAGCTTCAGGGAGAGAGAGAGAGAGGGATCTGGAAAGAACGGGAGACGGGGAAAAGAGAAAAAAAACTATCCCATGTGTCAAACTGCTCAAGCTGCAGTTCGATAGCGACAGACAGCAGAAATAGCCCAAGTGGCAAGCAGCATTCCAGGCGTGATTGGATAAGGACGCCTGGTGCTCTTACAAGCAAAGGTGAGGGTAGGGTGGCCAAAGTCACATGATCCAGATGGCACCCACCCCCAGTTCCCGGTTAGACCCAAACAGCACTCTCTCAGCTGCTACTGATCTGTCAGAAGGAACTAGACCGCCGGGGGTGGAATGAGAAAGAGAGGGATCACAGCTGACTCAGGAAACACTCTCCACAAGCTCATAATTCTTTGTGTTCGTCCCACACACAGGGCACACTGGGCCAAGTCAAGTTGGGACATGGTGTGACCCACATCTCAAGCTGGTAAAAGAAGAATGTATCCCTACTCCTAAAAATATATACAATAATAATCAAACTACACAAAAACAATGCACAGAAAACCTCATCAATGAATCCTATATGAGTAAGCAGAATAGTAATAAAGGTTTACCACTGTAATTACAGACATTCTCTAAAAAAATAGCCAGGAAATGTGCATTTGCTGGAGAAATACTAGGCTTTTTTTATGTTGGGGCCTCTGTATAGACATGCAAAATTTCCCATCAAGCTTGGCTGAAATGTTCCATCTGCATTAAAAAAAAAAAACTCAAAGGGAAGTTTTAAACCACAAGACAGTCACTCTCTTTCAACACAGAGTCAATGATTCAAGATGCAGCCCAGGGGCCATTTCAAAATCTACACTCATGAACACTCCTCAAACAAAAGCAACAAAGCAATGTATTTTACTTTGCACATCTTAAAAAACATCTTAAATTGTGCGTAATCTGGAAAAAAATATAAAATGTGTTTTACCTTTTCTGGAATTTCTGGAAATATGATCAATCACTGACTACTGACAGCCATATTTAATATATAAAAGCCACAATCTTGAGCTAAATACTTCATAAAATCTGTTTGGGGTAAGTTTTCGTGCTGGTATTTGCTTTGCACCACAAACATAATCCACAAAATCTGAATATTTAGATCAGTATCCATAACCCTCTGCTAAAAGACATGCAAATATCATAAAGTTTTGACACAGACTGCTGACAGGCTGAACAAGTTGCTAAAGTCGATGTGAAAATCCAGAGAGATGACACTGCACTGTCTGTTTTCAAACTTAAAGAGACACTGCACAAAGACAGAGCTTTGTCTAAGGAGAAACAGGAGTGTGAAAGACCAAGTCTAAGGGGTGCTGAACGGGTTAGTAGTACATAGTAGTTACTATGTGGTTGCTAGGGTTGCTTAGCAAAAAAAGCCAAGCTTTAAGTCTAAGATATTCTGAAGTCTTTGGGATTATTTTTCTCTTGTTTTTATCCTCCACTATCCAGAAATCACAAGTCTGATATCTTAAAGGAGTAGTTCACTTTAAAATGACAAGCCATCCTAGGTGTATATAACTTTCTTCATTCTGATGAACACAATCAGAGTTATATTAATAAATATCCTGACGCTTCCGAGCTTTATAATGGCAGTGAACGAGGCTCACAAGTCACGAGGCTCAAAAAAAGTGCACACACGCATAACTTCTGAAGTAAATCAATGTGGTTTTGTAAGAAAAATATCCATATTAAACATTTTATAAAGTAAAATATCTAGCTTCTGGTGCATTTTGAACTAAGAGAGGCGTTACACTTTCTGCGCAAGTTGAATACGGAAGGTGGTCTGCCAGAATCTAGATATTTTACTTTTTAAACACAACACAACAACGTTATTTTTCTTATAAAACCCCATCGATTCACTTGAGAAGGCCTTTATTAAACCCTGTCGAGTTATTATGGATGGATGAGCTTTTTTGATCTTCAAACTCAATGGACCCCATCACTGCCATTATAAAGCTTGGGATAAGCTCAGGATATTTATTAATATAACTTTGATTGCGTTCATCAGAAAGAAGAAAGTCATATACACCTAGGATGTCTTGAGGGTGAGTAAATCATGGGGTAAGATTCATTTTAAAGTGAATTACTCCTTTAACTCTTTCCCCGCCAAACACTGAATTTTCCGTTATTTGTGAGAAAACGCTTCCCTGCCAAACATGGAATTTTCTGGGTTTCCGTGTTTTCGCTGTTATACGCTAGGGGGCGCCATTACGCATCTTCTGAATGAGTACAGAATCTCCAGATCAAAACACAGATGAACAAGACGCACAAAAACAAGCGATCGTATGTAAGCAGATGCATATGTAAAATAATGTGATCATCAACATTAAACATCATATAAATCAAAACTGCCTAATGTTACTGAATGAAATGTCGACCCAGAACAACTGTGCAAGCATTAGGGGTGACTCATTAGCATCAGACTCGGTCTACTCCATCAGTGTTTGATCATCATTCTGAATCTTATCTGGATGTAGTCTTTGACAAAAACGTGATTTTCTCAGCTTTTTGTTCAAAATGTTGCTTTTTTTAATGAAACTTACCTATATTTAAGAGTTGATAAAAAAGGAATGCATGAAGCTAGAATGCTCATCCATGCTCAGATATTCATACAACAAAATATTCTATGGGCCATTAGATTTTTGTGGAAATGATCAAAAACCCTGGCAGTGGCTGGCAACTTATTTTTAAAACGCTGGCGGGGAAAGAGTTAATACTGATGTAAACATCATTTAGAGGGTGTCTGTGCAGCAACACCAGCCCGACACAAACCATGAAGTCAGTGCAGCATCTTATTGGATGGAGTGACCGAGACGGACTCCTACTGAAAGAAAGGCTTTGATTGTGAATGTGTGGGCGCTCTCTAAAGGGGGTATTGTTTTGGAGGGCACACATGCCCTGCAGTGGCTGAGCTGTGAACAAAGAACGGAGACATTGTGGCGTAAGCATTAGTTTCACAGCACCAAGCATTCTGGGAATTACAAGAGAGGGCTACCACAGTGCTACCTACACAAATAATGACTTTCCATAGTATTTACTTAGCTAATATGAAGACAATTTCTTAAAAACCAAGACATTACATAAGTCTAAATAGCAAGCATTTGGCTGAATGATTGTATGATTTGAACTGGCCTGTTTTCAAAAAGCACATTCGCTCACCCACATGACTCTGGGATGGTTATGTGTCGCCATGACAGCGGTTTTCGGAAGGAAGAAAAAAGTATTCCACAAAAATTGTTGTGAAGAACCCATACATCTTAACTATAAAAAGAAGCCATTATCTCAACGGTCTTCCTCGGATCACAGTAAAATATGCACCAATCGGTACAGGAACTTCGGAACCCCCATGCTGCAAGTTAATTACAGCTAGCTGTACGGTTTGAGGATACAAAATGCTTTGTACAAAAGAATGTGGAATGAAAAGCAGGAGAGGGTCAGACAAGGAGAAAGTGGGAAAACAGCAAAGAAATACAGGGTTACTGATGAGAAGACACAGGGAAGAAAATAAAGAGATGGAAATAGACAGAATGTACGTGAGAAAGCGTGAAAAATCATTAAATCTGTGTTCAGTCAGTGGGACACCATCCATGTGCTTTCTCAGACATATAAGGAAGACGCTGAGATTCTGCTCAGCTCCGCATTGAAACTCGGCCAAAACCCATCACACACGGGAGACAACAACCTTTTCCCTGTGGACTGCAACAACTCATGCGCACACACACACACAACACATCCATCACAGTGTTAGCACAGACAACAATCCCACTCTCTACTCACAAACCAAATGCTATACTTACTGACATTAACTGACAGTCATCAGCTGATCCAGAGCTATAAAATGCACTCAGCGGTTCTCAACTGTTTTTGCTTCAGGCCTCAGATTCTACACTGGACGTCTTTACTGTACCAAAATGGTGTATATTAGAATATATAAAAAAATTTGCATACATAAAAAATAAATTGAACTTAATAAGCCTTATTATTTTTCCCTTGTTGTTCCCAACCTTAATGTGACCCATGTGTAGGTTTCAACCCACCAGTTGAGAACCGCTGGTTTTAAAAGATGCAGTTGCCCTGTAAACCGCTCATAATGCCTCAAATATATTTCTATTGAAACTTAAATGTCATGTATTCAATAAATGTGTAGTTACATGTTTGTAATGATGAGGTTGCAATTTAGTACATTTAAAATATATCATCCCTTTGATGCGTGTGATCACACCGGTGTGACTAGAACATTCAGCAGAATATACAGACTATTGATATATTTGCGTTGGTCATTATGGAAATGATCCGGCTGCATTGGGTTCTTTAATTTGGGCGTCTTCATTAGATCACGTGCTGAACTTTCCTCTCCCATTAGCGCCTTTTTGGAATTGCGCACTCACGCTAATCAGCCCTGTTTAGTAAATCTGGCCCTTAGTATGCTAGTATGCTAGTCAGCACATCAAAATAAGTATACTTCATTAAAGCACAACACAAGGATTTAAAAAAAGAAAAAAACGATTTAAAATGTACTTTAAATCTACTTTGTACATGTCTCCTTTGTCTATCGGATTTGTAAAAATTAACTCTAAACTTGTTATTTTTTCACATCATCTCCCCATTAGAAACGCATGTGGTTTTGTACTAGAGCAGATTGTAGGTAACTGCACACCAAGCAAAGTGCCTGAGCATCGTTGCTATGGGGACACTAATGAATGGTTTAGCACTATTAGTTGCATAACAGTGGAATTTATATTATTGTTACACAATTAATACATCATTTAATAATGTATCTATCTAGTGCAGGTCAAACAACTAAAGCTCCAATATTTTCTGTCCTGCAAGTTAATAAAAAACAACTTCTCTACTGTCATTTTCTAGACCGTTCTAATGATTCTTTCGGAGATACATTTGAGAGGTGCAAGCTATTTTCAGACAAAAAATGTTGTAATGAGGGGAAAAAGTAAAAACTGGAACACCAGAGAACACGAGCTCTATTCCAAAACCCAGTGAGCTGCCTACCTAGACTACATAAAATGGCATTTTAGGGCATGTGCTCTCGGCTCTCAAAAGGTAGGCTGCAACATTAGGGACTTTAAGCAACAGCTGCGGATGGAACGCCAATGGGGTTCTGGTGGTCTACTGCGCATGCGCGACTTTAACTCTTACTTTGTGATGTTCTACTGTAACCGTCTACTACGGGAGAAAAGCTGATTTGCTGTAGTCGTTAATATGTGACAGATTAGATAAGTTCATTATTTATTTTATGGTTAAGTGGCATTTTAATTGTATCTGTATTAAGAGGCTCAGCCTCAGACGTCACGCCCATGGACCGTTAGCTGAACATCTGATGCATATGGCACACTGATCTGGAAACACTTCAGGACTTTCAAAGTCGTCATCTGATTGGTTGAATTCAACCGGATGTCCACGAGACTTTAACGGTCTTTAACGGTCCACCTAGAAACAAATGCCACAAATGCCGCAACTCCAAAGTCCCTCGTGGAAAAAGAACGCCGTTGTGTTTACAAACTTTGACAACAATCCAGGATCAACTGGATTTTCGAAAGTATGCGAAGTTCGCGGCTCCGTTGTTGCAGTAAACCTGAACAACGTTCTTGACTGAATAATTTATAGTCTGTTATTGCAGAGACGTCGACTTTAATTGTTTACCCCCCTTAAACATGATGCGGAACAAAACGAATTACGATTGGTTGCGTTACATATCATTCAAATGTCCTCTTGGGCACTCCTTGGCCAATAAAAGTTGCGATAGAGTCCAGACTTTCTTCCGTCAGTCTGAAGGTCTGGCTATGCTAGACTACATGTACACTGGTGAGATAAGCAAGTGTTTTCTATTCTCAAAACTTGCGTGGGGGAGTGTGGGATTGAAAGCATAGAGGTGCAAGCAGTGAGAGTTGTCAAAAAGTTATGAAATGCTCAACTTTAAAAACTTCATTTTAAAAAAGCCATTCGGCAGCCAATCACAGTGAAGTGAAGGCAATGACATCTGTCATAAGCATTTCAAAATCAGAGTTTCTGGTGAATTTAGTCCTGAAATCACATTGCTAGACATTACTGTATCATTCATTGAAAAGTCAAAAGAAAAGTTGATTATAAATCGTTTTATTACATTGAATATGAAAAAAATGATAAAATGAGCTCAATTTAATTTTCTATTTGAACTATTTGTGAGTGTCATGTAATTCTAAAGTACTGTTTAGTTAGCTTAGCAATATTCTATCATCAAACTTTATTGGAATCTATTGGGAGTCTTCTGCGCTATTTGTGCGAGTTGCTGCCCATTAAAAGTGTGCCAAATAAGTAATTTTCGATGTTCTATGACAATTTTAGCGTATGTACACTGGCAAGATAAGTAAGTGTTTTCTATTCTCAAAAACTTGCGTGGGGGATTGTGGGATTGAAAGCATAGAGGAGCAAGCAGTGAGAGTTGTCAAAAAGTTGTGAAATGCTCATCTTTAAAAACTTTATTTTAAAAAAGCCATTCGGCAGCCAATCACAGTGAAGTGAAGGCAATGACATCTGTCATAAGCATTTCAAAATCTGAGTTTTTGGTGAATTTAGTCCCGAAATCACATTGCTAGACATTACTACACCTAACTGAGCTTTGAATTTGCATGTATTCATTGTGGCAAGGCTGTAGTTCAATTATCAAGAATTGCCATCTGTGCAGTCAGGAATGTGGAAATTAACAAATTCACTAGATTTTGGAGCAGTGCTAGAGTGTGGTCACAAATAACTGAATAACACCAATAGGTCACAATATGTCACACATTTAAGAGAACGAGTGATCATCATGTCATTAGTAATCTATTCAATGAAACAGTAATATCATATGCCTGCAACAATTCTGACTGACATGTACTGTCAGGTGGAGGTGGTTCTTACCAGGCGGTTTTCATCAAACACCTCAAAAAGAAGCCTGTGGTTTTGTGGGCAAACCTGCAGACATGACAGAAGAGAGAACGCAAAGTTATACAATGTTTTTGAGTAACACTGTCGAAGAAATACAATTAAAAAAACAAAAATAGAATGGCTAATAAGAAAAATACACTTCTCAGTCACATGCAAGCTACCTACACAGGCATTTGCTATGGAGATATAAAACCATTTTATTGGCCGGGCGGCTTTCTGAGATTCAGGGGTGCCAACCCTGATTCTGGTGTGAATGTGAGAAAAGTACTGTAATGACTGTGTGTGTGTGTGTGTGTGTGTGTGTGTGGGGGGGGGGGGGGGGGCTCATTATCGTGAGCTTAGAATAGCACCTATAAATCACGTCCGTGTGAATGGACTCCTAAATGAAGCAGCTCTGCGGCGCCGGAACACAATCTTTCACTAGATTGTTTTACATACGAGCAACATTGCCGGCCATCAACGTCACACAAAATTATGTGTTGCTTCTAATAATAGATTATTACAATTGCAGAGGTGCTGAAAGGTGAGGTATAATAACAGATGTGCATTCCGAGATTACAAAGTGCTTATTTCTTGATAGCACTGGGCAGAATCGAGATTCAATAAAGAACAAAAATGCAGATAAAATGTTTAGCAGGGTGCCTTCCTGTACAAAAGCTTTTCTAGTTTTCACAGCAGGTGAATTTATGAATTAGATGAGCCAGGTTTGGCTTGTGCGGGATAACCAAGATATAAATACATAAATAAAGACATAAAAAAATTGAAAAAAGCTACTTACTCTGAAATGGAATTCCTCGTTCCATTTGGGATTGAGAGTCTGAAAAAGAACCAAACATGTTAATTTATGCGTTTCAACAGTTTATGTGATTCTGATTTGTTTCTGTAACCTTTTGAAACACTAATGAACAATTAATTCAACAGGTAATTTTATTAACTATAACATGTTTTCCACAATTACCAACTTGCGGTTCTTCAAATTCTCAAAATGAAAAACCAGGTAATATATAGGAAATAAAGCATTGATACTTTGTGTATTATATATATATATATATATATATATATAATTTTTGTTTACAACTTTCAAATTCAATTCAAATGAACTGATATTTAAAAGGCATTCTCAGTTCAATTCTGAATTGTCATACCAGCTTGGTAAGAAATTTAAGTGAGATAGTTAGTACCTAACAAAAAATCCTGATTATGTTGGAAAATGACAAGTGGATCATCTCATCCAGTTATTTTAACAGCAGTCACGAGTATTTATCTTGCTGAGATTTACAACACAAAGGAAATTTAGAACAGGAGACCTTGGCTAATATTTACTATACTTGAATAAAATATTTTATGGTCGCTTACAGAGAAAGATAAATAGAAGGAGGGGGAGAGGGAGAGAGGGAGAGAGGGAGAGCGAGATGGGTCATGACATTCAGACAGAGAGAGTGCACTGGCCCTTGACTGGTATTGATCCTTTTAAGTGGAAGAAGGACTTCATCATTATGTCAACATGGCAGATTGATTGACAATTTAATTTAAATGTTCTCAGAGGAGTACCTAAACTGATTTAACATAAATATAGAAACAAACATATATAGCGACAACTGAATGCTTCCATTTCAAATTAATTTTACAGTGTTCAGTTTTTAACAATTCTAATCCAATTTAGATGTCGAATCTCAGATTTTCAATGTGGTCTCAAACTTAAAATAAGACACTAATAAAAATGACATTCGCACAAGAACTGAATGATTGGCGGGTCATAAAAATACATATGTGTGTAAACTCATATGATTCACACACACAAACATGCAGGATGCTGTAAATACGTCTGTTTTATTGGTCTGTGAACTATGTGTCAAAGCTTGTGAAAATACTTTGGGTTATTAAAGCGTAGAAATAAACCCAGGTGTAAATTATACAGGAAGGGGGGAAAAAAATGAAGCTCTGGCCGATACATTTGACAACATATAACTGCTCTTACATGTTTAAATGTTTCTCTCTTACTCACTTTTTTATTAATATTCATCAATATAACAGTACACAGTAAACACTAATATTTACCTACATGTATTTCGTCACAAGGAGACATCCAAGGATATTTGAGTGATGATTGAACAAATCATTGAATTAGAATTTGGAATCGATTCACTGAAACAAACAGTTTGAACTGATTCACAATCTCCTTGTCAGCAAAATAAACCCGCCAACTCTGATTCATTATCTTTGCTCATCTCTTTTATTGTAAAAGTCAGCAAGTCATGCTGGTGAACTGAAATCCTCTCTCCTTAGTTGCAGTGACTAAATCGCTTATGGCGGCCCGGGCATTCTCTCTCCCCACCCATTTGATTCTTCCTGACATGCCCACTGTGTCTGAAAGTCAACTGCTTGCCTGGTTTTTATCCTACTTGGCAATACAACCAAATCAAGTCAACTTAATTTTCTACACATCAAATACTCAACTACTGTTCCCACAACTACTAGTCCCACAGGGCTCTGTATTGAGGCTGATGACATTATCTGTGGCTCTGTTATCAAACCACATGGTTTCTCTTAGCAGTGTTATGCCAACAACACTCCGTTCTAGATCCTATAATCTCCCTCCATTTCCACTTTCTTCATAGTCTGCATCTCTCACGTTCCAGAATAGATAACCAATCATCACCTTAAGCTTAACCTAGACAAGAAGGCTGACTTCCTCTTACTCTTGGCCAAACAGCCTTTAGTCAATCCATCTCCACGTCTGTTGAAGGCTATGCAGTTGTAGTTGTAACTCCTCACTAAACAGATTAACCTTGTCATAGCCTGCAACTCAAATTCAGTCTAATCTATCTTTGTCTACAAGTTTTCAATAGGCAATTGCAACAGTTTAAACTGGCATCACACCAGCTATGCATATGTAAACTCAAAGAATATAAGGAAAAAATGTCTTCAATAATGAGAAAGCTTCCTAAACCTCTATTTACATACAGTATATTTAGTGTCAAAGAACTACTTTTTTCATGCTTTATTTTTATTAGATTTCCATAAAAATGAATGAGTGCAATAGCCTTCTTGACACTTTTAATTGTAATAAGTACAAAGTGCATTAATGAAAAATTAAGACTAAATGTTTTATATAGGCCTACAGTAAAGATATATGTATACATGTAGATATTTCTCATAATGGGCATATTTACACTTTTAAATTAAATCTGGTCACAAACATAAGTCTTTGTTTCGATGAGACGAGATGCTCTGCTGCGACGTGCCATAGGCCATTGAGTTCCCAGACTTGTCTATCAAAGCAGGATGCCTAAAGCATCCGTCAACACTGACACCTGAGGAACGAGGAGGCTTATGTTCCACACAACGGTGCATTGTCAGCTATTAATAACCTGAAAATTCTGCAGTCCTAGCACAGGAGACTCCAGAGTAAGGACTTTCTGATTACTGACTTAATGGACCCAAATGCTGACTGACTTGCCAGGTCGATTTAACGCCTGTCTGAGACCAAACTCTTAGTTTTCATCCAGTGGTCTTAAAGAAACCTGTCAAGAATATGTCTGGGAGAAATTGCACCCAAAAAATCTAAAGAAATACTGTAAATTAGATTTTGCTTAAAGAAAATTAAGCCTATTTTTTTAATTGTGACATTATTTTAGTCACATTTTTTGACAATTACTTAATTTTTCCCCCCTCCCAATTATCATATCATCATCATATTGGTAACACTTAACAATAAGGTCCTATTAATTAACATTAATGAATGCCTTAAAGGGATAGTTCTCAAGCATTCCTAGGTGTATATGACATTCTTCTTTAAGACGAATACAATCTGAGTTATTTAAAAAATGTCCTGGCTAATCCAAGCTTTATAATGGCAGCCCAAAATTTGAAGCCCAAAAAAAGTGCATCCATCCATTATAAAATTAATCCACACTGCTCCGGGGGGTTTAATAAAAGCCTGTATTCGCATCAAATGCATCGATTCGCTTCAGAAGGCCTTTATTAACCCCCTGGAGCCGTGTGGATTACTTTTATAATAGATGGATACACTTTTTTGGGCTTCAACTTTTGGGCTGCCATTCACTATCATTATAAAGAATGGATGAGTCAGGACATTTGATAATATCCGATTGTATTTGTCTGAAAGAAGAATGTCATATACACCTAGGATGGCTTGAGGGGTTATTTTGATAACTCATTTTTCATGTTAACTAATGTTAACAAATTTTTCTGTGAAGTGTTTAAGCTGCATAATTGTATTAAAGTAATAAGCATCACTAAATAACAGACATTTGATTTAATGTTGTCTTTAAACAAAATCATATTTATTTCTTTGGATTTTGTGTTGAAAGGTAATCTGGATTTTTTTTTTCATTCGATTCACCATGTCAGAATCTCTCCAATAATTTTGTAAAGAACAAAATATTCATCAAAACGATCTTATTCTGCCTTTAAAAACGATTTAAGCATTACTGTTAGTCAACCAAATGCACTGCACAGCCTAAAAACATTTGCATCAAAACAAAGCATGCACTTTGCTTAAAACAGGTCTGTGAATGTTACACCAAGGCTCATTTCAATTGCTAATTTCTGGTGACGTTATCGTAAGTGACTTCTCTGGGCATCGTTGTTTATTTCCTTGTGTGTGCATTCCAAGGACAAACAGAAGTATAAAGAAGGAAGTATAAATTAGTACTCCATTACCGTCACTGTACATAGACAAATTTCCTCCCTCCACTATCTCTGACCCTCCCTCAACAAGCACGTCATGTCATGAAACCTGTAATAACATAACTGGGTAATAATTTACCTAACAATCAAAAGAGAGATATAAGATGACTATGTTTTACATAAAGAAAATGAAGCTTATTTTAAAACTATAATTATTTCCAAGACAGTTAAGCATATGTTCTTCCCCAGTTCACAGTGTAATAATGCAAATAAAATGTTATTATAATGATTATTAAATTATATTAATAAAAAAAAATCATTTTGAGAAGTTTGCAAACATTCACATGGTCCTGAATTCTTAAAATGATACTGTTGTATATTTTTCAAGGCCTGATAAAAATATGAATGCCCAAGCAGTACTGACACCTGTCTACGGAAGTACTCCTCCTAGTGGCAGTGGCTTTCACATCTTGAACAATCACCTGTTTATCATCTCATTACTTCCTTACTTTCTGTGCTTTCCTAAAATCTCTCAGAAACATTCAACTAAAACCTTGAATGTCACAGCTGCTGAGTGCGAATATAGCTCACCTTTTTGATGGTTTTCGTTTGTACTAAGGCAAGCTCTCGGTTTTCATCAGCGACATACAGGGAGAGTTTGACATATGGATCGCTAATAGGGGGAAAAAAGAGAAAAACACATAAGACCATCCCACAACAATTTTGAAAATGAAAATTAAGTTTATACTATCAAAAATAGGAAAGATAAAAAAAAAAACAGCACATTTATTAAACAGTGGATTCATATTTTTACAGACTGATCACTTTTTTCCTCATCTTGTACTATAAAACTTACCTTTGACTGGTGAGGCAATTAAATAATGAAGTAATAAATGGCATTGGGAAAATAAAAGTATTTTTTTTTTATTGTATTTTTGTTTTTTACAACATTGTATACTGTATTTTTGTACAAACATTAAAAATGGAACAATAATCAGACTACATATGCAAAAAAAATTGTCATTTGCACTGATTTTGCATATTTTTGACAATAGCATCTGCATTTTCCAACTCAACTAACACTATGAGCATTGAGCAATAGATCTGGGTGAGGTAAAGTTGGAAAAGTGGTCAGGAAACCGGAGGGAGACAAAGAAAGGAAGCCATTAAAAAATGAAGGATTAGCACAGCAAAACTCATTAGCTTACCAAACAGGAACAATTAAACACACAATGACTAAATCGAACAATAGGTCAGATGCACATTGAGCCCGTATCCCATATGGAAAAGTTGTATAAGAACTTTACAAGGTGGATATGATTGACAGTACTACATTTGAACATATTTTGCAATAAACCTCAAACTTTAAAGTTCTATACTGTAAAAGTGGTTCATTTCATAGTATGAAACTTAAGGTAAATACAGGACTGTGAAAATATCATAAAGCATTTGGGAGAAAAAAAATATGTAAGGGACAATTGTGCTTTTAATCATTACATAGTAGACAAGTCAACTTTATTTATATAACGCTTTATACAATACAGATTGTTTCAATGCAGCTTTACAGGGATAACAGGAAAATGATGCATTTCGGCTGTTGTTCAGCTGAAGTCACTTCATTGTTGATTCAGTTCCGTTGTAAAGATCCGTTGTACTAATCAGTTAAAACATTAGGACCACGAAACGTGAAAGACGTTTATAATTTCCTAACAAGGTCACATGTCAAGTTCTAAGTAGATGATCAGTGAACAATCAGTTCTTGTAGTCAATGTGTTGGATCTAGCAGAAATGGGCAAGAGTAAAGACCTGAGAGACTTTGGCAAGGGCCCAACTGATATGGCAATGCGACTGGGTCAGAGTAGCTCTGAAATGGCAAGGCTTGTGGGTTGCTATCGGTCAGCAGTGCTGAGAGTTTACCAACAGTGGACAGAGGAGGGACAAACTACAGACCGGCTACAGAGTCTTGGACGCCCAAGGCTCATCAATGCACGAGGGCATTGAAGGCTATCCGGTCTGGTCTGAGCCAACGTAAGGTCTACTGTGCCACAAGTTATGATGGGAGGAATGTGTCAGAACACACAGTGCTTTGCACTCTGCTGTGAATGGGGCTACGTAGCTGCGGACCAATCAGAGTTCCTATGATGAGCCCTGTCCACCATCAAAAGCGCCTACAATGGGCATGCAAGGGTTGGAACAGGATCTTGGAGCAGTGGAAGAAGGTCACCTGGATTCACATGGACATTCACATGGAGATAAATTTGACACATGCCACCAATCTCAACATTGTTGCAGACCAGGTACAGCCCTTCATTACAATAATGTTCCCTGGTGGAAGTGGCCACACAGCACACATTGTTCAGGAATGGTTTGAGGAACATGATGAAGAAATCAAGGTGTTGACCTGGCCTCCAAATTTCCCAGATGTCAATCCAACTGATCAAGGTCTTGTAGAGTTCATGCCTCTGCAAGTCGGCGCTGTTTTGGCACAAAACAGTAGGACCTAGGGGTGATTCGATAGATCGGCTACAGATCGCTATCGGCCAATAATCGCTTTGGGATGATTGCTTGGCGGTCTCTATAAAGGCCGATCTCACACTGACGTCTCAAAGACGCACGCCTGCCGTGAGAGGTATAGCATGACATTCAGTGGCTTAGTAAATATCACAGTAATAATTAACTTCATTAACTTAATAAAATCTCTGAATATCATTTACTTGATCCAAAAAATCCAACTAGGGATGCACCGATACCACTTTTTTTCAGACCAAGTACAAGTACTTACATTTGGGTACTTGCTGATACCGAGTACTGATACGAATACTTAATAATACTGCTGACATTTTAACATTCAACTTGGTGTTTTCCTAAACAAACATGGCACTGCTGCCCATTTCACATAAATGTACCCTGTAACATTCAGTGGATTCCCGTACCACACAGCATAGTAGCAGAACAACTGAATTAAATTATTATAAGTTATCACAGCCCTTTTCAGAAAAGTGAGAGGCTGTTTCTTTTTGATGAAAAGAAAATTCTCTCCATTATCAGCTATGAGCCTGTTTCTGTTTTCATCTACAATATGTGACACTGAGCTAGAGACGTGCGAGACTAGTCGATTAAACGTTAGTGCTGCTGCTAGACGACTTGGAAAAGTCGTTTACTTTTTGGCACATCTAAGGTTTTGCTTTAAATATATATATTTTTATAAAGGTTATGTTTAAATTACTGTCGTGTTAATGTTATATCTTGAAATTAATATATCATTTTGAAAAGTGTATATCTGCAGCAAAACAAAATAATTTAATTTTACCTCAGGTTTTGCATGCGTTGGTTTTCTCTGGCGTTCGCAGAGGCTTCAGATAAACTCCACTCGGGTGAGGGAGGGATTTTGAAAGCTTACAAAAAACTTTTCCATTTTCTTCCATGTCATGTCAAACTAGTATAACAATTAAGCTTGCTTAGGCTTACCTTTGGTTACCGGGCTACCGAGGTTAGGCTAGTCATTGCGCACATCCCTACTAAACAGTCTTTCAGTTTCAGCACTCACTACCGAGAGGTATCTGCCTCACGAGCAGTTAAGCTTGGTTTATACTCGCCGCGTCCGCACTAGCGCTCGGGGCAAAAATTAAGCCATACTATGGCAGTCGTGCGCTTTAAGAGCGCGAGACCCCTTTGCACTTGGCGGCGTGGTGTGCGGGTGTGCACGGCGAATTATGTAACTTTCCGCGTGGCTCCGCATCCGAAGATGCGTTGCCATAAAATTGTATCGGGTGCAGTTACTCAGATCTACTTAATTTTGTACTTCCTTTACTCCTTTCATATGGTGTATGTAATTGATTTCACTGCTTGTAAATGTAATAAAAAAATTTTAGTGCAAAAATGTTTCACCAAAAAAATGTAGTAAATCATAGTAAAAGTTTTTTTAGAGTGTTTACATACAACAAGGAGACGTGAAGACTGTCACATGACAACAAACACAAAGTTCAAGGGAAAATGTCATCAAAGTCGTCTTTTTAAGAACTCAACGGATTTTTACTGAATTTACTGAAAACAAAACACTTAAAATAGAAAACCAAAAACAGAAAGTGTTGTAGAAAAACAGCAGGCCGTGTGACAAGAAACTGCTGATTTGACTGAATTCCAGGTGGCTTACTCTCTCCGTAAGGGTCTAGTGTGAGTTTTCATGCTGGTTTATAACACAACAGACACCTTTCCCCATGGGCATCAGAAGCAAAAAAAAAAAATGTGGGTGGGTCCTCCCCCAGAACATTTTTACTGGAGTAGATGATATTTACATTAAGTGTAAATAGCCTGCCTTGATAACTAAACGTCTGGCCAGACAAAATTACGGAAGACACCAAATTATATACAGTGGCAATAGAGGTAAAGCACATGGCAGAAGGTTTTGACGCAAATCGACCCCAGATTCGAATCCGCCGAACTCACTCTACTCCTTTTTCCAATCACATATCGGAAAGGCATTTATTTTCAATAAAAATCAATAAAATATTCAAAAAGTGGAAATAAAGCGTCTAACGTGTGTTTAATAATAAAGTGTTTATTGGTTTGGGGTAGGTGAACAGACATGCGCCGAATTAGAGACGGTAAAAGTGAGTGGGTCCAATATCATTGGTCTTAAAAAGTGGGTGGGTCTTGTCCCACCCACATACAATGGTTCCAACGGCCATGCCTTTCCCCCACATCGACTATAGGATAGTAGTCTCACATTTAAAAAAATAACAAAATCTATGCATTTATGCATGTGCTAGGAAAAAAAACACAACCTGTTTTTAAATGTGCTGCATGTAAGAGTGACAGCAAGTGGTTGAAATGGGTACTGCAGTCTACAATAGTTTGCCCCGCCCCTCCTCCTCAGGCTCGGCACTCACTCCTGTTGTCGGTTTAAGGACACGCAAAAGGAACGAGCGCAACTGATAATGAAAGGCAAGAAGACTTACAAACTATAAGTTAATGAGGTGATTTATCCGCATTTTAATGTGCTTCTGTTTATAGAGATTTTTCCGGATGGATTCCGAGGCTTGTTTGCTGGCTTCCATGGCAGAAATACGCTGTGTTTTCAGCCAACTGGCAACCTGGCATGTCGAAATACTATTGGGTAAACTGGCAACATGAGATTTCACACAGACCAAAACAAAAACAGACATTCCGACACCGAACGCACATTTTAAAGTAAAATAACTTTAGTACAGTCAAAAACTTACATACAGCACCTTTAAGTACTATGGTCTAATCCCAATTTCTTTCCTGAACTGCCATTATCAATTATATTACATCATTTGGAAACAATCTTATGATGTCATAGCATCCCAATACTGACATGTTAGCTTATTTAATTCTTAAAACGATGTACTTCAAAATCTCCAGCACAGTATCAGTATTACTTTCAGTAATTAGTATAAGTAGGCTATGTAAATTGGATATCAGCCTGAAAGTCACCGCTACAAGCTCAGCATTTTCATTCACTGGCTCCTGGAAGAGTTATTTAGCTTATTTTCCTTTTCTTTTAGACTGTTGTGCAGCTGAAAAAGTCTTCTCTGGTTTTTAATTGCAGTGTCTGGATTCCCCGTCGCCTCTAATTGAATGTTTATACAAGGATTTGGCTTTCTTGATTAGGATAAAACAATATACCACTTTTGAGACTGGACTACGTAAACACATTACGCATCTTGAAAAAAGATGGATGTTCTCCGGCTATATATAAAAGGAAAGTGTATAAATATAAAAACGTGTTTAACAACTGACAAAAATGCCTAAATCATTTTGAGAATAGCCTGAAGACTGAGTCGGAAAAATCTGCTATGGAATTTCTTGGATCTTTGATTCTCTTGGCCAGCACTAGAGAAACCTCAGATGCCCAAATCACTGTCCCATTTTCCCGCGTTAAAGGCCACGGAGCCGCTCAGGTGTCATAAGAACAGTAACAGTGCACACCGTTACCATAGAGATGAGCGACTTTGTCACGGGAGACTTGGTTCGGTAGGCCTACTTGACTGTGTGCAAAAAGCAGAAATGAGAGGGGAACCAAGGGAAATACAAAACAAAAGAGGGACTCCGAGACAGAGGATACTCAATATGACTGATCTCAACAGACTCAAGTAAAGTAAACTAAAGGTAAACAGGATTAATGACCGCGTGTGCAAAAAACTGCAGCGTCATTGACATTTTCAATGACTTTCAAGGTTGATAGAAATCTGCTGTCAAATGACAACACAAGGTTTAAGACCTATGCAGCTCAATGTAAAAATGGCTTGTTGGCACTTGGATAGCAACAAAGATAAGAGAAAAATGAAAAACTCAAATTACTGAAACAAATATATCGATAAAGAATCCCAAACCAAAAACACACTATGTTGCGTGTTTGCCATCACAAAATCTGAACTGTTCAAAACAGGAAACTGACTTTTCTGAAGATCTTTCAGCCAATACAAATTTAAGCAACATGCTATATAAAAAGTTCAAATCTGAAAGAGACCGGATGTCTCACTCCATCCTTTTCTTTTTTTCTATAATAAGAGGTCGGCTTTCGCCAAGTATGTGAGCTCTCTTGCGGTGTTCAGACTGTCAGTCCAAATCCAATTATTTGTTTATCCGATAGGAATCGGATCTAAAATGATTGGCTGTCCACACATTGTGTATCGCAACTGTTCAGATCCAATTTGTGTGTCCCATACCGCTCTTTCGTTTTCCAAAAAAAAGGCAAAAAAAACAACCGCAAAGCGTTTGCAATACAGATGTTTATGACAAGCCGTATGGACTTTTATTCATTCACAGTCATTCAACATTGTCACTAGTGCACATTCAATTGTTGATATCAAGAATTCATGTCCTGGGAATGAGACAGTTGTGAGAAAGTCACACAAACCACTAGGGGTGGGAATCTTAAGGCACTTAACGATTCGATCCGATTCCGATTCTGGGAGTAACGATCCGATTCCCAAAACGATTCTTAACATACATTTTTGGTAACTAATTATCCTGCTGTGCAAATACATGAACTTTACATTAACCAAAATTGGTGCTAATATGCGTTTTGTTTTTAATTAGAATATCTGTTTGACAGTATTGCCATATTAAAAATGATGATGAAGATTTCTTTCAATACTTTTATTTTATTAACAAAGTTATATTCAAGATTAACACGCTCTAATGAAACATAGTAAGCCATACAATTGCAAAGAACAATCATTAAGAATAAACAGTTCTCAATTTACAACTAAGTGTGACCATTTTTCAGTTTCTTCAGAACATTTGAACAAAAAAATTTCTTTAAAGCAAAAAAAGTTTACTTTGGTTAGAGCCACAAAAAAAATCTTTAAAACATAGGCTAATGCAGAAGAAAAACAACTTTAGTGCTCACGCATAACATCTCACATGAGAAAACTTGCCGAGCTGCAACAGTCATGTTATACCCCTTTTCCACCAAAGCAGAGCCAGAGCTAGATCGGAGCCAGAGCCTAGTTTCAAATCGGTTCTTTGTGTTTCCACACACAAAGCCCCAGCTCCGAGCCAGGAAAAGTGGTTCTTAAGTAGCACCAAAACATTGCTGGGCTAGAACAGGGCTAGAAGTAAGAACCGATTACGTCAACAAGACGAACACAAACTTTAGATCCACCATTTTTGAAATAGCAGCTAATGGAGCTAACAGCTGCTGCTCGTTTGTAATCTCCGTCTATACAAATTACGGCGAACTACATGAATGCGTTGGATTCGCTGTGTTTGTGTTGTGTTTTGATGCCGATGTAGGATCGTTAAGCCATGTGAATGAATAGTAACGCAGCGTTTGCATTGTTGATGGATGGCTTGTTCGCAGCGGTGCTGTGCAGAGACCGATCGCCGTATGATAACGAGTCCAGCGAGAGCACACGACTCCTTATGCTTTTGATTCACTCATGCGTTTTTTTATATCATACGTGGATCGGTCTGCGCAGTGACGATGCATCTCGAACAAGCCTGGTGTGTTTGTGTTTCCCGCTGCCCAGGGTTGCCAGGTTTTCACAACAAACCCGCCCAATTGCTACTCAAAACAAGCCCAATCGCGTTCCAGGGGGGGATTCCCCAGTAAAAATCACATTTGGGGGTAAAATATGTGTTTTTTGGCACTAAAATTCGCATTCCCGGGGCTAAATATCACATAATTGGGGTCGCTTCATCCCACGGACATGAAAAAACAGCCCGCGGCTAAACCACATACTTGGCAACATTGCCGCTGCCTCGCTAGCGTTGCTGAGAAAGATGAGACGTATACAGTGACGTTATACATGGCTCTGTTGTGGCTCTCAGCCCGTGGAAAAGCAAACCGGTTCTTAGAAGGCTCCTCAGTCGAACCAACTATGAACTGGGACTAGCTCTGGCTCTGAATTAGCTCTAGCACTGCCTTGGTGGAAAAGGGGTATTAGAGACATTTAACGAATCACTCACCAAAACGAAGTCTTTGTTCAGAATTCTCCATTCGTTTGAAACATTGAGCATTAGTTCAGCAATATTTGATATTTGAAGTCATTCCAAAAATTATGCCACGGATGTTGGTAGGTTTATGTCCCGGCCACCGCATCGGAGACATAGGAGTGTTATTAAGCATTAATGGCAAGGAAAGCGCCTTTTAGCCTACTTGAGCACCACTTCGTTATTTTGGCTCAGAATTTCGTTTGTTGGAAATATTAACTTAATTTAGAAGTGCTTTTGAAATTAAAAACTTTGCATTTAATAAGCAAAATACATTTTTGAAATGGGGAGGCAGCCGCAGCGAGCGCAGACACAGAGCGGCCAGAGAAACGGAGGAGCGACTGCTGAAAGGCGTTTGTGCAAAACCGTGGAAAAACTGCATAAAACGTGCGGGTGTTGAACCCTCTCACCAGGAAAAGTGTCCCCACGGGTGCGACGCCCCTGAGCAGGTCGTAGTTTGTCCATTTTATCTTAAACGAAGCCAATTCCCCAGCATACGAACATTCGCCTATCAACGGGTTTTTCTGTTTGGCCGGTGACCGCGCGCGCGCACACACGCGCACAGTGGTGAAGTGGCCGTTTGAATTGAACACAGAATCGATTCAGAATTTTTGAGAATCGATTCTGAATCGTTGGATAACGAATCGCGATGCATCACCCTTTTCTCCCACCCCTATAAACCACACAAAATACGATCAGAGCAGTCAGACTGAAACAGATTTCCAGATTTCAAACCACATATGTATGTAGCTTGAAACGGACATGTAAAAATGGCATTTCATGTGATTATTGTGCCGTTCACACTTGCAAAATCTGATAGGAAGAAAAAATCAGATTTGGACTGAAAGTCTGAATGTAGCCTCTGAGCGGCCAGTGCCAGCATAGTCAAAGACTTCCAGAAATTAAGTGCAGATGTTAGGTATGGATTTAAATTAATTTCGCTATTCAGTATATTATGTTCGTCTACAGTCAAAAGAGGTATAAAATGAGGGAGACGTTCTGTGTGGAGTCAGATTTTACCCTCCTCACTATTTCCATTCCGACATCTGTGATAGTGCCTTGTGGCATCTATTTGCCCAGCTGTACATCTTTTGCTTTAATTAGCACAGATGTGGCATCATCCTCATGAACCAAACACGCCAGACTCATGCCGTCGGTCCATAGAGGAGATACCGATAATGGGTATTAGAATGTACATCTACGGCAGTAGGATGCTGGGATACATAAACACTCACATGCACACAGACAAACACAGACTCTAAGACTCTCTGATTGGAGCAGACAGGTCTGATGGAGTCTACAGCAGATCAGCACAGTTAGAACATAAGGAGCTGTGACGTCTTCACCACAGGAGCAAATGAGATACAGAAAGAAAGAGAAAACTGGGAGAGCGGAAGGAGAAAGCCAGATACAAGCCATTCTACACATCAATGTCTTCCCTCATTCAAACCAAAAACGGCTGTTTATTATAGTATTATATTAAATACAATTTTACTGTTAAATCTTTATAATGTAATAAAGTGTGTCTGAAGCTTTCAGAATCGTTTCAACATTTAAGTCCTTTTTTGATGATAAGAGAGGCTAATATGAGGTTTCTCATAGAAAATCTTAATGCTCAATGCCAAAGGAAGTTACTTCTTTCAGTTAAAAGAACTTGTCGCCTTTTTGATAGAAGTATGGCCTGTTTTATGTAATGTAAAATGAATACGTATAATCCACAGCTAGCTGTGCATTAAACTAAAATGATGGTTATTTCCATCAGTTATGGCTTGTTAAATCTAGCATTCTGCCTGCTTTGGATCAAACAGAGATAGTGTGTAAGATTACTTATTTATTTGAATGAATAAATAAATGATAGTGTTTATTTGAATTAATGAGAGAGAGAGAGAGAGAGAGAGAGAGAGAGAGCGAGAGAGCGAGAGAGCGAGAGAGAGAGAGAGAGAGAGCGCGAGAGAGCGAGAGAGCGAGAGAGAGAGAGAGAGAGAGAGAGAGAGAGAGAGAGAGAGCATACGCGTGTGTGAATGAAAAATAGCACATTAATATAGAACGGTGATTAAGCTGACTTGGAGTTACCTGTGCATTAAACGTTTTTTTGCACACCTTCCAGCCAATCAGAAATGAGTATTCGGACAGACCATGGTACAGTATAATCACATTTACTAACCTAAGATTCAACCCAACCCTATAACAGCAGCGGCAAATGGGTACTCGCAAGGATTTTCACAGCATGACGATTACCATATATTCATAATTACAAAATAGCTGCCTGGTGATGGTACCAAGATGGCAACTGAATGATCCGATTCTTAAAGAGAATATGCTAATATACAGTTACCACTGTTTTATTATAGTATACATTTGGATGACAATTAGCCACGTTTAAAGCTATTTAGTGCAATTTCATAGAGGCTAGCAATAGCAAGCTAGCTTTGAAAGCATAATATCCCACCCTCCCTTCAGAGCGATCTTCAAAGCCATGCCTCCCTCAAAACACATGGACGCATATTTTTCGGTTCTGAGACTTCCACAGAATATATATATAAACACTTTTTTTTATATTTGAACCACTATTATTAATTACTATTAGGATGTGAAGAGATTTTCAACCAGTATAACAAAAAGCATTTTTGAAAAACACTGCCATAACATTGCCGTATGCAGTTTTTGACTCCTAAAGCATGAAATACCATAATGTTTGCAGATATTTCGGAAACGCACTAAGTTAACATGCTTCTTTCTCTGAAAAACGATGCTACAGCCAGTTATTCTACTTTGACATGTGTTCCCTGTCAGAATGTCTGTTTTTGTTTTGGTCTGTTTTATCCCGCCCACTGCCGATTTATCTACCCAATAGTATTTCGACACCTCAGGTTGCCAGGTTTCCCCAGCGCATTGCAGCCATGGAAGCCAGCAAACGAATTGGGTCAGTGATCACAGATTCTATCCGAACTAGAAAGCATCGGAATCCATCTAATAAGCTCTAAGAGCAGAGGCATATTAAAACGCATATATTTTACCTCATCAACTTACAGTGTAAGGATTGTCGTCTTCCATTGTCAATTGTGCGCGTTCCTGTTGCATGTCCTCAATCTGGCAACCAGCCAGAGCGTCTGAGGAGGAGGGGGCGAGGGAAACAACTCTCTCCAATATTTTGAATTTGGACTACAGTACCCATTTCAACCACTAGCTGACAATATTACATACTGCACCTTTAACATTTGTAAGAGCCCTCTCTTTCGCATCCTCTGGGACAGTAAACGCCCATTATATCTTGGAAATAATTTTTATTTTTTGCAACACTGACATGAGAGTGAGAATTAGTAAACTGTTCCTCAAAAATAAAAACCTAATACAATATTTTGGCACTTTGTCTTAAAATAGATGAAGTGACTGCGAGGGGAAAAAAGGAAGGAAATACGTTGGTTTGTTAAGCATTATTATTATTATTATTATTATTATTATTATTATTACAGAGAGCTAAGCACCAGACACCCCCACTTTGAAGTTGAAGTTCAACTCTTAGAGATTTGTGACTAGGTGTCAATTTTTAAGCCTTCTAAGAATTGAAATGGCTTGGTATCAAAGGTTAAACCGGCCCTGAACCTTTTACAGGACAAGTGACGTAAAATAAACAAAACAAAGCCCAATTTACCTAGACATTTTAACACTCTTTTTTTAGGACACTAAAAATTTAGGACACTAAATTTTTCCAAATTTTTAAACTAAATATCGAAATAAATCTAATTATTAAACTAAATGAACCATATAAACTAAATTACTGCTCTAATTACTGATCTAAAGCCCACACTGTCACTGTATGATAATGAAATGAACTGATGACATTTTTTCTCCAGAATGGCTAGACGGCTGAATAAAATTATGCTGCATTATTTTGCTGTTTAACACTGTAAAGCTGCTTTGAAACAATCTGCATTGACTTGACTTGACTTGACTTGACTTGACTTGACTTTTAAGTCTTTAAAGCAAATTTCTTTTTTTTTTTAAACAAAATGTATTAGGCTCTGCAAATGTATTAAAACTGTATAGTACATATGATGTAACCATAACTTAATAAATGTCCAAAATAGGGATGTCAAAATGACCATAATTATACTAAGTCAGCAGTAAAATTAAATAATAATAGTAAAATAAATGTCAATGCTTTCCGTTTGTACAGGTCTTGCAGGCTGCAAGCCATAAATGCAAGTGTTATCATTTTCTGCACTAACCTTACGTTATTTATTAGCTAACTAACAGAGTCTGATAAAACAACAGTCATGGACAAATTACATTGCAGGAATTTCAGGGGCCATAACTGTAAATGGTTGTAGGTGATGATGGCCTAATAAATGCATAAAAATGTCCTATGTTTTTTGTTGTATTACAAAAGGTCTAGTACTTATTGTAATACATTTTGGCAGTTTCGTTTCATATTTTGTAACATTTAAAAAAAAGAATCTCTTCTTTTAGATACCTGAAGTACATCAATCACCATTTACTTAAAGTTTCAGTGTGTAGTATTTATGAGGATCTATTGACAGAAATGCAATATAATATACATGTAATATTCAGTGGACTATAAAGACCTTACATAAATGTACCGTTATGTTTTGATTACCTTAGAATGAGTAATTTCTATCTACATACACCGCGGGTCCCCTGAAATCGACATTTTGCGCCGTCATTTTTCTACAGTAGCCCTAAACGGACAAACTTCTCTACAGAGCGCTAGCTACTCTCTGCGGTCTCCGACCAAGGGGGTAATGCAGCACCCGGAAAGCGTACCTTCCATAGGGGCAGCCATTGCTAACCAAGCCATCACCTGCTGTTAGCATCCCATTGACTCCCATTCATTTTGGCGTCACTTTGACAGCGAATAACTTTACATCTGAGGTGTTTAAAGACTCCATTTGACCATTGTTTATTTCTAAAGAAACACGACAATGTAGAAAAGGCTCCATTACCTTGTAGCCGTTTTTGTAAAAACTAGGATAATGATTGCATCATAACCACGCGACTGTCACATAGTAGAGAAATTAGCGTATAGACAGGAGGAGAAGCTCACAGGCAATCTTTTGCTGTCTATAAGGCAATCTGGGGGACGTGGAGGCATAAAATCCAATAAAGTCAAGGGAGAAGCATGGGGTGAAGCCCATAGATAGCCAAAAGGAACGGGACAAAATATTTCTACAACGCGATTCAGATTTCACTTTGCACAACTACTAGAAGACTTACAACTGTCAGACTGGTTGCTCACGTCACATCTACGTCGTCAAGCTCAGTCTGAGACTGCGCAGTATGCTCAGCCATCAGGAAGTGAGAGCTTCTAATTTACTTCACTTTTTCCCGTCGAAGCCTATGGGGTCGCTTTGTCCATTTCTTTTACTGTCTATGGCCCTATCCCAAATGGCACCCTAAACCCTCACGGTCTTCCTCTGCGTCCGCACTTAATGCCGCTTTGACTGCCGGTAAGAAGTCGGCAGAAGTGCGCATCGAGGGCGCATATCGACCTCAAAGGGGGCGCTTGCGAGCACCCTTCTGAGACCTAAAATGACAAATTAGCCCCACTGCGGTCTCGTAGACTTAACGGATACGTGCACACAGCGACCACAAGTCCACAAGACCGAAAGTGCACATGAAGTGTGCCATTTGGGACAGGGCCTATGTCTCCGACGACGGAATTTTTGTCCTGTGTCGGCCACTGTAGCTTCTCTATGTTCTCCGAAAGGGAGAGAGGGTGCAATTCATAACCTCTCCACTAGATGCCACTAAAAAAAAGCTGCAGTCCGTAAGTTTTGCCTCTTTGTCGCCATCTCTGTTTGAAACTTGCAATTGCATTCATTTGCAGAAATATCTTTACGTGGGTTGTGCATTGGCACGGCTCCTCAGTGCTGATGAATCTATTGTTTTGAGGAGTAGGCCTATGTGTGGCTGTCAGGCACTGCACCGGTGTGAAATCTGTACTTTGGAATCACAGATTCTACGTCTTGGAAGTATGACCAAAATAAGAATTTTCACCAGTAAATGTCATCTGAACAAGTAAGTAATATGTCTGCCACTTTTGTTATGACAAACTAAGAAAAAAAGCATTACAACAAATCGTGCTACCAACGGTGATTAAATCTAATGATCGCTTAGCTCATATCACATCAAACCATGCAAATTATTATTATTTTTGTACTTTGTTCTCAATTTTTTTATGTTAACAACATCAGCATTGCGTAACTACATGTATTTAGTGTGTATTAGCGTTACTTGTAGATTCCGATTTCTGCACGGGTGAATCTCCAGTTGTCATTGATGATTGTCGTTTGGACTTTTCTGGATTGCAATCCGCCATCAAAATGATAAGTTTAATTAATCCAGCTGCTATGAGAAAAGGCTATAAATGATCCGCCACTTGCAGCATCCTCGCATGCGATATAGCCTACTAGCGGGGCTCCTTTATGTATACAGACGTAACGTAATGACGCAAAGACGAACAGCGGCATGCTCGAATTTCCCCACGGAAATCCACCAGTACCACTCAAATTAGAACACATTATTACAATCTTACCGTTGTGAATCGGGCTGAGGTAAGGATTGTTTTGAACTCTGGCTGGTTATGTACCAACTCAAAAAATTATTTTGGATCATTTTTAACCATAAAAAGTTACGGGCTGCAGCTTTAATTTGTATCTTTGTTTACCGTTTCTCTTTCAATTTCTTGTAATTGTTTTAATTGAATTGTTAACATTTATATTAATAATTAACTTTTTAAATAAAGTTTGCATCATTTTAAATGAACTATTGCTATGGTATGGAAATTGATATGTTAATATCATGAAGGGATTCATGAAACACTTCATAGAATTCATGAAATGCTATTTGCTATTGGTTTTGACTGGTACAATTTCAGTAAAGTTATAAACCCTAGTGTAAAGTTAGCAGGAAATGCTGCCAAATGAATGGAATGAAAACATGTCAACTATATTTCTATCTATTCTAATGTCCATCTGACATCAAACACAGTGCATACAAGATTCAAAAAGTTAACTGATGAGTTCAGAAATCACATTGTCAGTATTAATGCACTCTCTGACCTCTGACTTTCGGACCTCAGAACTTTCAAGTCAAATAAATAGAACTTGCAACATTGCACAGATGAGATCAGCCAAGCATTTTCCCTTTGTGCTCCTTTCCTGGCAGACAGATCATTTGTTTGGATAAGTCTATTGTCTAATTCAAGAGAAAGCCTCACAGAGTGCAGCTCAGTTGGTCTGCCACATGAATAAAGGAGAAAATACACAAACACATTCATGCGCGCGCAAACACACACACACACAGAAGGTTTCCAACATTTGCATTTGCTAATGAATGCGTGAACAAGACTGAACAGGTGCACCGTCTCTCCAGACACCTCCTTTAGTTCTTCCTTACCTGGCACCAATGATGTCCTTCTTCGCCAGATCAATGCCGGCAATAACCTTGACACGAAGAATACGAGATTCATTCTGCAAAACATGACACACACAGAAAAAGACCATCATGAATAAATCACTACTTCTCATAGGAGTCTGAAAGAAGAAAAAAAATGGCCCCATGGCCTAAAATTAAGACGGGTTTAAGTCATGAAAGTGTCCTAATTTCACCTCTCTTCTCATCCAGTAGAGGGTGAAAAAGGAGCATCTTAAAGAAATTAGCAGGAAGGTGCAGCCAAAAAAGCTTTTGTGTTTATTGATAGACACGGAAACGAAACAGTTTTAATTGTACAGCGCCCGTGAGAAATAACAAGACGTTGTATTGTTTTATGGCTGAATAAGGGGGTCTAAACTTCTCAGCTTGGCCTTCAAAAGCTCTCCAGCAGTACGACCACCATTTCACGACTGCCACTCTGCATAAGTGCGTCCCGCCTCCAACATCACCTCGGCCAGCATTCAATAGCTATTCATGCTGCTCACAATTACACAACGAGCATCTTATTCGCCCTCACGCTTTTGAAGCTCACCAGCCCAGAAATGACATACTGCAGAGGGTATGAAAGGTCCTCTTCTTCTTACCCACTTCTGCTCTTTACACGACTGAAATTCTCTTTCTATTTATGTCTGACGATCTGCATTATCACAAGTCATGCATCATTCGTGCAGCTGAGGCAAACAACCAGTGTGACGGTTTGTATTTATTCTGCTGCCTCATATGACCTTATTATTAACGAACAAATACAGTTTGGATGAGATTGAAGAAGCTGTTCTATTCTGACAGGTACAGGGTGTTACAGTCATCCCACAGGGTGGCCCAGACTGATGCAGCTGTGCTTTTAATATCAAACGCAAATAAAGACTAGATTTCTCTGTGGAGAACCACTATTTGGTATCAAGAAAAATGAACCATTCATAAACTATTTCTGAAGGTTTTTAGAACAGAACAACATCCTGTAGCTTATTTTCTTTTAAAGCCGTATCAGCATCAAAGGCTATATCCATGGCAAATATAATCAAATAATTAAAACAATAACAAGATACAATGCTGTTCGAAAGTGAAAGAAATTAATTATTTTATTCGGTAAGGATGCATTAAATTAAGACTTTTACATTGTTACCACAAAAAAAAAAACAGTATTTCCAATCAATTATATTCTTTTGAACTATCAGTTTACAGTTTCCACAAAAATATTAAAAGCAGCACAAGTGTTACCAACACTGATAACAATAAGAAATGTTTCTTGAGCACCAAATCAGCATATTAGAGTAATTTCTGAAGGATCATGTGACACTGAAGACCATAATAATGCTGAAGAGGCAATTCAGCTTTGCCATCACAGGAATAAATTACATTTTACAATATATCCAAATAGAAAACAGTTATTTTAAATAGTAATAATTTTCACAATATTAGTGTTTTTACTGTATTTTTGATCAAATGAATACAGCTTTGGTAAGCATAAAGTCTTCATTCAAAAAAACAACTCCAACATTTTCAATGATAGTGTACAAGGGACCTATAATATACCGGCGCAATGTGATGCCAGGCGAGATGCAAGTGTTTTTTGCTAGATTCAGCCCGATGCAGTTATCATTTTCACGTTTTTTAAATAGCAAATGCACTTGCATCCATCTGTTCGCCCATGGGCATGCTGGTCTGAAAACAAGGTGTGTTCAGAAGCATTGTTGGCACGTTGGCAACTGAAAACAACTGCGCCATTGACCAACAAAAACCTGGTCTAAATTCAATAGCGCAGTTTTTTTGTGTTATTTAAAGGGCACATTAGTAATATGCACCTATAGGCGGCTGCACAACGCGTGTACACTCTGCTTATTACACACACACAGGGATGTGCAGCAGCACACAAACATTTAAATATTAAGAATAAAATAATTCCTCTCTGGAGAAGCGTTCAGTCTTTCCGCTTGCGAATTCCGCCATGTAAATAGTGAATCCGCCATGGCACAAGCGCAACTGGCTTTTAAAGGGAATGGGAGATGAGACTCTGATTGGATTATTGCACTTTACGCCCAAAACACACCCATGTCTCATTAAGAGATTAAGTACAAGACTTTTGGACCATGCGCCGCCCATTGTTTTTCCTGTCGTTAAACTAGCAAAAGTGGATTCGGATACGCCCTAAGTGCACTGGCACCATGCGCTTCAGACCATGTGCTCAGAACGTTAAAATAGGGCCCTCGTTAAAAAAAAGACAGAATGCATGGATCCAATATAATGATACTACGATTTCTTCTAAACTCTCCACGTTCACATAACACACAACCGACTGTTTACGAGAATAACGTATTTTCCAGACTATAAGTCGCTCTAGGGGTGCTCCGATCGATCGGCAACCGATCTCGATCGGTCGATAATCGCTTTGGGATGATTGATCGCCGGTCTCCAAAAAGGCCGATCTCATGAACCGATCGCATGCTGACGACACATAAAACCCGCACCTGCCGTGAGAGCTAGGGCATGATACGCAGCGACACCATCTCATTCTCTTTCCAGCGCGGGTAAAATTATAATGCTGTAATAATATTTCTATATTAAATAACTTACGCAGTCATTTGAAAACGTTCTGTGGGACGTAACTTAAGTTCACAAACAGCGCGCGTGGATCACCGCGTGCGCGTGCTCTCTCTCTCCCTTTCAAAATGCTCAAATGGTTTCACATCAGCGCATTGCATGTGCACTAAAATCGAGCTGCACAGTTGACACAGGATTTGCCACTTTGCACAATCGAGGCAGTGTCGCATCGTCACTAAAGTTTATCATTTGCATTTATTTTTAAGTCTTGCCAGTGTTCAAACCGCACTCGCGCGCACGGTCTGGAGAGACACACACACACACACACACACACAGGTCATCTCACAAAAAGCTTGCGAGTACAAATTGCTTTGAAATGGTCAGATATACACAAATGTATGTACTAAATGACCGTCTTGACGAGTATGCACGTAAACCCCGTCGTGACTCGCGAGTTAACATTTCTGCTACTGCAACCGTATCCGTGTTCGCTCTTAAAGTGACAGCAGTCGAATAAACTGCTGCTGTCTCTGAGTTTCTCTTTGTCTTGTGTTGTTTGATGAACCTTTATGACACTCACTGCTCTTGACTGACTAACTTTTGCAACCTTAAGTGTAAGGATTAATCTAATTTAATTTATTCAGGGAAGACCAATATTAATTTACATTTGATTTCTTATTAAATGTCTTTAGTATTTCTTACCTCAATACTAATGTTAGACCTACCTGAAAATTTGTTTTGTAAAAACAAAAATGCACTGCATGATCAAATATTTAGGTGAGATAATTATATACATTTATTATATACATTTATTTGGGAAAGATGGCCTACAGTAGCCTTAAGTTATCTCATTTTCTAAAATAAACACTTGGTGGTTCTTCAAGATCTTGACTCAGTTAATTTAGAGTTAGTTTCATTTCTACAAATGGTGCAAACTCTGCAAGATTGTAGATAAAAGATTGCCATTCCCCTGCCATTCTGTGATCGGCAATCGGCAATCGGCAGATCATGATCTTGGTGATCGGTAATCGGTGATCGGCCCCAAAAATGCTGATCGGAGCATCTCTAAGTCGCTCCGAGTATAAGTCGCATCAGTCAAAAAATGCATCATGAAGAGGGAAAAAACATATAGAAGTCGCACTGGACTATAAGTCGCATTATACTGGACTTTAACGCCAGCTTCACACCGCAAGCAGTGCGCTGGCAGGGCAAAGCACTGCATATGGAGAGTGGGAGCCGCGCGCACCCGCTGTGCATTCACACTCAAGTACACTATACTTCATGTTAAACATAAATATATAGCCTACTGATACAGCAAAGACAAGGTCAGCAATATTTATGGCAAAATAGGCAACAGAATATTTCGTTCTGTATTGACAGGTGCAATAATTGAAAATCAATATTATAATTTTTTTTACGAATTACAATTATATCTGCATTTATGTCAAAACCTAGAGACTTTCAAACATCAAAATGTCATTTATTAATGTGTATTCGTGTCAAAATGACAAACATATTTTCCTATTCTATTTTGCCTGGAAAGGCATCCAACACGATTGCGTGTCGCGTGAAAGTGCGCAAGCTCTAATCTGTTAACACGGGAGCCGAAATAAAAATGGACACGCCACGCAGCTGAGATGCTCACGCCACGCTTGCAGTGTGTAGCCGGCCTGCCTCTCCCGGCAGAGCGTTGTTCAAGCACCCATCTGTGGACTCGGTCCTCCAGCTCTGGCCATCTTGCTTTCAGTCCGCGATTAGCTTTCTTTGTTTTCTTCATTACAGTTAAAGTAATCTCTGCTTTTCGCCAGTCCCTCGCAAGTTTCTCACTCACTCCTAACTTTCTTTCTGCTGCTCGAGTGCAGAATAGGATTTTCTTTTTGGGGGCAATTTGTTTGTGTTCAGTCTCTCAGTTGTCTTTAAGTTAATATTTCAGTTAACAGTTTTTCAGTTTTCAGTTGTTTTCAGTTAATTTTTTCAGGAGTAGGCTACAGGAGCAGCATAGAGCACCCTCTCGGGGCTACAGACGTAGCTAAATGTTTATTCTTGTCAGTCAGTATGAATTCATTTTGATATACAAGTTGCACCTGACTATAAGTCGCAAGGACCGACGAAAATACGGTACTTGCCGATACGGGTATTTTGACATAGTTTTGAGTGTATGTGTCCATCCAAGTGCATAGAGACGTGAAAGAGGATAAAATTCAGAGTTTGAGCACTATCTCAAACGCGCCTCTCTCTGTGTGTGCGCTCTTCAGGTGTGTGTGATAACAGAGCGTTTGATGCCTTCGGGTGTGGACAGTACTCAATTAAATTATCTTTTGCCTCTTATAGTGCTGGAATGGTTTAAAATCTATAGAATCTGTAAACTAGCAAGACAAAACAAGTGCAAATGATAATCTTTCACTCTATGGCGGTTAAACTTGTAATTAATCCACCAATAACAATGCATGCCGAACCGTGGCGACTGGTCCGTACGGATCACGGATCAACTACGATCAGTTTATATTGCAATGACATGTACTGATCATCGTTCACAATGAGCATGTTTACATGCACACCAGTATGCTGATAACTCACAAAAACCAGCTTATTGAAATAACCTGTTATCCGGGTTTACACACAAACCAGTAACCCGACAACACAAGTAAACCGCATTTACAAAACTTTATTAATATATCAGGTTACTTCCCGGTAGTGGCGTCAAAGCGTAATAATTTGCGTATATAAAGTCCAAGTATTTATTCAATTGTTATGTTGGTTGTGCTGTAAAATAAAGCATTAAAAACCATAGAAGAGTATTGCAACATGTCAGCGGTAAACTTATTATACTCTCTCATGCGCTGCACAAGATGAGAGCACTCCAAGAAAGAGTCTGAGTTTGTGATATATTCGGCGTAAGGGGCAAAAATCTAGCTGTGACGATCGGTTTATCGGTTTATGCTTAAGCCGTTTATGACCTTACGCCGATAAAGGAAAACAGGTTAATGTGTTCTACATGGTCATGCATTGTCTGCTTTCTAAGGATAATCAGGTTAAGAAGATGCATGTAAAAGCAATCATTAGGAACAGGAACTTAACCAAATATTTTGGTTTGCATAAGTAATCATACAAACCAGTTTTTACAATAAACGCCTTGGCTTGTTCATCTCATTTTGCAACAAGTATTAGATCTCAAAAGATGATGTTGCCATTTCCAGGACATTAAAAGAGAAACCAGTGACCAGTTGCATATGAAGGCAAAAAAAGCTCTTCCTTTATTCCACACGGACACTCCCTTATCCAGGTCCATATTGTACTCTCATCAATCCTCACCCTAATCACACCACAAGAACTTGTTGCATTATAATACAGACTCAACGACACACCTTTGTAAAATAAACTTGCCAAGAAAAACACTAGCCTTCAACTCAGATCACTTTTATGAAATAACCATAACAGTTGAGATCAACAAATCTGTACAACAGAAATGTCAAACAAGCTTTTCCAAATTCCAATCAACAAATATAGTTACACAGGAATCACATTGGATGACCTAAGCTTTTGGACAAGTAAACAGTTTGAAAGACAAGTAATCAATTTTATATTTTACATTTCAAAGCAATCGTTTTATAAGTAAGTACTAATAAACAGCCAATATCCTAGTAATGTGCATGCAAATAAGCAACTAGTTAATAGTGAGAATTGGACCCTAAACTATACTGTTACCAATAATTCAAATTCTTTCTTGCAGGTTATTTTGAGAAGAAAGCGTTTAGCAAGCATTGCAAATGTGTGTTTTCCTTTTGCATGCATTCACAAATACATTTTCAGAGTGTTGCCTCTTTTGACAATTGTAATGAATCATAATGGACCAAAAACCTTGTCCTTCGAGACTCCACTCAAACTCTAAAGCTCTCAGATAAAATTCATTGCGGCAGGTCAGAGTCGGAACACTCATCCTCTGCTCGCAATTATGATTATTTCCATGCCTGTCCCTTCATCCTCTCATAGAGGTTAAAAAATCAGAAGATACAGAACACCAAGAGAGACCCGGAGTTACAATCAGGCCTTCCATTCTTACCTGATCCATTCAATCACCTATACACTCAAAAAATTTGAGGAGATGAAATGATAGGGCAGGGTCTAGCCCAAACGTTTTAGAGTGGAGTGTACCTTTTCCATTAAGGGTTAAACTTAATATCCAGTGGATAGTTTTTTTACCTTTACAAATACCTTGAAATAAATAATTTTTTTAATAAAAAAGGTTCAACAGAGAAATAGCCAATGATGGTAAAAACTAAGTGTTTTTTTCAAATATTAAACTAAAATCGCCATCTCTTAATGAGTGAGCCATCGAGTCATTCATTCATCAGCAACGAAGCAAGTGGCTGTATTTAATACGCAGTTTTTGACAAAACGTGATTTTCTCAGCATTTTGCTCAAAATGTTGCTTTTTTTAATGAAACTTACCCATATTCAAGTGTTGATTAAAAAAAATAGCATGAAGCTAGAATACAATTTTGGTTTAAAAGCAAAGGGTCTGATTTTTCTTTTGATATATTGCATGTTCAGATATTCATACAACAAAATATTCTGGGGTCCATGAAATTTTTGTGAAAATGATCAAAAATGCTGGCGGTGACTGGCAACTTTTTTATAGTTATATAGTTTTTTATAATGGGTCATTGAATCATTGAATCTAGGGCTGCCACTAACGACTATTTTTATATAGAATAATCGATCAACTAATTTATCTATTAATCGATTCATCTATTCACTAATTTATTACAATAATTTTACTTAAAAACATTTAATTTAACTGGCAACTTTGGCATTCAGTAGTGTACTATAAAAAAATATATAAAATGTAAACAAGCCCTTGACCAAATGTAAAACTAAAAGAGTAAAAATGTAAAAAGGTACAAATTTGTAAACCAACATAACAAAAAAAGAGAATATTAGCAAATACTTTTTATATACTGTTGTCACAATACCAAAATTATGACTTCGAGATGTTTGCAACAATCACATTATTATAATCATTCATGTTAACCACTATTCTGAACAGGTTGGGATGACTGAAATCTTATTTCATGATACGAGTAATTTAATATTTTTTTAAATGTAATTTTATAATTACAATATAGATATTTTATTTTATTTTATCGCGAAACAGATGTTGCGATCGGTCTGTCTGAGCTTCCCATACCCACATACAGTGGTCTAAATACACAATTTTGGTGTTATTTTACAGGAAATCTGGACCCACTTTATATTAGGTGGCCTTAACTACTATGTACTAACATTAGAGATGCTCCGATCAGCATTTTTGGGGCCGATCACCGATTACCGATCACCAAGATCATGATCTGCCGATTGCCGATCACCAAGATCACAGAATGGCAGGGGAATGGAAATCTTTTATCTATAATCTTGCAGAGTTTGCACCATTTGTAGAAATGAAACTAACTCTAAATTAACCTAGTCAAGATCTTGAAGAACCACCAAGTGTTTATTTTAGAAAATGAGATAACTTAAGGCTACTGTAGGCCATCTTTCCCAAATAAATGTATATAATAAATGTATATAATTATCTCACCTAAATATTTGATCATGCAGTGCATTTTTGTTTTTAAAAACAAATTTTCAGGTAGGTCTAACATTAGTATTGAGGTAAGAAATACTAAAGACGTTTAATAAGAAATCAAATGTAAATTAATATTGGTCTTCCCTGAATAAATTAAATTAGATTAATCCTTACACTTAAGGTTGCAAAAGTTAGCCATTTAAGAGCAGTGAGTGTCATAAAGGTTCATCAAACAACACAAGACAAAGAAAAACTCAGAGACAGCAGCAGTTTATTCGACTGCTGTCACTTTAAGAGCGAACACGGATACGGTTACATGCAGTTGCACAAACCTTCACTCGCGAGTCACGACGGGGTTTACGAGCATACTCGTCAAGACGGTCATTTAGTACATACATTTGTGTATATCTGACTATTTCAGCGCAATTTGTACTCGCAAGCTTTTTGTGAGATGGCCTGTGTGTGTGTGTGTGTCTCTCCAGACCGTGCGCGCGAGTGCTGAGCGGTTTGAACACTGGCAAAATACATACAAAAGATAAACTTTAGTGATGATGCGACACTGCCTCGATTGTGCAAAGTGGCAAATCCTGTGTCAACTGTGCAGCTCGATTTTAGTGCACATGCGATGATGTGAAGCCATTTGAGCATTTTGAAAAGGAGAGAGAGAGCGCGCGCACACGGTGATTCACGTTTGTGAACTTACTTCCCACAGAAAGTTTTCAAATGACTGCGTAAGTTATTTAATATAGAAATATGAATTGTACCTCACCTTCAGCATTATAATTATTTTACCCGCGCTGGAAAGAGAATGAGACGGTGTCGCTGCATATCATGCCCTAGCTCTCACGGCAGGTGCGGGTTTTATGTGTCGTTAGCATGATCGGTTCATGAGATTGGCCTTTTGGAGACCGTTGATCAATCATCCCAAAACGATTATCGACCGATCGAGATAGGGGTGCTCCGATTGATCGGCAACCTAACTAACATTTTAATTAATCATTTGATACAATGCACTTATTGTGTACATACATGCTTTTACATTGTACTTACATTTTTAAAATTAGCGGCATGTAATTACATCTGTAATTCATTTCTGTAGTTACATTTTTGATTACACTGTTGACACTTCCCTTACACCTAACCCTACCCTTAAACTTACCCATACCACCACCCCTGTCCCTAACTTTACCCGTATCCCACCTCAATATCAGCAAAAGTGTTTTGCAATGTATTTTTTGATGCAAGTACATAGTAGTTAGGGCTCTAAAGTGGGGCCAGAAATCCTTTGAAGTTACATAAACCACTGCTAAAAGTGATAAACATTGTCTGAGCTGTAATGTTCGGTAGACTTTACCCATTTTTGCTTTGTCTTTTTATTCTCTGAAATATTTTGGGGACCCCTTAGAACCTTCTGGAGGACCCCTGGGGGTCCCCGGACCCCAGTTTGAAAAGCCCTGCTCTAGCACCCAGCAGATTCCAGAAAATACTAGAAGAAATAATTTTGTCTGTATCATGTTGTGTGCAAGATTTATTCAAATGGATCTGAAGGGATCTGAAATATTACCTTTTTATATAATTTCCACAATCTAGTGGAAACAGCCAAACTGTCTGCAGGGTGCTAGAGCACACAGGGTCTGGGTTATACACTTTCAAAAATGTATTTATAACCAAAGAAACAAAAAGCGCATCTTTTTTTTGGGGGGGGGGGGGGGGGGGGGGGTCAGACAATTACATTACAGCTCAGACAACATATACTTCAATGTTTATCACTTTTAGCAGTGTTTTATTTAACTTCAAAAAGGTTTCCTGTTAAATCAAACCTAAATTGTGTCAAACCTAAAAAGACCACTGTACGTAAGTATGGGAAGCTTTTCAATTTGGGTACCCAAATCCAGGAGGAAATGGTCCCAGCGTAATTTAGTGTAAATAAGTTACGTAGTGTGAAACAAATGCCAAAGTGATGCATGTCTCCAGAAAGTAAACATTCTAAGCTTTCAAATGGTACCACATGAGGTCAGAGCTCCTCCACAGACATTTAAAATTTAAAGTATATACTTGATGATGTCATTCCGGACCCTTATGAGGTCTTAATCGATCTCTATAGGCTATTTGTTCTTCATGCTATTAAAGGGATAGTTCACCCAAAAATTTAAATTACCCCATGATTTACTCACACTCAAGAAAAGAAAAGTGTAACGCCTCTTGCAGTTCAAACGCTTATGCTACGTCCTAGTCATACATCGCGACAGTTACGTTTTTTCCGTAAGTTGACCGCAAAACATGAGGTAATTTGATTGATGTAATTTTTGACATTTTGTCTAATAGAAATACATGCACTAGTGGAAATGACAACTCATCAGTACGGCTGATGAAGGCCAGGACCAGAAGAGGATGCGATGATTGTAGGAATATCTACTGAAAAGGGCTGATACTCTTCAATGCTGCTATTGTGTCAAAAAAATCGAATCTGTAACATTACAAAAGTCTTTATCGTCACTTTTGATAAATGCAATGCACCTTGCTGAAATCATGCTTCACTTCCATTTGATCCAAATGTGACAACATTAACCAGGTTAGCAAGCACTTAGCATTCAAATTTGTATTAGCAAGACCACTAATTACTATTAAGTCATTAAGACGACAATTTTATCCAAAGCAACATGAGTCCACCTGGAATAACGATGGTTGATGGATTAGGATTTCAGGCTTCAATCTTTTGTTACCAGCTCAGGTGTTTCACTGTCACATTACGTCAGCCACAACAAACTCCAACGATGTGTTGACTGGAAACACATTTGCAAAGGAGGACGCTTGCGATCAAAATAAAGTGGTTTGTTTACTGCGTCAACAGAGCTTTACCGGCTCAATATGTCAAGTCTATAAATAAGGACAAATGGCTTTACCACAACCGGATTTTACATGCTTGACTGATATAATAATAATAAAGTCACAGGGCTGCAGCTGATTATTTCACATCGACGTAAGATGGCAGGAAAGTATTACTCAGGCTGTGGCTGTCAAGCTGGATAATTAGGATTAAGATTCCACGAGCCTCTTAGAGAGCTGAAGCTCTGACTTGTTTCCTGTGCACACCCAGCGATTAGTTCAATGACAGGTTTGGCAGCTCCGAGCCATATATCATTGGGTCTCAACGGGTAAAACCTTGGTCTGCTGGGGTCATTCTAATGGTAGAACTGCAATCCAATATTGTCTTAAATGCCACTTAGAAACAACAAAACATTAGCAGTTCCCAAGAGGAAACCATAAAATGCTGATGTTTCACAGTCAAAATCGCTGTCTTTAAATTGATACATCTTTCTAAGCACAGGCCAAGTCATAGAACAAAGTTACGAGTCAGCCTGATTGATAGCTTATGTATTTGAATATTAAAGGGATAGTTCACCCAAAAATGGAAATTCTGTCATCATTTTCTCACCCTCAAGTTGTTCCAAACCTGTATGAATTTCTTTCTTCTGCTGAACACTAAGGAAGATATTTGGAAGAATGTTTGCAACCAAAGCACTATGGTAGTCAACGGCTGCCGAGATCTGCTTGGTTGCAAACATTCTTCCAAATATCTTCCTTAGTGTTCAGCAGAAGAAAGAAATGTATACAGGTTTGGAATAGGGATGCGCGGTATATCGGTACTGGGAAAATACCGGCATATATTTTATTTCAAACGGTACGATATCATGTTTTTGCTCATTTCGGTATATGCTGCTGTTCCGAAGTTCACCGCTAGCCAAATTGACGTGAAACCGGCAAATGTGGCAACATAGAACAAAATGAATACAGCAGTTGAATCTCACTCAACACGCCCAAAACAAATTAAAGAGAGTAGACGTGAAATTTGGAATTACTTAGCTAATAAAACTAATGAAGAACCAACAAACCTTGCCAAGCATCTGTCACTTGCCCATCCTGATTTGTACAAGACATTAAGAGATCGACAGGTGAGTGCATAAATCAAACGATCTAATTTAGACATTTATTTTCTTTTAACACTGATCACCGCACATACATAAGATCGTATCGTTGAAATCTCCAGCGTTCGTTTCAACCAGTGACGTTTAGATCTCATCAGTGGTGGGCCGTCAGGGCCAGCAAGGCCTTCTCTGCTGGCCTAATCACTATCAGAATCACAGACTTAAATTTTTATATATTTTTACTTTTTTTTAATTATTCCAATAGTCTATTTTATTAACTTCATCGCTTTTCTCTTGGTTGCGCTGCTTCCAGTAGTGTTTGTTTATGTTAGAGCTTTTATCCAATCATATTTCAGTCATCATGTGTTGCCAGGTCAAAGAAATCTGCCTTGAGGCCTTCCGAATCAATATTGCGTGCGCCGCTAGTTTAAAATGAATGGCAATGAAACTGTGCGCTTTAACCAATCAGATAATCACTCCGATTTAATCAGCCAATCAGATTTTGAGTTGGCGACAGCGGGGCCATCTAGCAGGCGTACAATAACGTCGGCATTTTCACGTCCTTTGATTGGATGATCAGAGAGCGTACTAGTAGCCTAGTCCGAATAACCAGCAAACCGCACAAGATAAAACATCTGTAGTTTTAATAGCATTTTTTCAAACCCAAATGGCTGACAGAAGAGAAGAAATTAATGTATTAATTAACATACTTACAAAGCCATTTTCAAAATTCCCGCATACTGCCTTCTCCAGCTTATCGCACAGTCACGGAACGCTATTCGATCATTCATGGCTAAAAATGAACGTACTGTAATGTATACCATCACTGATTTTGAAGTACAGCGGATCTTGATTTATTTGAGAGGATGGGTAATAGCAGTAAATTTACTGCACACATTGGCATGTTTTGTGTAATAATCATAGCCTATTTTGGTGAGTAAGTTAAGCTATAATGCATTTTATTTACATTTTTTATATCCTACAGTCAACCCTGGGCTGGTTAATCAGTGCCCCGTTTTTTCTGTGATGAATGTGATTTATTTTTTCTTGTAAATTTATGATCGATTTTTTAAATTATTATTATTTTCGTTATTAATATATTATTTACAACATTTTCATACTATTAAAATATAGTTTTGTGGGGTTTAAATGTAAAAAACTTTGTATTATCTTTGAACCTCACCTGAAATAAATTTGTCATACTGTTGGTAAGATTTTTCAAGAACCATTTATGCTGTTACGTTTTCTTTCATATAAAATATGCACAAAAAAAACGCACAATTTGCTAATCATTCATTCTCGCTCCATGAGAGACGCAACGCCCTGTTATACTGTGTTTCTGTATAATGTTAATGGTTTCTATAGCCGTGGCGTCTTGATGATTTTATTAAGAGGTTAATTAATTCAGGTAGGGTACCACTGAAGGCCTAGGTGTGAAATGCAAGGCCCGCCACTGGATCTCATAATATTTGCATGCATACTATTGCACTATTTACATAACCAACTGTGTTTATGTGACTACTCACTAAAGATGGACATCTTTTACATAATTTTGTGTGTATTTGACTAAGGAAAAACAACTGAATTTGGAATGCGCAAGCTCTTTAGGCCTGTGTGTTGTTGGTATGAGCGCAAAGAAAACTCTCTCAAAGAGCTCCCATCCCATGTATTACGAAATGCTATAAAACCGCTTGCATGTTCAAATTGGCAAGGTTTAAAAAGACGTGGGCAAGTGATTTCCGTCAGCTCTCTCGAAACGACAGCGAAAGTGTTGAATCGGAATGCGCAGATTGCTTGTATAGTGCAGGTGCGATGTGTTTTGAAGCCAAAGCAATTTGCTCATTTTGAGAGCTAGAGAAGGGAAACTACTTCTACTTCTCACAAGAACATTTCCAAATGCCTGATTTGATGTGATAATCTTTGTTGATTAATTTAATAATAAATATTTGCGGTAATTTCCTGCTTCATATACCCTAAACTTGCACGAGTGAGTAACATTATCCGCAATCCCCGCGCCAAAATTCCGACCCTGTATGGTATCGATTTAATATCGGTACTTCGGTATTAGATTGTGGTACCGTAACGAAGGCAAAATTGTGGTATCGAGCCATCCCTAGTTTGGGACAACTTCAGCCTGACTAAATGATGACAGAATTTTCATTTTTGGGTGAACTATCAAATCCTTTCCATGCAAGGCAGAAAAAGCCAGACTTTGTACACCAATACTGGGAAGATTTGGGTTTCTGAATCAGAACTAATAAAACAGAATCTAAAAGGTAAGGAATCTACTCATCTGGTTCACGAGTTAATGTTTTATGTTTTTGTAAGAAGTCTCTTATGCTCACCAAGGCTGTATTTATTTGATCAAGAAATACAGTAATCTTGTAAATTGTAAAAATGTTATTTATTCCTGTGATGGCAAAGCTGAATTTGTTAACAGTTATTCAGGGTCATATGATCCTTGAGAAATCATTCTAATATGCTGATTTAATGCTCAAGAAACATTTCTAATTATTGCACAAACACAATAAATCTTCTCTTTTTTCTCCGTTATTAACTTTTCATCGTGGCGCTCGGGCTGGAATAGCCTGGCTCCGCCTTCCTACGTACTTCCGCTCAATTTTAATTTTCCTTCAGTACTCCGTCTGTGTTCTCTGGTTTTCTCCGGTCAAATTTTAACCAGTCCAATCAGAGAAACAGAGGGAGTGGCTGAGAACGATGACGTTGATGTCGTGCGCTAGTTTGAGATGACATACGTCACGGCCAAACGTTAGCGATTGCTAATGGCAGATCCAGAGTGGCTCTGGGCAGATCCGATAGTTTTAAATTTCAACAGAGTACCCGCCTTCAAGGAAGTAAACGCTTGTCAATGGAGTGGCCATACTCTGTACAAATGAAATGTACGAGTCTGGTAGGACCAGGCTAGGGCTGGAATCGATAACAATCAGAATCGATACGCAGAATCGGAATAATTGAAATTCAAATGATACCCAACCCTTCTCACTGCACAGTTATTATCAAAGGGCTTCTGTTTTTAACCTGACTAAACACAGATTTGCAAACAATTTATATAGATGTTTTCATCAGCAGTTACATAATCAAGACTGCTGGGATCAGTGGATGCATTTCCATATCAATGCAGTTCATAATGTTATGGCACCTGGTTTCATCAGAACCAAGCCTGCCTTATTGAAAGGTTTACTGCAAGTGCTTCCAAGCATGTCATCATGCTCATTTTGCAATACGTTTTTTTTAGTGGCCTTAAAGATTAGTCAGATTACACCACAAACAACAAGAACTGAGACGCCTGCATGTTCTGCAGGCCATTAACAATAATATTATCTTTTATGAAAAATGATACAATTTCATTGGTGGTTCTGACTTACGCAAATATGGGCTATTATTTTTCTATAATTTTCATCTGGCAGAAAATGAAACCACCATAAAAATCTCTTAGATTTTTGTTGGTGGAGGAAGTCAAGGGCAATCTAGGCAATCTATGGTCAATAGAATATCTAAGGGGTAGTGATGTGCAAAACTACCCATAAAATTTTCAAAGTAGTTGGTGGGATGCATAAACCATCTTAAGGAAATCCTGTGAAGACTCAATTTCCGGCGACAACATCACTATGATGCATATGAGCAACAGAACTGATATCTTTCTGACATAATTTGTAATGTTATCTAAAGTACATTATGATAAATACTTTGCTTGTTACATATACATGCAACATTTCAGCAGTAAATAAATTATAAATGCTAGCTATATTATATTATATAGATTATATTACCTCTCTCGCAATGTATGTTTATGCTAAAATATAATAATGATTCGTATTTTAAAAAACATTTATTGCATGTCATTATATGTAGTGAGTTGGCTCATGTGATGTTTCATTTCATGTTTCAGAATGTCCGTTAAGGGAACATAGAGAGCATTGAAGCTCCCTGGTTCTCACGGTGCATTGTGGGACTTTTTAGGGAACGAACGATTCAGTGCACTGGTAGGACTTTGCGATTGAAACCACCCTTAAAATGGCCAACTCCCTGATCAGTGCCCTGACTACTGAACTAGGGAGCTGATTGAGACTAGGGTTGCAAAGGGGCTGAACATTTCCAGAAACTTTCCATTAGTTTCAGAACATTTTCAGAAAGTTTCCAAAAATTCTGGAAAGTTTCTGGAAACTTTGCAACCCTAACTGAGAGGCAACCCTAAAGTAAAGCCAGCTGTAAAATACACACAACCGTTCAGAAGTTTTGGGCCAACGTTTTTGATATGTCTCTTCTGCTCACTAGGGCTGTAATCTCCCAGTCGATTAGTCGATTATTGGTCGATACGTTCTGGCTCGACCAAAATTTTGATTGGTCGATTTTTTTGCAGCGTTCATTTCATTAGTTTTTGCCGCGTTCATTTAATCAGTTTTGCTGCGCCGCGTTCATTTAATCAGGTGGAAAGCACTAATTGCTAATGGGGTTTTTTTCAGAGCATCCCTGTTTCACAGGTATCAGTCTGCCTTCAGAACACCCCCATTGTTTTCACTTCTTTTGGATTAGCCCAACCAACTGGCGAAGAGAAGTCTCTCGCCCGTCCTTTGTTTTTCATTCCCCGCTGGCTCAAACGCACGCCCATAGCGGTAAACTTGAGGAACGCCCATCAACATACACATGAGGGGAAGCCTCACAACACCACGCTTCAGTCGTGCCGCAAAAGTGGATCTGTACTGTCCGTTTTGCCGCGTTCATTTCATCAGTTTTGCCGCGTTCATTTCATCAGTTTTGCCGCGCCGCGTTCATTTCATCAGGTGGAAAGCACTAATTGCTAATGGGGGTGTTTTCAGAGCACCCCTGTTTCACAGGTAACAGACTGTCTTCAAAACACCCCCATTGTTTTCACTTTTGGATTAGCCCAACCCACTGGAGAAGAGAGACAGATAGAAGAAGGCTAGTTTTCTGTAACTTATATTATTTATTTAATTGTGAGAGCGTTTTTTCTGCTCTTGATCTGGCTTGTTTAATAAATATTCATTTTTTATTAAAGTGGACGTGCCTTTTGTGTTTAAGAGTAAAAGCTTTAAGTTAATAGTCTATTCGTGTCTCAGCCGTGAAGCTGAGCTCAGCTCCTGTTCGAGCTGCACAGAGCGGCTGCAATTTTACTGTCTGTCAGTTATTATAATACATATGACAAAAACAATTGTCTAAATTATGTTGCATATTCCTCAAAAGTTCTTGTGATGATATCTAGTTGACAATAGTACTATATTTTGGGAAATCATAGGCTATGATATTGCGCAGGTGCACGTGATGCAACGCTGTCAGAGCCGACAGACTCGCGTGTCAGACTCATTTCAGCGCAAAATAATCAGCTCAAAAACTATTTAATATACTGCAAATAGCCTACTAGTTTTTTATGTTTATTTATAATTCATTTATGCAGACAACAAGGCTACCAAGTACTGCGCACAGTGCGCAGCTAATTAATTTAACGTTTTTTTTCCTAACGTCATTTTTAGTCGATTTTTAGTCGAAAATTTCAGGACTTCAGTCGACCAAGATTTTCTTTGGTTGATTACAGCCCTACTGCTCACCAAGGCTGCATTTATTTGATCAGAAATTCAGTAAAAATGTCATTACTGTGAAACATTATTGCAATTTAAAATGACTGATTTCTCTAAATATATTTTAAAATGTAATTTATTCATGTGATGGCAAAGCTGAATTTTCAGCATCTTCAGTGTCACTAGCCTGACAAGCCAGACCCACATCAAGATGTTGAGTCTGGAAACTCACCATTGACAAGGCTCAATCCGAGGGGCGGGATAAACGGTTGTCTTTCAAATTCCCTCTGCACGCAATTGGATAGCGCCATGAGCGCCACAACCAACCAGAGCAAAGAAGAAGGTGAAGCCGAGCTCAAGTTAGTTGATAGACTTTCGCCGTATCCGGTAGGCAAAACTTCGAACATATCTTCTTTTCTTAAGAATGACTTCAGTGCCGTTCTTTTCTCAAAGAAAAGCTTAACTCCAAGTCTTCCAGAGTCGCGCCAAAGCCGATTCGCTGTTCGTCAGCTTCTTTGTTTACAAGTAGCACGCAGAACCTCTGCAACTCTTCCGTGACTTGCCGTCATTATGTTAAGCCCGCCCACCGCCTCTACACACGCTGTGATTGGCCTGACTAGAGTTTGGTTTTTCCAGCTCTCAGGTCTACCGAGATTTTCTAGACTACACTCACGGCAAAATTTATTTTCTGCCGCTAGGGTGCGTCTAGATTTCTAGCAATATATAATATTTTATAACAATATAAAAAAATAACTTAATGCATCCTTTCTGAATAAAGTAGTACTGACTAAGTCTTGCTGACCCCAAACCATTTGAACAGTGTATATTGCAGAAAAACTAGTCAGTTCTTGTTGGGACTTGGACCAGTGAGCAAACACCTAGCAATCGCCAAGAACACCCTAGCAGCAATCACATAACAGTCCCGTGAAAACCACACAGCGAAACACCCTAGCAAAGTCAACGAGTTCGACAACAACACTAGTAAAAAACATCTACATACAATTATTTATTTGGAGACTGAGAAACAGGGTTCATTCAGAGCTTAAAAGAAATGGGCAGTAGTCCAATCTTTAAGAATATGGTTTGATAACAAGGTTGCAAGTTCAAGTGAAAGATTAGTGCCATTAAACAATATACTTTATCACAGGTTGCTCTATGGGAAACACAGCGATGGGCAGAGAGGTGTAACGGCCAAATTATCTGACCCGTGGCGCCCCAGACCTTCAGTAGGCATGCGGCTGCTATGTGTGGAATGCTTAATTGCTGCCTATTGTTTCGTCCTACTTGGCAACTCAGTTACTCTCTGAATTGCACAACATTTCTAAATCCAACTCATCCCATCCCCTCAATTCCAAATTCTAAAACACACCATTAAATGGAGAACACATTCCAGAATACGCTTTTCTATTCACATGCTTCTTTCATTCACACTAAGAATTAATGGACAGAAATTGATGTACACTCATATCTTTGAAAATAAAAATGCAAAATGCTGACATTGGCCAAGAAAGAGAGATAACTGACAATAAAATAAAACAGCATTTAAAAGGAGGAGCGCCGCAACCCTCAGCAAACAATATTTTCTGCAGCGTCATTCCATTTAAATAACACAACTAAAAATAATTCCTAATTTCTGATACCAGGCTGCCATCGAAATAGAAATTACAGTTGAAATGCACTATATGGGTGTACACTTGCCCTTAGGCATAAATAAAGTAATACATCTATCAAAAGGGGAACTAGATTCATATCTATTTATATAATAGTAGCAATGGTAGGTTTTGTGGAGTCTGGCCGTGGGGTATGATGTTTCTCTGGTTTTCTAGTTCCATCTTGGAGCCGTCTGCACAGAGGCATGTCACACGGATCAAGAAAACATGATTCGGCTGCAACTATAGCTCATGTATTTTTAATGAAGATGATGTAACAGCATGTCGCTGTATCACATTCCACGCTCATGATACTGAGCATGTGAATGCGTAATCGAGTAAACATTTGCGTGTCCTCCCTGTGTGTAAAACAGACACCCACAAAGCCAAATTATCAGATTACTGTTGTTATTTAATGGTTGCAAGAATGTTTTTCTTTGACAACCTACTCTGCTGTTTGTATGCTATAATTAGATGTACATCCTAGCTAAGGTGAAGGCTTACACATGAATAATAATTAAGTTATGTGAGAGTCACTGAGCAAACCCAACTTATTGACTGTGAGCTAACCAAAAGGTACATTAACATTGTCCATGAATATTCTTCAACTGGGCACTCCCAGATGATTATCAAGCAATGTATGCATTACACATTTAACATATCTTAATTTTATATACAATACACATTTTTGAGTTCAAAAACATCTAGTGCAATGGAATAGAACCAACATAAGAGCAAAAATTGAAAATTCCGAAAACAAATGCAACATGTTTGCTTTATTTTGACTTTTAACTTAAAAATAGCACCGTTTCCACAAAAATATTAAGCAGGACAACTGTTTTCAACATTGACAACAATGATAAATGTGACCGCCAAATCAGCATATCAGAATGATTTCTGAAGGATCATGTGACACTGAAGACTGGAGTAATGATGCTGAAAAATCCGGTTTCCTATCACAGAAATAAATTACATTTTTAAAAATATAAAAAGAGAAAACAGATATTTTAATTTGTAATAATATATTACAATATTACTTGTTTTACTATATTTTGATTAAAGGCACAATATGTAAGATTTTTGGATTAAAATATCCAAACAACCACTAGAACAATCTTATATATTTGGTTGACTTATCCAGAGGGTTAAAAATCTTACCGGCCCCAAACTTTTAAATGGTAGGGTAAATATTCGTCACCAATTCATTGTGCATGCCCAATTTACACATGGTTCTCTAATAAATCTGTATTACTCAATGGGAGTTAAACAAATGGGGTCTAAAATACCACAAGAGTTGTGTCAATAAAAGGCCTAAAGGAATTGCCAGACTGTTCCTAAGGGAGAATTTGTCATTCCTGTGTACAGACAGTGTCTTGGGAACTGAGGTCTATAGGAGTTGAAAGGCATGATCCTGCCCAGCAGGAACTCTGGGAGCAAGTGACGGGATCCCACAGGACTGAGAAAATGTTGTGTGGTAAACAAGACCCGCTGACAAGGCTGACTGCAAGCCAACTTGATAGATGCTTGTCGCATATTCATGAAGCGATGCATGTCATCTGCGTGTGGTGTGCATCTTTGTATTTCGCAATAATCTGGGATGCCATGTCAACATGATGGGTTACTGGAGGGAAAATACTTGGGTTGATTGATGATCAACCAATGACTGATACTGAGATTGCTAGTATAATTCTGTGTATTATAGTATTGCAATATCTTTCCAATGATGATGAAAATTGCTAAACAAACACTTATATGAAGTACCACTTCTGTGCACCCAATAAATCAGTTTATATTGGGATTGATGGATCACGGACAGAAAACCCTAAAACACCTCAATCTAGGGCTGGGCAATATGAACAAATATTGGTGTTTTTAGGCTGAATGGTGATATACACTATATTGCCAAAAGTTTTGGGACGTCTGCCTTTACATGCACATGAACTTTAATGACATCCCATTTTTAATTAATAGGGTTTAATATGGAATTGGCCCACCCTTTGCAGCTATAACAGCTTCAACTCTTCTGGGAAGGCTTTCCACAAGGTTTAGGAGTGTGTTTATTTGACTATTCTTCTAAAAGCGCATTTGTGAGGTCAGGAACTTATGTTGGAAGAGAAGGCCTGGCTCGCAGTCTCTGCTCTAATTCATCCCAAAGGTGTTATTTCGGGTTGAGGTCAGGAATCTGTGCAGGCCAGTCAAGTTCTTCCACACCAAACGTGCTCATCTATGTCTTTATGGACCTTGTTTTGTGTGCTGGTGTCATGTTGTTACAGGAAGGGGCCATCCCTAAACTGTACCCACAAAGTTGGGACCATGAAATTGTCCAAAATGTCTTGGTATGCTGAAGCATAAAGAGTTCCTTTAACTGGAACTAAGGGGCCAAGCCCAACCCCTGAAAAACAACTCAACGCCATAATCCCCCTCCACCAAACTGTACACTTGGCACAATGCAGTCAGACAAGTACCGTTTTCCTGGCAACTGCAGTGTTTCCCCTACAATGTATTCACAGCAGATTTTCAGCGCCACTGCAAAATCTTCACATGATCAGTAATATCACATTCACGAGAGAGTAAAAAACTAAACAAAAAACGGCAAAACGGACGACTTGCACATATGCTTCGTTTGCGCGACTAAACCATCAAATAGGCTATTTTGTTGTGTATCTCAAAATGACAGGCTTGGAGAGTATTCACTTAAACACAGTAGCTTAAATGGGCATAAATAGTTGGGAGAAATTAATGGGAGAATGATATTAGATCTGCGTATTAAAGGGGCAGCATCTAATAAACCTGGTGACGATTGAGCCAATAATGTGAATCAAATAACAAAAGGCAAAGAAAATTACTTGCAGCTCTTTTATGATTTGTGATGCTCTTAATTTTTTTTTTTATTTGATTAATAAAAAGGTTAAAAAAAACATCAAGTAATAATATTTCACAATATGGTTTTTTTTCGGTATTTTTGATTAAATAAATGCAGGCTTGATAAGCATGAGACTTTGTGCAAATATATAAAATAGTATCCAAACACTTTTTTTTATTTTTATTTTTACATATTGCCCCTTTCTTACATTTGAGCCCTTGCCCCTTAGGAACTTTTTGCACGTCCCTGCAGGTTATTGAAGTAAAATAGGCTATAAGCTAGTCACCTTTTAAACTAATAAAAAGCTTAATTTGGATTTTAATGTTCAAAATGTCTATTTCTATCCACAAAACTTGCCAGAAATCATGGTTTAAGGTTTTTTTTTTTTTCTTTAAATTTATTCCGGAGGTGCATGTCCCCGGACCCCCCGACGCACGGCTTGGTAACAACCACCGGCACGTAACAGCACCGCTGCTGGAAAAAATTCTAGGGGAAACACTGAACTGCCAAACCTAGACTTGTCCATCGGATTTGACAGACAGGGAAGCGTGATTCGTCACTCCAGAGAACACATCTCCACTGCTCAAGAGTCCAGTGGCGGCGTGCTTTACACCACTGCATCCACGCTTTGCAGCTGCTCGGCCATGGAAACCCCTCCCATGAAGCTCTCTACGCACTGTTCTTGAGCTAATCTGAAGGCCACAGAAAGATTGGAGGTCGGCGACTTCTGCGCACTGTGTGCCTCAGCATGCGCTGACCCCGCTCTCTGATTTTAGGTGGCCTACTACTTCGTGGCTGAGTTGCTTTTGTTCCCAATTGCTTACACTTTGTTATAATACCACTAACAGTTGACCGTGGAATATTTAGTAGTGAGGAAATTTCACGAATTGACTTATTTCACAGGTGGCAACCTCACGGTACCATGCTTGAATTCACTGAGCTCCTGAGAGCGATCCATTCTTTCACAAATGTTTGTAGAAGCGTCTGCATGCCTAGCTGCTTTGATCACCAGAGAGAAGTCTGACTTTTTTTTCAATGCATGAATGAATCATTCACAATAAGATCAATAACATGATAGGGAGAATTTTCCTTTAATTCCGACTTCAATCAAGTCAAGTTTACATTTTTGGGCAGATCTCATTTTCTATAAGAACTTCCTGAGAAGGGGATGTTGAGTCTTTATCATGCTGTTTAACAGCCAAACACAAACATTGAACAAATGCTTGACTTTGATCATCCACCGTTTAACCTGCAGATGAACATCAAGCTAGTAACATTCCTCTCTTTGTTTACATAAAACACATCGAGACCCTAGTAAAAACATTGTGCAGGAATTATTAATTAACTTTGCCTAATCATAAGTTACAGTTTCAGGGTTTGGACTAACAGTTCTTCAGTACTTTTCCACATTAAAAAAAAATTGTATGCTAGGTATGTGCTAGGTCACATATCTTTTTCAGAAATTTCTGACTGGCAAATTTGATGTAATACGGACTTAAATATTTAGCTGCCAACTTGTATAGTAGCCTCAGGTCTCTCCTTTGGACTCTGGAAAACTTCACTGATATTACCTATGACCAATGTGTGGCCTTGAATTGTAACTAAAAGGCCGATCCAGTATGCCAGTTGAGAAGCAGCAATGACTAAAACAAAAAAGCATTAACTCAGATCCAAATGAACGAACACCTGCTTCCTAAGGCGGCCCTCAGACTCTCAAGACAGTTGACCTGAATTTTCAGGGGTCACACCGGGGCCCTGTTATGACAAACAACATGGTGTTGTGGTTGCAAAATCTGCTGTAACATTATTAGAAACTCTGCAATACTGGTTTCACCAAGTAACTAGAGCTAAATCTTGATTATGATGCATTCATCTTTGGCCCACATGTTTTCTTCAAGCAAATATCAAGGAAAACAATAAATGTGCTGCTAGAAATAACTACTTCCTACTAATAGAGAAATAAAAACATCCCTCATTCAGCCAAATATAGCGTCAATGTCAATAATAACAACACCCAAAAACATTTGACAGGTGAGTTGTCAATCATAAAAAACAACAAATTATGCATTACATCACTTAAATCTAGAATTGTATTTTGGTAGTTATAGGAAGATATTACGATTTGATGACAGTGTGCCACTAGATATCCCATTTAATCTAAATGGGAAGCACAAGCTGATGGCAAGTATAGGCTATATAATTGTTCATATTTGTAACAATAAAACAATTCTATAAGGCTTAATGAAATTGATCATTTGTCACACTGGAAACCCCATAAAAACTGAAATCAGGTTATAAAAAATGATAAACATACAGTATAAATATGGTGGAGGCATGAATTGTGTCTTAAAGATGGTGTGGTTTAGGTGGGGGAAAAACAGTACTTACTTCATCCTCTGAGAGTCCATAAATGGGTTCAAAATTCGTAGCCATAAAGCCAAAGGGCAGTTTAATACACACATACACGAATAAACACACACACACTCGTGTGAAAGCTGGAACAATAGCAAAGTGTGTCCTCCTCAACCTCCTGTGAATGCAAGTTGATCCAAAGCAACGAAGTCTGAGTGCAAAAACGATTATCCTTTTAAACCATATCGTGACAGAAGATGTACGTCCGCCGGTTTAATCTAATTTAACGGCTGAAATTCGGTGGATACACGCTTAATTTCACCACACAATATGATTTCCCCTCGTCAAGTGCAAACGCGAATCATTCACTTCCTCTCAGGATCCGAAACACTCCCCGCTGAATTGAGTGACAACGTATCGCGCCAATCACAGGGTTTTCCGAAACTCAGAGAGAACAGACTAGCCAATCGGTGTCGATTGAGGGCGGGGCAATGTTGTTGCACTTTTGTAGAGTAATCAGGGATGGGTAGTTAAATCACAATATAGGATCCACAAGAACTTGACGTTTGTATGTATTGCATACATATCAGTGGGTCTGTATGTATATATCATGTTTATTCATACTTAGGCTCTTTACAAAAGCCAGTAATAATCTTCTTGAATCTTGAAGCTGGTAACAGGTCTTCAAAAGCGGTGCTCTAACACCCTCTAGAGTTAGAAGAGCGGTACATCCAACATGCGCCAATTTATGATTAACACCCAACATTGGGCAAAGTCCAACTATTATGCATCATGATTCATTGTACATGTAAAATAGCCAAGAGGAACGGAACTAAAAGATGTTTTCTGCTGGTTTATACTGGTATTTTATTGCTCTTGGCGTTTGTACACTGAAGTGATGTTTAACAGACTGAAAAATTAAAAAGATACAGGGATATTTTAGAGGGGGGAAAAATCAGGTTTGTGAAATTATAAAGGAAACATCTGAAAATGAAGGTTAACAAGGTTCATTAAGAGTCATACAAAAAATCCTACTATGGGCTTCACTTTTCAGGACACGGTTTAACAAGTGTGCATTAAAAGCAAACTGTATTACAATAAATGTACAGTAAATAAATTCATTAAAATGAATAATATAAAAAATGTAATAATATTTGTCCTTTTTTTATGTAACCAGAGTTAGGTGTGAACAGGTGCTTCCAAGGTCAAAGTTCACTGGAAGAGGCTGTTCAAAAGTGCACATGGTGGCTACATCCTAAATAGCATACTACTATATAGTAGGCGAAAAACAGTATACAATTCACAGTAGCTATACTGTAGGCTACTCATAAAAGAGTAGGCAAAAAGTACTCGGATGGCCTACTTCTTCCGGCGAAAATCTGAAGTGTGCATTCAATGGACACTATATCCCATGAGGCCATGGGAGAGGATTTGTTAATGGCTTTCCCACTATATGGTAGGCGAAAAATAGTATGTGACGAGAGTAGTACATACGTTCGATTTCACAGGCCTACTCATAAAACAGGTAAAAAGTGCCTTCTTCTGGTGAGATTCTGAAGTGTGCACACGATGGACACTTCACTATCCCACGAGGCCACAGTAGAGGATTTATGAAGGGCAGTGAAGCAACATAACTAATGATTGGTCAGTCACATGATAATGACAACATGGCGAATGTAGTGCGTCCAGATTAAATTCATACTAGCAGTCGTGAATTACTTATCCAAAATAAGTTCCTACTCAAGAGAGTTTGTGATTTCGGACGCAGCCAGTGGCTGTTATCCACAATCACATACTTCCCCACTATATAGTAGGTGAAAAATAATATGTGACGAGAGTAGTACATGCGTTCAAATTACTGTAAGGTGCATTTGTGATATAAAATACAACGGGGAGAAATGGCTTAGAGAAAACTGTATTCAGAAATTGGATATGAACCATCTATTTCTATAAGACAGAAAGTTAAATATATATTTTGAAAATACACTTTCATGACTTCACCATCCGAAAGAGCTGAAGAATTTTCATATCAAAGCATGGCAATATAAAAAAGAAATTACCTCTTTGTCTTACGTAGCAGCACAATATGTTTAGATATAAAAGTTTCTGTTTTTTTCACGTGGGATCATGTACGTGTGTTTTTATTTGTTAATTTTATATTTTTGTTCCCATTTTGCTGTATCAGTGACAGTAACATCGAGCATATTTTGCAGTATTAAACACGTAGGCTATCGATTTCATCAGGCTCTGAAAATTCTTCATAAAGAACACAAAAGCTGGGTCCGAAACCTGGAAAATGCTGCCTTTGGAGGACACATTTCAAGGCAGGAAGGCACCAAGGCACGTCCGAATCTAATGTTAGCTTCACTTCCTGTCTCCAGAGATACCTTCATCTGATCAATTTTTGAAGGCAGCATATTTGTATCCTTCGCTGCCTTTGCTATCCCACAATCCCGTGCTTTCCATTCTGTGACAGTTGAGCTGGAAAGAAAGATGGTGTCCGAAAGTTGCGTTTGCTGGTCAGTTTGTGTGTAAATGTACGTTTTTACCAACATTTTCCACTTCTGATGTCATTTCTAGCGAGAAATTACTAATGTATTAATTAAATATGTGTTTAGTTCTCACTAAAGCTCTCTCTATTTTTCTGTAGATCATTCAACTGTTACCCTGCCTAAGAAGTCTGTCCGAAATTTGTTTTGTGAGGTGCCTTCATGCTTAAACGCTGCCTTACAAGCCATCGTCTGATAAGGCAGTGAGGCAACGAGTCAGCTGCCTAGGTTTTCGGACACAGCCAAAGAATGGCCTTCTCAGCTATAGTTGCAACTCTTGCGTCATCAGAACGCAAGACGCAAAACACTATGGCTTGTTCAACTATAGTGTTCAACGCAGCACCGTTTCCGTTTTGTCGGGGCTGAACGCAGCCCAGGTTAACCCTACCTGTTTGAAAATGATTAACAGTTGAAAACATTCGTTAGAAATTTAGAAAAGTAATCAAAATGTAATCAGATGTAATCAGTTACATTACTTTAATAAAGTAATTGAAATACACTCACCTAAAGGATTATTAGGAACACCATACTAATACTGTGTTTGACCCCCTTTCGCCTTCAGAACTGCCTTAATTCTACGTGGCATTGATTCAACAAGGTGCTGAAAGCATTCTTTAGAAATGTTGGCCCATATTGATAGGATAGCATCTTGCAGTTGATGGAGATTTGTGGGATGCACATCCAGGGCTCGAAGCTCCCGTTCCACCACATCCCAAAGATGCTCTATTGGGTTGAGATCTGGTGACTGTGGGGGCCATTTTAGTACAGTGAACTCATTGTCATGTTCAAGAAACCAATTTGAAATGATTCGAGCTTTGTGACATGGTGCATTATCCTGCTGGAAGTAGCCATCAGAGGATGGGTACATGGTGGTCATAAAGGGATGGACATGGTCAGAAACAATGCTCAGGTAGGCTGTGGCATTTAAACGATGCCCAATTGGCACTAAGGGGCCTAAAGTGTGCAAAGAAAACATCCCCCACACCATTACACCACCACCACCAGCCTGCACAGTGGTAACAAGGCATGATGGATCCATGTTCTCATTCTGTTTACGCCAAATTCTGACTCTACCATCTGAATGTCTCAACAGAAATCCATACTGATCAGACCAGGCAACTTTTTTCCAGTCTTCAACTGTCCAATTTTGGTGAGCTTGTGCAAATTGTAGCCTCTTTTTCCTATTTGTAGTGGAGATGAGTGGTACCTGGTGGGGTCTTCTGCTGTTGTAGCCCATCCGCCTCAAGGTTGTGCGTGTTGTGGCTTCACAAATGCTTTGCTGCATACCTCGGTTGTAACGAGTGGTTATTTCAGTCAAAGTTGCTCTTCTATCAGCTTGAATCAGTCGGCCCATTCTCCTCTGACCTCTAGCATCAACAAGGCATTTTCGCCCACAGGACTGCCGCATACTGGATGTTTTTCCCTTTTCACACCATTCTTTGTAAACCCTAGAAATGGTTGTGCGTGAAAATCCCAGTAACTGAGCAGATTGTAAAATACTCAGACCGGCCCGTCTGGCACCAACAACCATGCCACGCTCAAAATTGCTTAAAACACCTTTCTTTCCCATTCTGACATTCAGTTTGGAGTTCAGGAGATTGTCTTGACCAGGACCACACCCCTAAAGGCATTGAAGCAACTGCCATGTGATTGGTTGATTAGATAATTGCATTAATGAGAAATTTAATAGGTGTTCCTAATAATCCTTTAGGTGAGTGTAGTTACACTCTTAAAAATAAAGATGCCAGGAAGGACCAAAAAGGGGTTTTCATGGCGATGCCATCGAACAGGGGTGTCCAATCCTGCTCCTGGAGGGCCATTGTCCTGCAAAGTTTAGCCCCAACCCTAATCAAACACATGTGAACAAGCTAATTAAAATCTTACATGCATACTAGAAACTTCAAGGCAGGTGTGTTGAGGCAAGTTGGAGATAAACTCTGCAGGACAGTGGCCCTCCAGGACCAAGTTTGGACACCCCTGAAGAACACCCCTTTCTACGCTATAAAGAAGCTTTTGTGCAATGGAAGGGTTCTTTGGATATTTACGGTTCTTCGTGGAACCACACACCTCGCCAAATAACCTTTATTTTTAAGATTGTACACTACTTATTACATTTTAAATAAGGTAACTTGTAATCTGTTACCGATTACATTTCCAAAGTAACCTTCCCAACACTGGTCAACACATAAAAAATGTATTTTCCCTTGTCAGTGCATAAATCTTGATGTTGAAAAAAGGTTCATATAACTGTACATGTTATTTGAGAACTACCCAAGTTCAGCTATGTACCAGTAGATGTCCTCATATTGCCACTAAAAACACCATTTGTCCTGGATGAGAGGTATAGGCTACATACAGTATAGGCTCTTGGAGCTGTGGTACACTGTGGTGCATTGCATTAAATAGGACTTAAGTTGTCAGCTCAGAAATAGGTTCATATGACTGTTAAATATCAATAAAAACATTTGCCAAATATATTGTTAATTTACTAGATAATTGAAGCCTGGTTTATTATATTACTTTGAGAAAGTAGTACTGAATTCAATAAAGCTCTTAAAATGGTTTTACTGACTCATGACTGTCAGACAACATTATAAAATTGTGAGTAATTTCCTGTTAAACCACTGCGCTTGGATAAATATAATGGGTCACCTATGCCAATAGGCATTAGGCCTATGTCAATATAGTTCAAGTTCAAACACGCCATGATTTTGCCATGAAATCCATAACACAATGTACACATTTTAAATCAACTCTAGTTCCAGATGGTAGAATTACGTAACATCAAAACATGTTGAGTTGAGCAGAGGAGGATTTTTTTTTTTTTTTTTTTTTTGAATCTCCTTTGCCCCACTCCCTCACCCACCCATGAGCGGAAATTCGTTCCTTGGTTGGGAAACAGTTATTGCTGGAGGGTTTTCGGATGTGGTTGATGGAAATCTCACTGGTGCAGGTGTGGAAAGTACTAGAAAGAAGAGCACAGAATTTGGGACCAGCGTTTAATCTTCTTTTTTTTTACACGCACAACTGTTTAATCTCCTCCACCACACATGACACCGTTAATGACTTCAATCACTCTTAATGCAGAATGGGTCAGAGTTCATTGGCAGGGCCATCATGATGTTAATGCAGCATGTTGACAGATTCAGTAGTGGTGTGTTTTTATATTTGGATAGCCACATTTTTAGGTAATTGTAAAATCCTGGATTTATTGCATGATGTAAGAGAAGATAAAAGCTGTAATTTACAGTATGGGTAAGAGGAAGGACTTTTATGTGCTAGGCTTTTATTCTGTACAGTTTCATTGATGCCACAGACATGCATTGATAAGAAAAAGCAGACAAATTAAAAGTTTATTGTTTAGAAGTTGCTCTTGCATGGATCAACTTGTAGATGTGAATTTAAAAAAAAAACTAGTTCAGATTTTTCTCCTAAAATTCCTTAGGATAATAAAAAAGCAGACAAATAATGTGACAATTAGCTACTGACATATTGGAATTGGACAATAAGAGTTTAGACTTTTAAATGAATGTGGATAGCATAGCATAGATCTTTTGAAAATTTAATGAGAAATTTTGAGTTCTATCTGAGAGCTCAGATTTTTGATTGCAGACTTTGTGACTTGGCAAATCTGAGCACATCTGTCCAGGTGAGGAAAAAGTCTGAGAAGCAGAAAAGGTCTACATTTAATCTTGGAGAAACTATTCAGATATATAAAGATATTTCTGTCATGACCCATGACCTGTCCTTTCACCACTTTTGATAGATACCGACCACTGCAGACCGGAGGCGGACAAAGTACACAACTCCATTACTTGAGTAAAAGTAAAAGTACTACCGGTCAAATTTTACTCTGTTAAAACAGATTTTAACTTAAGTAAAACTACAGAAGTATTTGTTTTTAAATGTACTTAAGTATCAAAAGTAAATTTCCTTTTTATATCAATGCATTATTTTATTATTGTTGTATAAATGCACGCTTTGCCATCATGGTTTAAGCCAGTCAGTGATGCTCCATCCGACATGCTCGCATACGACTACCTTAAACTCATTTCAATAGTTAAGCTCTTTACAAGTCACTTTAAGGTCGAATGCACGGACCCTATACACTGATACACATCTGATATTCTACCAACTGTTTACTCTTTTCTTTCTCCCAGACGTTTACATTTTTGAACATTTTATGAGACATGCATCAAGTTTATGCCAACTAAACTAATCTTTAATCTTTGCAGAAAACTGAAACATACTCTCTAAATATGGCCATGGGTGCACACACTGCACAGAGGAACCGTCTTCTATTTTGGTATAAACTGATCAGTGTTCAAAATTTTTTGGGAAACTTCACATGACCCTACAAGAGTGATTACTGATGAAAAAAAAAAAAAAAAAAAAAAAAAACTTTCAAAGCTGCTACAGAAACATATTTCGACTTTGAGGACCTTGATAGAAATAGTGGAGTAAAAAGTACGATATTTGTCTTTCAAGTGTAGGGACGTTTAAAGTCAAATTTTCCCGAAAAAATAATACTCAAGTAAAGTACAGATACTCAAAAAGTGTACTTAAGTACAGTACTCAAGTAAATGTACTTAGTTACTGTCCACCTCTGGGAACACCCCACAAGAGCTGCAGTTTTGGATATGCTCTGACAATTTGGCCCTCATCAAACTCGCTCAAATCCTTATGCTTGCCCATTTTTCATGCTTAAATGTTCACTTGCTGCCTAATATATTCCACCCACTAACAGGTGCCGTGATGAAGAGATAATCAGTGTTATTCACTTCACCTGTAGTGGTCATAATGTTATGCCTGATATGTTTGGTCTTGGCCGAATAGATCTGCTACACTGCTGCTGCTGCTGCTGCTGCTGTTGGTTATTGCTGCTGCTGCAGAGTACAGAGCCAATACATACACAACATGCTGCTGTGAGCAAGTAAGACGCTACTGCTGTACAATATAGCATACAATTACAAGTAGCAGATCGATACAGGTGGAGCTGGGGAAGGTGGAGGGTTTCTGAAAGCGCGCTGCAACTACTACAGCAAATTCTGATCTAGTGTTCGAAGGTTGAGCAGTGAGCTCATTGGCTACTGATACAGAACAAATCAGCTGTGCCCATGGAGAATGATGTGATTGCAGGCAGATTGCATTAAGGACCTATCAGCCTCCGCCATCTAGAGTTTCATGACAGAACTTTGTATTGAGATATTCTTTCATTTGAATTGTCAAACTATCCTTTTCAAAAGCATTTGTAAAATATGTCAATTGTAATTATTCAAATGTTTTACAGGTATCCAAGGCACCAGAACTGACAGCAGGATACTACAAAAACTGGGAGCAAGACTAACCTTTTGGTGAGCATGGAATGAGTAAGAGGTATGGATCTACAGTACAGAGGATTTGGTAATAGGACAGATGACTGACAGCAGAAGAAAGCACATGGCAGTGCACTCGTTCAGCGTTGGACAGCTGGCGTGAGCCTGACATGCAGCTGACCCTCTCTGGCCACGATGACGGCTCAATCTCACAGATTAAAGGAGATGATGTAAAAAATAGAGGGAGGGAGAACTGAGCCTGTGTGCATATTAATTCAGAAGTCAGGTGCATGGATACAGAAGTTTGGAGTCTGTAAGATTTTAAAATGTTTTTGAAAGAAGTCTTATGCTCACCAATGCTGCATTTAAAAAAAAATCAAAAATACAGTAAAATTATGAAATATTATTACTATTTAAAATAACTATTTTCTATTTTAATATATTTTACATTTTACATTTTATGCATTTGGCAGACGCTTTTATCCAAAGCGACTTACATTGCATTCAAGGTACACATTTTACATTTTGTCAATTTTTGCTTTCCCTGGGAATCGAACCCACGACCTTGGCGCTGCTAGCGCCATGCTCTACTGTTTGATTTTAAAATTTCATTTATTCCTGTGATGTCAAAGCTGAATTTTCATCATCATTACTCCAGTCTTCAGTGTCACATTATCCTTCAGAAATCATTCTAATATGCTGATTTGCTGCTCAAGAAACATTTCTTCTTATTATAATTAATTAATAATTATAATAATAATTGGTTACATTTATATAGCGCTTTTCAAGGCACTCAAAGCGCTTTACATGGAATGGGGGAATCTCACCAACCACCACCAATGTCCAGCATCCACCTGGATGATGCGACGGCAGCCATATTGCACCAGAACGCCCACCACACACCAGCTGATTGGTGGAGAGGAGACAGAGTGATGAAGCCAATCATATATATGTATGGGGATGATTAGGAGGTCATGATGGACAGAGGCCAATGGGCAAATTTGGCCAGGATGCCGGGGCTACACCTCTACTCTTTATCGAAGGACATCCTGGGATTTTTAATGACCACAGAGAGTAAGGACCTCGGTTTAACGTCTCATCCGAAGGACGGTGCTTGTTACAGTATAGTGTCCCCATCACTATACTGGGGGTGCGTTAGGACCCACACAGACCACAGGGTGAGCGCCCCCTGCTGGCCTCACTAACACCTCTTCCAGCATCAACCTAGTTTTCCCAGGAGATCTCCCATCCAGGTACTGAGCAGGCTCAGCCCTGCTTAGCTTAAGTGGGAACCCAGTCTTGGGCTACTGGGTGATATGGTTGCATTATCAATGTTGAAAACAGTTGTGCTGCTTAATATTTTTGTGGAAAAAGTGATACATTTTTTTTTCAGGATTCTTTGATGAATAGAAAGTTCAAAAGAACAGCAATTGTTTGAAATAGAATTTTGTAAAAACATTATAAATGTCTTTACTGTCACTTTGATCAATTTAACGCGTCCTTGCTGAATAAGTATTAAAAAAATTTTTTACTGACATTATAATAGTAGTATAAATCTAAAAAAAATAAATTAAAAAAATGGTAGTAATAGTGTAATATAACTGGATAGGCTATTCAGTGAATACATTTGCTTTACAGTTGAATAAAAATTATTAACTACATAAATAAAGCAAAAGAAAATGGACTAGTTCAAGTTAATTATTTTAATTAAAAACTTAAAACTTATTTAAAACAAATAGAATTGAAAATAACAAACAAAATGTAAGCCTAAATAAAAAAACTAGTTTCTATTGCAAGACACAAATTAAAGAAATGCATTTGCAATTATATATGGTTAAAAGATTGTGCCATGAAACAAATAAAAAATTTATTAATCTCTTAATTGTATATGTACTGCGGTAGTAGCTTGTTTCTGGGTTTCTCTCAGCTTGAAGCCCCTTCATAAACAGTTTTTCATACCCCCCTCTCTCTCATCATTTGGGATTCACTTTTTATCTATGCATACTTAAAGTAGGCTAAGGCACACTCCCCTGAGGTGACCTTCAAGTGCTTTACCCAAGGCCACAAGTGAACTCAATAACCGCACAGGGTGCACGGGACATCTACTGTAACATTAAGATTAAATCTGTGAAGCTTTGTTGCCAGTCCAAATTCTTTAACATTTGGCTATACCACTGTGTGTGTGTTTTCATGTGCATGTCCTTTTGGTGTGTGCACGTGCATGCATGCATGCATATTTGTGTCTGTGTGTATTATAGCATGTAATTAAAAACCAGCTGTCTCCTTTTTCTCTTGCAGGCCAGAGAATGCCTTAAAAACATTCATGCAAGTTTACATTACCAAATGAACAAACTACTGACCTTTACACCATCAAAAAGGAAACTTCACTTATGACTTCACTTTATGACTTTAGTTTATGACTTCTGAGTGTTTTCAGAGCCCCTTCTATCTACCCATTAACTGCACAGTCTCTCAGCTGACCACAGAAACATTCATTGGCAGAGGTCATTTTTGAGCTTGTTTGATCTATGAGCCATGATTTCCTTCTGTCTGCTGCTGAGGTGAAATGTTTAGGCACATGGGCTTGAGTCATGTCATGCCACTTGACCATGTGCCATGGAAAAATTCAAAAGGTAATTTGAAAAAAAAAAAATCAAGTTTTAGTTTTATAACAGGTGCTTGGGTTTAGTGCTTTGATCCTGTTGCATTTAAATATAGCAATATTAGTTCATCATTGACTTGAATTTGACCTTAAAGGAATAGTTCACCCGAAAAAGATTTGTTCTCCCTCATGTTGTTCTAAACATAGTTTTGTCATATGATAGTTTTATGGAGTCCTTTTTGAAGTTTGTTTATTGTAACTGCATTAAAAATGACCTGTATGTTCTTCAAAAATGAGAAGAATTGATGATCCATGAAAATGATCAATTTGTGTGGTTAAAAAAAAAAGGTTTGAACAACATGAGGGCGATTCAATAATATTTTAATGGGTGAACTATAGCATAGTTCTTTTGTAACAATTTGACAATTAAAGGGACAGTTCACCCAAAAATGAAATTTCTGTCATTTACTCACCCTCAAGTTGTTCCAAACCTGTATGAATTTCTTTCTTCTTCCGAACAGAAAGAAAGATATTTGGAAGAATGTTTGTAACCAAGCAGATCTCGGCAGCCATTAACTACCATAGTATTTTCCCCCCCATTATGGTAGTCAATGGCTGCCGAGATCTGCTTGGTTGGTTTGTGACTAAATGATGACAGAATTTTCATTTTAATCAGAATTATCCTTTTAATCAGTGACATATTCATTATAAATATCCCATTTACTCCCTTGGTTGTGCAAAAGAGTTTTGTTCTGATTACATTGCATTTAAATCCTACCTGTCCACAACGTTTCTTTGCAGTGAACGACATGTTCCTGGATCAACATCTTTGTTGATCCTGGAACAACATTCCAATTAACAATCAGATTTGATGACAGTTTATGTCAAGTTTAGGTTTACAACTGCAGGGTTAGGTGCTTCTGCATCAGTGTTATTCACCTATCCTTCCCCTCTGATTTTAGGGATAATTTATGGGTAGGGTTAGGGGTAAAGAAAGGGGAAGGACTACATTTTCAGACAAGAACGTTGTTCCAGGATCAACAAAATATGTCGACCCAGCATATGTTGCTTGGTAAAATCACGGTGACCGTCTCTTTGCACGACATGTTTCTCTCAGCGTCTCACTTACTCAGACTCTCTAGCTCTTTATAATTGTACTTTTATTGTTTGGAGCAGGGTGACCTCGGCACAGTCTTACGCAACAGTATATGCTCACGGTTGGGGTTCTTCTCATAACAGGTCTGGCTTTAGCAAAAGAGAACACGATCTATATATAAAAAAGTATTTTGAACAGACATTAACAATATGACAGTGTTTACTTTATAACTTTTATTATGCTTAAAAAGTGTTATCACTTTATTTTCACATTCATATACACTCACCACCGGCCACTTTGGGTGCTGGAAACATTCATCAGAGATTTTGGTCCATACTGACATGATAGCATTACGCAGTTGCGGCAGATTTCAGTGCAGATTTGTCAGCTACACATCCATGATGCAAATCTCCTGTTCTGCCACATTGGATTGAGATCTGGTGACTCATTACCATGTTCAAGAAATCAGTTAGAGGAGATTTGAGCTTGGCGTGTTATCCTGCTGAAATCAGAAGACGTGGTCATAAAGGGGTGGACATGGTCAGCAACAATACTCTGTGGTGTTTAAACAATGCTCAAAGGGGCAAATTCTGACCCTACCATCTGAATGCCGCAGCAGAAATCGAGATTCGTTAGACCAGGCAACTTTTTTTCCATTCTTCTATTGTCCAATTTTGGTGAGCCCATGTGAATTGTAGACTCTGTTTCCTGTTCTTAGCTGACAGGAGTGACACCCGATGTGATCTTCTGCTGCTGTAGCCCATCGGCTTCAAGGTTCAAGAGAAGCTCTTCTACAATCATTTTTATTATGTTTTACACATCTTTCTTATTTAACATGCAATAACTCAATAAGGAAATAAGATAAAGGTAGGAGGAATTTTTTCTTTTTTGGTGAAGTTCCCTTACATGCAGTGGTTAAAGTGGGATTTGGCAGGTGGGGGAACCCTCAAATTTTGTGTAGGTGCAACAGGGAAAATTGACTCACCGTGGGACAACATATTGAATATCGTGGTATAGCAATACTTTTTGGGATAAGAGTGTCACTGTGGCACCAAGTATCACAATACTTATATACACTTGATATTTTAATGGTTAATCTACATCTACACTGATATAATGATGATACTATGTTAAAATAATATGGGACACAACCTTGTTTTTCAAACATAAAAATGGGAAGTATAAAAATTATTACAACTTAACACACCAAAATGGCTGAAGACAACTACAACAGAAATAAATCACAACCTACAGTAGATAGACCTGCAGTCTCAATGTCAAAATGCAGAATCAAAAGTTTTGCTGTATCATAAAACATAAGAAACAACAACAAAACAACAATGTATGATGGTTCAAATATTGTGGCTATTCTCACATCCAGTCAAAATAGCTCCCATATTGACTGGTACTGTGACTTGATTTGTCCTTTTACACATCCACTGCAACCAGGCCCGGATTAAGAACATGTAGGGCCCTGGGGCTATTACAAACCTAAGGGCCATAGTAGCCGATCACGGTGTCACAACGTTTTCTACCACAGAAATTATTTGAATTTTTTACTAAATCGTCAAAGCACAGAGATACAATGAGTATATACTATCTGAATATTCTATTTTAATATTAAGTAGGCCTATATAAATATTCCAGGCTGCAACACATTAACAACATAAATGCATTAACTCCAGATATGAGGTCAAAGCAAACAGGTTTCCTGAACAGCAACAACTTTTGAGCATGCAACTGCCTTAAGGAGTTTTAAAACCAGTGAGGTCCCAAATTTGAGCTATTTAGGGGGGACAAATTTGATTTCTCTGATCGGTGTGAATTTTAAGATGTTTGAAGGCTAAACAATTATAATAAATAGCTTTCAAAACCATGTTAGTGGGCAGTAGATTATCTTGTCATACCTATTCCCTCCTCATTTCATCACTCTTTCTTTTTCTCTCAGTCTCCTTCTCTTGCCCTGTCTCTTCCCCTCCTCAAGCTGAGCTCTGGCCTATAGTCTTCTCATTTTCGTCTGTGTCAGTGAAGAAAGTAAACATTGGATTAACTAATATTTAGCCTATATTTTACTAAGCATTTACTTAGACAAGTTCATTCACTGAAGGATATGATCGCTAGGTAAATACGTTTAAGAAATTAATTCACAAAATGTACACACACATTCATTATTCCGTGCCTAATCTTGTTGAAATTAAACTACATGTGAGCTGCATCTGAACATATTTTGTGGTGATAGCATAAAGTAATCAACAGTTACAGCATTTACAACCAAGGTAGCCTTTTTCCTTAGCCCTTGACACCCCATAATGCATTTTTAAAATTGTTCCTTCATGAGGCAAGGTAAGGCAAGGCAAGGCAAGTTTATTTATATAGCACATTTCATACACAATGGTAATTCAAAGTAGCCTGGTCTTACCAGGCTCTCGTACATTTAATTTGTACAGAGAGTCTGGCCACTCTCCATTGACAAGCGTTTACTTCCTTGAAGGCGGGTACTCTGTTGAAGTTTAAAACTATTGGATCTGCCCAGAGCCACTCTGGATCTGCCATAACCAATTGCTAACGTTTGGTCGTGACGTATGTCAAGCGCCGTTCGACTCTGTTTCTCACATGGAAGTCCGTAAAAATAACGCCACCTCAGTGATAAAACCTAAAACTTGTGCATTCGGATTGTGATTTATTCACGGTGGAGGTGAGAGTTTTGTGATCAGGAACGCGCTGCTCACGTGGTCTGTAACATTATTGTATGCTGTAAATAAAATGTCATATGCTTCTGGTATGATAAGAATAAATGCTGCCTTAAATAACGGCCCAATTCAAACGTTTACGTGCTTTTCTTCTTTTTATTTTTTGAGCGGTGATGAAATATATTGCTCTTGAAAATACTTGCCAGCATTTAAAGAAATACAAGTCTAGAAATGCATCCAAATTACAGCGAAGCGCACCCGTACGGTGCTCTGCAGGGGTCAAAAAGGATTTAAACAGTGAATTTTGAAGTGATATATTCTTGAAAGCTCAGAGATGTGGATTCGGACAGCAATGAAATGACCACATGACCTTGGTGTTTGTCTAAAACAGTAGGTCATTCGGCCGGGGATTTTTACGCGGGTGGGGGGAGACGGACGGCAATAAAATCACTGACTAGCCCCTGTAAATGATGAGAATACCTTCCGACCCCACGAGAAACAATCACCGTCCGAATAGGGCTTCAGCCAATGCCTTCACCACTAACGGAGCGAGCTGGAAAATCAAACTTTTCCCGAAACCTGTGGGGAGGAGGGCCACAACATCATGGCCACCACCAAAACTCAGCAAAGATTGTTCTTGCTCCGGTTTTAACTTCTGGATATTCGGCAGTGTTGCCACAACGGAATGAATGGCTTCGCTTGCATCTTTCTCCACCGCCATTACTGAACTACAACTCAAACTAGCGCACGACATCAATGTCACCGTTCTCAGCCACTCCCTCTGTTCGCTGATTGGACCGGTTAAAATTTGATCGGAGAAAACCTAAGAATATAGCGCAATCCCAGGCAGAGTACTGAAGGAAAATGAAAATTGAGCGGAAGTACGTAGGAGGGCAGAGCCAGGCTAAATTCAAAGTGCTTTACATAGAAAATGAATTAAAATAGTGATAACATAGCATAAGAAATAAAAATACCATGTATAAGAATTAAAAGTAGAAACAAGGATAATTATAAATAGAAGTTGTAAAGAGAATACCCCTATCTGAGATGGAAGAGATGGAGCTGACCTCTGGCATCAACAAGGCTGAAAATCAGAAAAATTCATATCAAAGATTTTTGACATGATTAAATTGATTTATCTAAAAACTGGGCAAATTTTTTTGAATTAATGTTGAAGACAATTATTTTATACATCAGGACATATTCACTCCTGGTGAGTTTGTGTATTATTTTTAATATTTCTAGACAAAAGCCTTTTATCACTGCTGATTTTACTGCTTGTTTAATTAAATCTACTTCGAGGAGATTCCCCCCTTCTATGTAAAGCGCTTTGAGTGCCCAGAAAAGCACTATATAAATGCAACAAATTATTATTATAATTATTACTTGTTTTCTCATCCACTTATATACCACTACAAATGCACTAAACGGTGGACCTCTGTGACTCAGGATAAAAAAATAATTGGAGATCATCAGAATTATGCTATTATCTTGTCCTAGCGGAAACAATTTCATAATTTATAATAATTACAAAAATGCTTTTATTCACTTTATTCAAGAGATGACACATTGGCAAATGTCTTAATCGGATTACTTTTGGGAAATTGAATTTTAGCAATCACATACATAATTGTGTTATACGTGCATTAACAAACAGTCTTTTATAATGCATTGAAATCGACATGGACAAGGTCATATTTCATTCCTATTTCGTCTATGTTTTCCCATTTCTAGTAAGCAGCCACATGATCACATGACTTCCCAGCCCAAAGTTTTTAGGTTCACTGGGTATAACAACATGGCGGTGGTAGGATGTAATGAAAATGTACATGAAGATGTAACGGACCTTTATTTATTTATTTATGATTCAGTAATACTACTAAAATGTACTCATGAAGTGACATTTATTTATGTATTTATTTGTTTGTTTGTTTGTTTAATAATACTATTATTATTATTTTTAAGGAGCCATTTGATGCCAGGAATCTATCAAAATATCAAAACAAGTGGGTTATTTATTTTAAAGATAAGCAAACCTTTTGCTTTAAATTGATTTACAAATACTTGCAAATATTAATACATCAAATATTTAATATTTATATAAATATTGTTTAATAGCTGAGTTTTCTGAACTAAAAAAATCACTGCATTTGTTCTACAAAAAAAAAGGTATAGCACATGTCTACAGTATTTGTTTGCATATGCAATTTGGTTTGTTGTCAGCTGATTTTTTATAGATTTTTTATTTTATGTGGTTTAATTTTAAATTTGGAAATTGTTAGAAAGTCTAGTTGGAATGTTGTAAAACCTTAGAAAACTGCATTTTGTCTCTAGTGGCAGGTGCATATAAAGCATGTCATATTTAAGACTTATTTGTCCATACGTCACCTATAACCTCATTTGATTTAATTGCTTTCTTTATGGCATAACAGTCTGCAATAACCTCAGTCTGTACTTAAATGCCATTAAAATCTTTACTTATGGCTGTAGGTCATTGGTGACAGAAATAAAACCTGCAAAATACTGTGAGAATGATGTGAGGACAGTGAGTTCTCAAGCATTGGGATTTTAAAATCACATTTGGTGGCCTTACCTGTCATTATCATTGTCCCAATAATCTCTGATTTGATGTAAGTGTTAAAGCTCAAGGTTAAAATGTCTTCATTAATTCACTTAATTCCAGAGTGCTGTGACCTACTGTTTGGCATAGCCTATTATATGATATGTGGTTATTGAGTATTTGTTTATGTGCAGTTAAGCATAAACTCCCTTTATTATTATACTGTATGGATTATGGATTCATTTTTATGGAATTAGCCCCAGGGTGATCAGGACATGTGTAAACTGGATCTGTGAGGTTCCTGCATATCTATGTCTCCAACCATAAAGTGTGTCATTGCTTTCCCCTCTCAGGATTCATTTGTTTTGTCAGGATTTACCTTGTTTATTTTCTTACTTAAACACTTTAAACATTTCTCTCTTTCAAGAAATTGACTTTAGCTGTCCATTTTTAGCTGAAGTTAGTATATTCAGAACAGTCTAATCTAGATCCTTGTTGCAAAAATTAGAAACTGTAATTAGCAATTAAAAGTGTCTTAGTCATCCTTGCTTTTACAGATTGGCCCAGATCAGAAGATTTATAACAAATGCATCCTTTGATACTGAATGTTTTATTGGTCATGATACCATCCTGATGCTATGTTTTTCCACGGCCAATGAAACACTGCAATATCACTAAATAGGGGAAGTTCCATTGTATCCTAGTAATCTTTCAATTTATTACAATCTCAATGAGACGCACTGAGCGGCAAACAAAGTACTCAAGAGAATGATGTGGCCGTTATCTCAACAGGTTTTACAGTGTTTGAGCAAGAGCAGAACCTGTACAGTCGTGTGTGTGAACAGCAAGTGCAAGCAGTTTAGAGGCATACCGGATGATCATAAATAATTGCCAGCTGTATATCATACATCTATCTATCTGTCTGTCTGTCTGTCCGTCCGTCCGTCCGTCCGTCCGTCCGTCCGTCCGTCCGTCCGTCCGTCTGTCTGTCTGTCTGTCTGTCTGTCTGTCTGTCTGTCTAATCTATCATCTATCTATCAATCAATCTATCATCTATCTATCAATCAATCTAATCTATCATCTATCTATCCGTCTATCCATCTGTCTGTCTGTCTGTCTGTCTGTCTGTCTGTCTGTCTGTCTATCTATCTATCTATCTGTCTGTCTGTCTATCTGTCTATCTGCCCGTCTGTCTGTCCGTACATCTATTATGTCTCTCTGTCTATCTATCATCTATCTATCCGTCTATCCATCTGTCTGTCTGTCTGTCTGTCTGTCTGTCTGTCTGTCTGTCTGTCTGTCTGTCTGTCTGTCTGTCTGTCTGTCTGTCTGTCTATCTATCTATCTATCTATCTATCTATCTAGCTGTCCGTCTGTCTGTTTGTCCGTACGTCTATTATATCTGTCTGTCTGTCTGTCTATCTGTCCGCCTGTCTGTCTGTCCGTACGTCTGTCTGTCTGTCTGTCTGTCTGTCTGTCTGTCTATCATCTATCTATCTGTCTATCCATCTATCTGTCTGTCTATCTATCTATCTGGCCATCCATCTGTCTGTTTGTTCGTCTGTCCGTCCGTCCGTCTGTCCGTCCGTCTATGATATCTGTCTGTCTGTCTATCTATCTATCCATCTATCTATCTATCTGTCCGTCTGTCTGTTTGTCCGTACGTCTATTATATCTGTCTGTCTGTCTGTCTGTCTATCTGTCCGTCTGTCTGTCTGTCCGTACGTACGTCTATTATGTCTGTCTGTCTATCTATCTATCTGTCCGTCCATCTGTCTGTTTGTTCGTCTGTCCGTCCGTTCGTCTGTCCGTCCGTCTATGATATCTGTCTGTCTGTCTGTCTATCTATCTATATATCTATATATCTGTCTGTCCGTCTGTCCATCTATTATATCTATCTGTCCGTCTATCTATCTATATATCTGTCTGTCCGTCTGTTCGTCTGTCCATCTGTCCATCTATGATATCTATCTGTCCGTCTGTCTGTCAGTATACACTCTAAAAAATGCTGGTTTAAAAACAACCCAAGTTGGGTTGAAAATGGACAAACCCAGCAATTGGGTTGTTTTAACCCAGTGATTGGGTTGTTTTAACTCAGCAATTGGGTTGTTTTAAAAAAGCAATTGGGTTGTTTTAAGCAAACATTTAACCCAACCGCTGGGTTATAACAACCCAATCACTGGGTTAAAACAACCCAATTGCTGGGTGTGTCCTTTCAACCCAACTTGGGTTGTTTTTAACCCAACATTCATAGAACATCTGTCTATCCGTCTGTCTATATCTATATATCACAAGGACATTCTGATGGCACTGATATGTTCATTGACATGATAAAAATGATTTTGTGGTCAAGTAAATACTACAGACAAAAAATTAAGTAATTTCTACATGAAAAAGTTAGTTCAGGCAAGAATTTAAAAAAGAAAATTCTATATTAGTACTCAATTCAAGCTTGTAGAAATTAAAGCATAAAATATCAGCATCATAAAACTACTCAACTTTTCTGGTACTGTGTTCCCATCATGCACTAGGGTTTCAATTAGATTTTTCTTCTATTTTACTTAGATATTTCTAAGTAACGCATACACTTTAAAAGTGTGGTGTAGTTCAATGTTATATTTTTTGAGTAAAATGTATTGCAAAGGAAACTTCTAATAGAAATTACTCAACCTTTTACTGGCCATGTTAAAATTACTTTTTTCCTTTGTTCATTTTACTTAACTTAGTTAAGTAGAGTTTACTTAATTACATATGTGAAATTTACTTTAAAAATATGTTAGGGTTAGTAAATCTTACTTATTGTTTATTTTTTTCAGTGAGATGACCCTAAGGATTTTGAGCAAATTTGCTGGTAATCCATTGTGTGGTGCTGTTTGTACAAACTGTATTGAGAAAATCACTTACGGCCAATCTTAAGGATGTTTCAAGAAATGTACCAAATAGATTGAGAAAAACTGTAAAGTAGAAGAACATCTAAAAGGAAAATAAACACTCAAGATTATGAAGTCATACGAGTCACTTAATATTTTTAATTATGCAACATTAACAATAAAAAAATATGATTCTTATGGTATTTTGAGCACTTTAAAACATTTTATTTATTTATTGGTGAGATATTTATTTTCCCAGTGACCAATAAATGTTTACTTTGGATTTGGGACCCAGCTATGTTTAATCCATTCTTATTCATTCAAGTGTTGTAAACAAACACTACAGCCGAGTCACAGCATCAGCACTGAACGCTCGGTACAGAGCGCAAAGTGGGAGGAGTTGGTGTGGGAGGAGCTGAGCAATCAACGCCACGCCCACTGACAGACAGACCGGATAGACAGGAGGAGATGCCCCATCACCCTGAGGCATTTGACTTACCTGAGTGCTGTAGGAACGCACCTCTACTCAAGACAACTAAGCTTTACGCGTGGGCTGTTACATAAGCAAGAAGAGCAGAAATCAGCCAGTTCAATGTGGCCATCCTGATAGCACGATCATTAAAGAGGGATTATAGGAGCTCTATGAACAGCAGGTAAGCGCAGAGCTGCTCCTTTTCTGCTGTTTGAGATCTCGAAGACCTTATATCGAATTCTCCTGACTGAATGCGGCGAGAAAGCTCCTGAGTGAATAGAATTAACATTCGAAAAAAAAGAAAAAAAAAAGATTCTTGCCTTCTAGCGTAAGTACCCAACAAGGGTTATAATGCAAGAGTGTAGGCTATATTTATATGGTAAAAATGTTCTGATGAATCAATGATTTCACTGAACTGCAATATTTGATTCTAGAATATGCCTATTAATTATACTATTTAATCTACTTATTTTAAATATTTCATTTAATCAACTTTACTATTGTTGATATAGTTAGTTATCAGATAGTTAGCATAAAGTGTGCTTCATATGTTTACAGTTTTAATTCAAAGATAGATAGATAGATAGATAGATAGATAGATAGATAGATAGATAGATAGATAGATAGATACACACACATAGGCTAAGCCCTTTTTTATTTATATAGTAAAATTCTATCAAATTAAGGTATAATCCTAACATATTATTCATATTATGAATGAAGAATTTTAAGTGAGCTTAATAAAGCATTTTGTAAAAATCTTAATGTAACAAGTAAATGGTACATTTAGTTTATGTGATTCATATTCATAAATGTAAACTTATTTTCATTTTTTTAAATGTATGAACTCAAATCACATACACTAAATGGTATATTATGGTATAATGGTTTATATAATGTTTTATTTATAAGTTTCATTTTTAACTACTTTAAATTAACTTCATTTTTCATACTAAATTCCATGCAGGACAAGTGTATTTCTGAAATGGCGCTCAAGTTGTGTGTTTTTGCCTTTAAAACAAACTGTGAAATATTCTTTACATTAAAGAGTTTATATATGCAGTGTATTTATTGTTTTATTAAATAATATGATTGAATATTATGAATCAATGTCTCATCAATCAATTATGAATCATCTTTGTTAAACCTGGAACAACGTTCCAATCAACCAATCAGATTTGAGGGGGCAAGTTTAGAGTTTATGTCAAGTTTAGGCTTACAACCAGGGTTAGGTGCTATTCACCTACTGTATCATTTCCCCTGATTTTAGTTATGGGTAGGGTTAGGTTTAGGGGCAGGATATGGTTAGGACTAAATTTTCAGACAGGAATTTTGTTTGATTCAGAAACACGTCTTACTTGCTGCGTGCAATGTGATATGTATGCAACCATTATGATTCATTATTATACATTTAAGAGGCACTGTAATGTAAAGTGTGACTTAAATATTTTTGATTTTGACATGATCATCAAGCATTCTCACACTGGCCCAGAATCAGAGCAGGGCTTTAGAGTCTAATTATATCAGTGAGTGGAAAGTGCTGATATAGGCGTTCATTATGTAATGAGCTTTGCATCGGTCTAATCCTGGGCATAAGAGGACAGAATGACTGCGAAGTCCTCAGTGTTCCATTTCGGCAATGCGTGTGAACAGTTTAATAATGGGTGACTTGTTATGCTTCCAAGTTAAATGTTGTGTTGTTTATATTTGATCCTCTTGTCAGCTGTAATGCAATTCAAACAGAATATACTTTTTCAGTATTGACCACTGGTTAACTGGTTAAGATGTCTTAAAGGAGTAGTTCACTAAATGTGAAAATGAACATTACCCCATGATTAACTCACCCTCAAGACATCCTAGGTGTATATGACTTTCTTCTTTCTGATGAATTAATTTATATTGGAATTATATTAATAAATATCCTGATGTTTCCAAGCTTCATAATGGCAGTGAACGGGGCCGACGAGTTCGAACCTCAAAAAAGTGCATCCATTCATCATAAAAATACTCCACACGGCTCCGGGGGGTTAATAAAGGCCTTCTGAAAGCGAATCGATGGGGTTTTGGAAGAAAAATATCCTTATTTAACACATTATGAAGTAAAATATCTAACTTCTGCCAGACCACCTTCGATATATTCAACTTATGAAAAAGTGTAACTGACGCGACGTTGGACGCTGCGTAAGCGTTTTGAACTGCGAAAGCGTTACACTTTCTGCATAAGTTGAATACGGAAGGCGGTCTGGCAGAAGCTATATATTTTACTTTATAAAGTTTTAAATATGGATTTTTTTCTTACACAAATGCATCGTTTCTCTTCAGAAGGCCTTTATTAACCCCCCGGAGCCATGTGGATTATGTTTATGATGGATGGATGCACTTTTTTGAGCCTTTTGACTCGTGAGCCTCGTTCACTGCTGTTATAAAGGTTGGAAACATCAGGATATTTATTAATATAACTTAGATTATGTTCATCAGAATTAAGAAAATCATACACACCTATAGGATGACTTGAGGGTGAGTAAATCATGCGGCCATTTTCATTTTAAAGTGAACTACTCCTTTAAACACAGAAAATGAATGAAATGTCTTTTTTGGTTGTATTGTTTGCCTTTATCATATTAATTATAGTTGAATACTGTAACTGAAACTTAAAATATTCTGGTTTCTTTTGTGGTCATACAATAAAAATAATCTTAATTGTTCATCTTGATATGCTCAATAAACTGAGGTCAGACAAAGTGTAAGGTATGAGCAGAAATCAGCTTTTTCTATTTATCTTTTAATGTATTTCATATTAACTTGATATTCATATGTATTTAACCCAGTGCTTTGTATGTGATGTGTACTGATCTGACGATAGCTTCTGTATCTGATTAAAGTGAGACCTGCCACTTCCTAAGCGGCCATTCAGCTGTATCAATGTTCAACACACTTGCATGTCACTCTGGTTGTTTATTGAGCTGGCAAATAAAACTCCCGCTATCATGAAATCTATCTTTTGTTGTTTAGAGCCTTCTCAAGGCCCTGGATCATATAGCGGCAATATGAATCAAACGTGGTATGCGGAGTTTATCTGGTAAATGTGGCTAACAGTTTGGATTGAACGGTCATGAGGTGTTGGATATATATAGTACTGGTCAAAAGTTTGGAAACATTACTATTTTTTATATTTTTGCTCATCAAGCCTGCATTTATTTGATAAAAAATACAGAAAAATCTGTAATATTGTGAAATATTATTACAATTTAAAATAATGGTTTTCAATTTGAATATACTTTAAAATATAATTTATTCCTGTGATGCAAAGCTGAATTTTCAGCATCATTACTCCAGTCTTCAGTGTCACATGATCCTTCAGAAATCATTCTAATGCTGATTTATCATCAATGTTGGAAACAGTTCTGCTTCTTAATATATTTTTTTGAACTTTTTTCAGGATTCCATGATGTATAAAAACTTGAAAAGAACAGCATTTATTCAAAACAGAAATCTTTTCTAACAATATAAATCTTTACTATCACTTAAAAAAAAATGTATATATATATATATATATATAATATATATATATTAGTGCTGGGCATCGATTAAAAAAATTAACAAATTAATCGCACTTTTTTCTGTAATTAATCGCGATTAATCGCAAGTTTTTAATATTTTACGTTTTTAATATTTTGATATTGTAATAATTTCAGTTACTCTCCAAATTAATGTATAAACAATTTAAAGACAGCATATTTTAAATATGTGTTGTATTGTCATATTTTTATGAATGAAGGCCAGTATCACTGATACTAAAGTGTCTATGAAACATTAATGACGTTACATTACAGTATAACTGAAAGCTCCCAATTTCAACATTTATTAGGCTTTAAAAAAACAACTTTTAATTTAAGTGAACTTAAAACAATCTTTACATAAACCCAAAATAATAAATGTTATATTTACTCATGGCCTTCCCTGTTATACATATACAGAAATGTAATAGTTATCTTTCTTAACTGCATAAATAATAAATTAAATATAGATGAATCATCATTAAAGCTAAAATTTTCTCTGTTCCCGTTGTTCTTTGATGAACATTAATGACAGGCATCATCAGTGCTCCTGTCTCTTTAAGAACAGCCGCGGATCTCACGCGCTGTCCCGCGCATCTCATTTCCTCACAACTCTTTAAGTTCATTTAAGATGTTATTTAACTAATAGACTCCTAATATGAGAATACTCAAAATCCTCTGTGTTATTGTTTGTTCAAGAGCAAATGAGAACTCGATGTGAGCAGGAAACTGACGCGAGTCTATCTATGCGTCGAGTGTGTGTGTGTGTGTGTGTCCCTTGATTAGCTGACATGAGACGCATCCACACAAACAGGACACTGACACACACACACACACACACACACACACACACACACACACACACACACACACACACACACACAGGACATTGGCATACAGCGCGTTCGCTTGTGTCTTGTCACGCTTGGAAGCATTTACATGAATAAGAGCGTGATGATCATGTAACGCTAAGCAAAAATGGATATAAAAACGGACGCTGCGTTATTTGCGTTAAATATTTTAATTGCGTTAAGCTGAAAAAATTAATCGCCCGCGTTAACGCGTTAATTTGCCCAGCCCTAATATATATATATATATATATATATATATATATATATAATTTTTTTAAATTTATTTTTTATTTTTTAAGTATACTAAAATAGAAAACCATTATTTTAAATTGTAATAATATTTCACAACATCACTGTTTTTTTCTGTATTTTTTAACAAAGAAATGCAGGCTTGATGAGCATAAGATACAAAACATTAAAAATAATAATGTTTCCAAACTTTTGACCGGTACACTTTATATACATCTCCCTTCTAGTGTTAGCGAACATCTTGATGCCATGCTGTTAAAAAGTGACGTTTAGATGAATGCATAAATATGTGATGTGTGATTTCCTCTCAATATAATAAAAACACAACAAAAATGACAGCGGTGAGAAAGCAGCATTTAAGAAAGCATCGGATCATAGCGATATGTTTGCACAAACTCTGTAATTCACCTGCATTATGTTGACAGATGAGGTAATTCAAATTACACTTATGATAGCTTGATCAGAGTATATTTGAGACTATAGACCAGAGGTGTCCAAAGTCGGTCCTGGAGGGCCACTGTCCTGCAGAGTTTAGCTCCAACTTGCCTCAACACACCTGCATGGAAGTTTCTAGTCAAGTCAAGTCAAGTCAACTTTATTTATATAGCACTTTTAACAATGTAGATTGTTTCAAAGCAGCTTTACAGTGTTAAACAGGAAAATAATGCAGCATAATTTTATTCAGCTGTATAGCCATTCTGGAAAAACGCTGATGTCATCAGTTCATTTCAATTATCATACAGTGACAGTGTGGGCTTTAGATCAATAATTCGATCAGTAATTTAGTTTAAATGGTCAATTTAGTTTATTAATTAGATTTATTTCGATGTTTAGTTGAAAAATTTTGTGTCCCCAACTGAGCACGCCAAGCCAGAGGCAACAGTGGCAAGGAAACCAAAACCCCATTAGGTGACCTAATGGAGAAAAATAAACCTTGGGAGAAACCAGGCTCAGTCGAGGTGCCAGTTCTCCTCTGGCCAATTAACAAACAGCGTATTATTATTATTATTCTGGCAGCTTTACAGCTCAGAGGTCATAATAGATCAGAATATTCGAGGGACCGGGGGCAACATGCTGGAGACGGGTTTATTGAGGATGATGTTGATTAAATAATTATTAAAGTGCAATATTCGAATGATCGGAGGCAACACGCTGGAGACGGGTTTATTGAGGATGACATATCGATTTAAGTATTATTTAATTGTAATATTCAAACAATCTGAGTCAAAACGCCGGAGACGGGTTTATTGAGGATGCCGTGTCGATGAGGCAGTTGCAGGGGGAGTCTAATCACGGTCTCTGCAGACACTTCGGGGTCCTGTGTTGGTCTTCTCTGGGCGCAGGTCCACCATCTGAACTGGATACGGCCCGGATCCGGCTGACTGCAGTAAACCTCGGTATAAAACAGAGAGACTATCATTAGCGTAGATGCCATTCTTCTGATGATGTAACGAGTACATCAGGTGTTATGGGAAGTGTTCCCGGTTCCGGCTGACCTAGTTAATGCAGCCTAACAATCATTTCATTGAAAAAGTGTTTTATGTGTATGCCACAGGAAAGAGATGTGTTTTTAGTCTAGATTTAAACTGACAGAGTGTGTCTGCTTCCCGAACAATGTTAGGAAGACTGTTCCAGAGTTTCGGAGCTAAATAGGAAAAGGATCAACCGCCTGCAGTTGATTTGGATATTCTCGGTATTATCAACTGGCCAGAATTTAGAGACCGCAGTAGACGTGATGGAGTATAATATGTTAAGAGCTCGCTCAAGTATTGGGGAGCTAAACCATTTAGTGCTTTGTAAGTAATAAGTAAGATTTTAAAATTTATGTGATGTTTAATAGGCAGCCAGTGCAGTGTTGACAGAACTGGGCTAATATGGTCATACTTCCTGGTTCTAGTAAGAACTCGAGCTGCTGCGTTTTGGACCAGCTGGAGTTTAATTTTTAAGCGAGCAGGGCAACCACCCAGTAGAGCATTACAATAATCTAGCCTTGAGGTCATGAACGCATGAACTAACTGTTCAGCATTTTGCATTGAGAGCATGTGCCGTAGTTTAGATATATTTTTAAGATGGTAGAAAGCAGTTTTACAGATTCTAGAAACGTGGCTTTCAAACGAAAGATTGGTATCAAAGAGCGCACCCAGGTTCCTCACTGACGACGAGGACTTGACAGAACAGCCATCAAGTGTTAGACAGTATTCTAGGTTACTACTTGTGGAGCTTTTTTGTCCAATAATTAAAAATTCAGTTTTTTCTGAATTGAGTTGCAGGAAATTACCGGTCATCCAATGTTTTATATCAGCTATGCATTCCGTTAATCTTGTGAATTTGTAAGTTTCTTCAGGACGTGAAGAAATATAGAGCTGAGTATCGTCAGCATAACAATGAAAACTAACGCCATGCTTCCTAATGATATCTCCCAGTGGTAGCATGTACAGGGTGAAGAGTAGCGGTCCTAGCACTGAGCCTTGTGGTACTCCATACTGAACTAGTATACCTAATAAGACCTTGATTCGCGGGTTCAGGTGTGTTTAATTGTGGTTGGAGCTAAACTCTGCAGGACAGTGGCCCTCCAGGAGCAGGATTGGACACCCCTGCTATAGACTATACAAATCTGGATATGTGAGACTTTTTTAATGAATCATTTTTCTTTGCATGACACAATGAAATAACAGTACAGAATAGCTCTTTTGGCATTATCATTAATTGAATGGAATAAAATCACAGGAGTGCTCGTAAACATCACATCCTTTTGATTTTCCGAGTCCTTCACATACAAATATGTCTACAGGCTTTCATAGTCAATGGGAAGTCGGAAAGTTTTGTCACAAGCTGTTTACACATTTGGCAATAAAAAAGCAAGCGAATTCGTACAAATATCCCCCTTAAGCCAGCTTCTGTTCAGCACTGACCTATTTCCTGTTCACTCGATAAACTCATTGACCTCTGCATATGCTTTTATTGCTTTGTAGCATCAGGTCTATGTTAGGAACGGATCTCATGTCAGAGCTATATATGTTTATGAGTCACTGTTTGCACTTCCGAATGAATCATTTTTGGAGGTTTACTCAATTTCTTTTTGTATAGCAGTTTAACTTAAAACGATACAGTAGTTCACCCAAAACGTTATTTACTTCCCTTCATATTGTTCCTAACCTAAACCTCCAAATGTTTTCAGTGGAGCACTAAGTGATAATTTTTGAGGAATCTTTACAAGCTGTAACAGCAGTTTGAATGTTCTAATCATTTGAATGAGATTAGAGCTTCGGTGGTTAGAAAGATTTTAATTGAATTATTAAAATTCTATCCTGTTCCCTCTAAAAATCCATTGCATGGTATCAGAAGACTTGATACAGTGCATATATGGACTACTTTTATAGTCATTTAGTGGACTGTTATAGTTTTTTTTTTTTTGTCCTTTTTGGATCTCGACAGACATATAAAATTGTATGGAAAAGAGTTTTTTCCTTAAAAAAATGGAATGTCAGTCTGGCAGGTAATTCGCTGCAATTTGTTGAATGCACGGCATTTACAGTTTTTCTCAGTCGCTCTGGTACATTTCTCAGATCAGAATTGAAATTCTCAAAGCTACCTGTTCAATCTTCACATCATCGAGTCACTTGTGCACATCAAAAAAGCAGTTTTTCATTTCTTTGAACAAGTTGCAAATGCTTGTGTGCATCCATGCAAATGATTATGTACAATTCTCTGCTGTTTCCTACATTATCAGTTGCTTATGTCATGTTGATCAAAATGTATTATAATGGGTCTCTGTTGAATAGTCTCGCCCCCACAACATTTAGGCATTAGTTCATAGCGTAAGTCTTTACATGCAAAATGGTTGAACAAGTTGTCATAAAATGTCAAGCATATTTCTATACATTTCCGTTAGACGTTCAGGGGGGGGGGGGGGGTTTCTTTGTGCTATGCAGTGCTGTCTTTTCCTTTCTGTATCGCAATGACATGGTCTGTCAACAAATTACAGTACAAACAGTAAAAGCAGTCTCTTGCATTCAAACTCCCACATACACTAAGGTGTAACCTACAATTTACAATAATTGTCATCAAAATTTTAGCCATATTTACATCAGAACATCCCTCCAGTGTACACGGTTATATTGACAATATGACTAAGCAATTTGACCGTCTTATCCGTACACAATGACACAAGGACTTGTCATTCTGATGGCACTGACATGTTCATTGACACAGATATTGACTTTTGAGAGATGAACTAAGGATTTTGAGCAAGAGACTGGCTTTTGCAGGTAATCCATGGTGTTTTGCTATTTGTACGAATTGTTTTGAGAAATGGACTTACTGTTTTGCAAATGTCGAGGATGATTCGAGAAATGTACCAAAGCGACTGAGAAAAACGCTCACCAAGCTGTCAAAGCCACCCTGAAATTAGAAGTTCCTTAAAACATGGGCGGATTAATGCTGAAATTAGAAATTTGAATCTGTTTTGGTCTTGCAGAAGTTGAGTGAGTTCACAAACACAAGTGCTGATATTTGTCTACCGGGGAAGATGTCTTAGAGCTAGTCTGACTGGTTTTACCGTTTAACTGTTCACAGTTTCACTGTTGTTTATCTAAGGCGTGTTATTCCATCAACAATAACAATTTTTGATGTATATCTATATTAACGAAGTGTATTTTGGGCTCTGTGCAGTATCTACACGTGATACTTCTTTTCTTTGCATTTTGTATCTCTTTTTATTTTATATCAAATTCAGATGCATTCACACCAGACTGATTCACTTACATTACAGTATCTCTCAGGGCCAAAAGCACCTCTTCATTAATATAATATAATGCATATAATATAATGTATTATTATTGATTTGATAATTCAAATCAAACAATTTGTGGAAACTGATAGCATTGAAGTGAATCTTTTCTCTTAAAGGGATAGTTCACCCAAAAATTTAAGTTTTGTCATTTACTTACCCTCATGCTGTTCTAAATCTGTATGACTATTGTATTCTTTGAATCACAAAATTTCAGCAAGTTTTGAAATGTTATTTTTTCTCAGTGTTGTTTTGGACCCCATTGACTTTCATTGTATAGGAAAGCAATATCTTCTTATGCGTTCTGCAGAAAAAAGAAAAGTTTGGATCAGCATGAGGGTGTGTAAATGATGACAGAACGGTAAAAGATACACAATGTGAAAGGGATGCAACGATATGAAGATTTTGGCTGATACAGATAACCGATAATTCTTTATATTTGAAAGCAGATAACCTATATATTGGCTGATAAATCTAAATCCAAATTTTTATATAATTTTTGAGAGCCTGATTACAAAACAAAAGTCTCACCAATAAAAGCCATGTCCCAAACACACAAATATAATGTTCTCATAGTTTTATGTAGCCTATATGAAAGACTTGCGCTGCTCATGTTGCACTTAAAGGAGTAGTTCACTTTCAAATGAAAATTGCCCCATGATTTACTCACCTTCAAGCCATATATGACTTTCTTCTTTCTGATGAAAACAGAAAACAGTTATTTTAATAAATATCCTGACACGTCCAAGCTTTATAATGGAAGTGACGGGATCAGTGAGTTCATCAGAAAGAAGAAAGTCATATAGACCTAGAATGGCTTGAGGGTGAGTAAATCATGGGCTAATTTTCATTTTTAAAGTGAGCTACTTTAACTGTTTTCCTTTTTGAAGTGATTTCAATCATATTTCAAGTGATTCAAAACCATCAAGGCGAACAGTGCGCATCTGAAGGAAATAATCCATTATTTATCGGCTTTAATATAACCGATAACCTTGAAAATGAACATATGTCGGCCGATATATACCGATTTTGTGGCTGATATATTGTGCATCCCTACAATGTGATTAAATCACGGTTAAATTAATCAATGCACTTGTGCAATAAAAATTGTTTAATTATTGTAATTTAATATTGAATTGAATTTTTTTGAGTGAACTATCCCTTTAAGAAAAAGGCAAGCCTGTTATTTTCTAGCTAAAACAAGTAGCTAGCTTTTACGATATCTGTCAGGCCATGTGCCATTAGTAATTTATCATGAGTTCACACCCTTCATGTGATCTGATTATACCGGAATGACGACAGGCTACTTTAAAGATTTGCTGTTAATTAGTCTTACGCAGTCATCGCCACCCACCTGGATGACTAGATATGTCCCCAAAGACACAGGTCCACCCGTCAACAATATAATGATCCTAATCCCTAACATTAGTCTGGATTTGGCTCACGACCGATCACCTTTCAGGTCTATGTCACCCATTAGTGCAACACTACACCGCCGCTCACACCTCTGAAGAGGAGGTGGGTTGGATCTAGCTTGGGTTGGATGGTTATGTATTCTGCAGCTGGTGCAGAGTTTCACTGCGGGGGCTGGAGAAAAAAGCATTCGAAAGAACAACACATTGTAGACTGACAAATGTCTGAACACTGTAAACTGTCAGAAAACAATTGTTCAACGACCGTGAAAGTTATCAGTTTCTGTTTGAGAAACTCTTTAAGAATTGCTTCCTGCTATATGGTTTTCCGCTAAATTCTAGATGATATCTAAACAGACGGCCCCATTCTAGGAAATCTGTAATTGTGTTCCTTTGGCAGACGTTTGGCATGTGACAACATGCAGTTTATAGATCCCAAAAATGTGAAACATTTTACATTTAGTAAAAGATACTGCATATGTTTGCAGTTATGGTTACTACTCTCTAATGCACTCCTACTATGATTCACCACCTTGGCCTTTTTTTCTACCAAGAGGAACAAGGTAGAAGCAAAAAAAATGATTTCATTTTATTTTGTTACCATGACTACAAGCACCATGTCATCTATTCGACTGAACTGCTGTTTTACCATCTTCACTGATAAATGGTCATACTAAATGGAAAATTGTACTTCCTAAGCCATATACTGATATGTGCTGATACAACCCATATAACCTCATTGCTCTGTAGCAATACTCAAACTATGACAGACATGCATCCATTCGTTTGCATTCATGCAAGAAATCTAATTGATGTGTAGTTAGTAAAAACAGATACTATCGTTCTGACATCATTCTATATTCGCATATTCTATATTTATGCACATAGTTTCTGATGAACTATATAGTTAATATGCATTAGCCCAAGTGTAGTTTAATACAGTAATTTAAAGAGGGCATATTATGCCTTTTAAAAAGTCTTGATTTTGTTTTTAGGGTCTTCTAGATTAGGTTTTCATGCTTGAATGTTCAAAAAACACATTGTTTTTCACATAGTTTACATGATTGCAGCACCTCTCTTTCCAGTCTGTCAGTAACACTCTGGCTGAATCAGAAATCGCCCCCTATTCCCTCATTCACTATTCCCTACGTTAGTCCACTAATATAGTTCACTTGAATGAGTGAGTGAAAACAAGTGCGTTAAGTTGGACAGCCGTTGTGTGTATATCGGCTGTGCACTTGTTCCCAATGTGAGATTGAATGAGTGCACTCAATAACGTCCACTATGTTTTTGGACACCACTACAAATGGCTGTGCCCCTTAAATAATACCCTATTTGAGGGTATAGGGGGCAATTCAGCCTCTGTTTAGTTCCGGTCTCTATGAAGCCCCTCCTTCTGAAAAGCACAATGTGCTCTGATTGGTCAGCTGGATCAGCCTGTTGTGATTAGTCCACCGCTTTGAGCTTGTTTCGGTAACAGCATGTCCTTTACCATAACATCTATAACATACCATACCATACCATAACATACCACAACACACTATAACGCCACTCAACCAGGCCTTGCCCCCTTTATTTTGCATATTCCTTGGTTGGGAATTATTTAAATGAGGGATATTGTGAAGTGTGTATTCCTGGAAAAAAAAGGAGCACAATCGAAACTGATATAGAGAATAACTCCCTTTGGAGTGACTTTGTACTTTGTAACTTTGCAGAAATTTTTCATGCTCAAACAGCAACATTACACACTAAAGAAAGTTGAAACTGTAAAAAAGCATAATATAGTTGAATTCCTCGCAATGCAAAGTGCAAATGTAAAACCTTCTGTACATAAAATGAGGCAAAATTAGGTCAGGTAGTCCTAGATCTTTTCATAGCTTTAACCTGAGATTGAGAACATTAATTCCTAATGCCAGCAAGACCTCTCAGAGGCCTATCTATGGAATTATATGGGGACAGGAATGGAATACAAGAGTCGCGGGTGGGTGAGAGCGCGGGTTGCTAGATAATCTTTAGATGCGTGCTGACTTGTCGGCAAGCCCATGCTTGCTACTGTTCGCCCTGCTTAGCGGCTTACTCCCACTTGGAAGTTATGTAAGATAGCTGTAAACAGTAGGAAGGCAATCTTCTAATACCAATTATCAGATCAAATGGAACATTCTTAAAATCAAAGCGTTAGACAGTGGATAATGCCATCAGGAGCATAGACGACAAATGAATGGCAGGAAGTTACTGTTAGAAGTAGATGATATTCTTGTTGTGCTTGCTGTCACCACACCACTAAGTAACAAGCCAGTGATTGTCAGTTCCTTTTCTGCAACAGTTCAGAGTGCACCATTTGTTTGCCAATGGACAAGCATTCAGTACATTTATAAGTCAATAAATCAATGCGAGATCAATGTGTCTGGGAAAAGTCTTCTTTGAGGTCACTATCACTATTTTGATGTTTATTTCTTGGCAGAAATGCAATAATGTGCACCGATTGAAGACCAGCAATAATTTTCTTTTTGATTGCATAATAAATGACAGTATATACACATCACAGTCAGACATGTCCATGTGATGCCTCATTACTGGATTAAACTCTGTTTTGAAGATTAAAGGGTCAGCAGCAATCCACACACCTTTATAGCTTTACTGACTGATTGCCAATTAAGGTTAGTGCTCAACAGACCAATTAGATGACAGTTTAGAGACAGTTTATTAATAGTTTTAGTATTTTATACATTCTGAATTTAGTAATTATTTCATTGGTTAAAACTCATCTTTGATCATCAAAATGCCTTCATGCATTTAGTATACACGGAACCATGAATAGTAAACGTAGTAACTGTAGTAAACGCTACACAATGGCAAGTGGAAATATTGGTTTAATTCAGCCACATATGTTTGAGATGTTAGAGTCGTCTACAAGTCAATGTATCAGAATGGTACATCGTTGGACACATAATGTAATTGACCATAATGTAATTGCTAACTCGGACAAACAAACGGAGTTGCTATATCTTGCAATGACAGCTGAAAACCTTATCCCAAGATGTTTTTGGACACAGAATGTAGCGTATATCCCGTCCGAATGATGGCCAAACTTTACTGATGGTTTATCAAGTTTATGATGTCCTTTTTCACTCCAAAATGTCATCGTAAGAGCTGAACAAACAAAGCATAAGAAGTGCGCATTAACGTCTCATTCCCAAACTATCTCTCTCTGTTGCATTACCATTAACATACACAGCAAATTACACAAACACTCATACAACTAACAGTAAACAAACATATACAGACCGTATGCCTTTTCGAGGGTGCAGTTAATAACTGGTAAACTTTGTAACTTATCTGCAAAACAACTCCGATAAACTGCATGCAAGCTCTTCCTTTCGTTACCTGGAGACTATAATACCCATCAAAATAGGAGTCCTGTAGGACAGATAATGTAGACCTTAAACATATCTAAAATTAAATTAATTTACATATAACCAGTTTAATATGGAGAGGCACTGAAATGTAGACCTTTGTGTTTTTGACCTAACTTACAGTGTTACATGACGTGAGAACAGTTAGTTATTTCGGTTTGTATGTTAGCAGGGACTTTAATCGTAACTTAACGACAGTATGACAAACAGAAAATCCTCTCAGGATCCCTGGAATCAGTGTTACAGTACCTCAGGCACGACATTATAGCATTTTTGTAGCATAAACACCATCAAACCGATGAGAGCTTTGGATTTTCCAATGTTTCTCTATGGCGCTGACACCTAAAGATGTCCGAGTTCCGGTCCCAGCGCAACTGATACTCAACTGCTATTGGCTCATCTGCGTTCGAGGGGAGGGGCTTACTGATAGGTCAATTGATACAATTAGCCTTTAGCAAGCCAGACGCAATTTTTCAGCAATGCATTGAAGGTGTATTGAACCATGGGGCATACAGGTGTATTGACCTCCTTCAATCCTCTTGCTTGTTGAACTTATTGAGGCGCTGGTTGGTTGCCAGCTTGTGTCAGGGCAGTGTCATGAACTATTCCACTTTGCATCGAGAGGGAATGAAGCCCAACACAGTTGGACCAGGTCTTTCTGTTATGATGATATAATCTTTTACGTAATCAGATATGGAGAAAATGCCAGCTGGAGGTTTTTTTTTTTCTTCTTTTAATCTGTGATGCCACCCTGTTCACAAGGGGAAATAAAAGTTCTCTCTCTCTCTCTCTCTCTCTCTCTCTCTCTCTCTCTCTCTCTCTCTCTCTCTCTCTCTCTCTCTCTCTCTCTCTCTCTCTCTCTCGCTCTCTCTCTCTCTCTCTCTCTCTCTCTCTCTCTCTCTCTCTCGCTCTCTCTCATTTGATATCTGTCATGTTTATGTCCGTCTCAATCTGCAGTCTTAATATTATGCTTTCCATGTGCTTAGTGCTTATTTTTGTCATCAGATTAATGGTAGGTTGGAGATTAAGCCGATTCTGGAGGAGTCAGATGGCAAATGTATTTGCATATTATTTCCATGCTTACACCGGTAGCACTTAATATCGTAAAGCTGACAGAAACTGATACGAAAGAGCCTGCATGCCAAAGCAGAAAGTACAAACTTATTGATTAGCGTGTGTTCCCATGTTACAGTTGTGTCAAGCTAACGGCTAAATGCTTATGAAAACAAATTGCTGGTAATGTATTCATGCCCTTTTAGTTTCCAGAGAACTGTCTTAAGTCATGTTTGTTTATGAGTCAGGACTTGTCTTCTGACAGTTCAAGTTTCTATGAATTATACAAATGAGGTTAGATCAGAGGTGCATATGTTGTGACAACATCCATATATGACTATGATCTACAGTATATAAGATTTATAAGTATGGGCATTCATTGGAAAGATGAGCAAAAGATTTGGACTTTACAGATGCACAGGCAAACTTTGAGGTTTAGGAAGTTGATTCAAAGCCGTAGGTAACATACTTTAGAAGTTCTGAATGTTTTTTCTCCACAATTTAAATTGCACAGCTAATGTGAGTGTTCTGATGATTATCTGATCCCACAAACATATTGTAGATAAATTAGTTTACATTTAGCAATTTACTAAACTTTTCGCATCATTATTGCTCATATATTTATCCTGAAATCTTGGCCCATATGTGCACACTGGAGCTACAGACAAGAATGATTAGACATACAACGATCAGGCATAACATTAATAATATTGTGTTGGTCCCCTTTTTTGCTGGCAAAACAGCCCTGACCCTTCGAGGCATGGACTCCACTAGACCCCTGAAGGTGTGCTGTGGTATTTGGCACCGATATGTTAGCAGCAGATCCTTTAAGTCCTGTAAGTTGTGAGGGGGGGCCTCCATGGATCGGACTTGTTTGTTCAGCACATCCCACAGATCCTTGATTGGATTGAGATCTGGGGAATATGGAGGTCAAGTCAACACCTCAAACTCGTTGTGGTGCTCCTCAAACCCTCCCTGAACCATTTTTAATTTGTGGCAGGGCTCATTATCCTGCTGAAAGAGCCCACAGCCACCAGGGAATACATGAATGGCAGGACCCAAGGTTTCCCAGCAGAAAAGGTGAGCCACACACACGCACCCGGCCATCCACGTGATGTAAAAGAAAACATGATTCATCAGACCAGGCCACCTTCTTCCATTGCTCCATGGTCCATTTCTGATGCTCATGTGCCCACTGTTGGTGCTTTCGGTGGTGGACAGGGGTCAGCATGGGCACGCTGACTGGTCTGCGGCTATGCAGCCCCATACACAGTATTCTGACACCTTTCTATCAGAACCAGCATTAACTTCTTGAACAATGTGAGCTACAGTAGCTCGTCTGTTTGATCGGACCACATGTGCCAGCCTTTGCTCCCTACATACATCAATGAGCATTGGCCGCCCATGACCCTGTCTCCAGTTCACCACTGTTCCTTGGACCACTTTTGATAGCTACTGACCACTGCAGACCGGGAACACCCCACAAGAGCTTGGCCCTTGTCAAACTCACTCAAATCTTTACCCTTGCCCATTTTTCCTGCTTCTAACAAATCAACTTTGAGGATAAAATGTTCACTTGCTGTGTAATATATCCCACCCACTAACAGGTGCCGTAAGGAAGAAATAATCAGTGTTATTCACTTCACCTGTCATAATGTTATGCCTGATCAGTGTATGTGTTTTAGTGATTCTAAGTAGGCAACCACCCATGTTTGGTGTGCATTTAAAGACTTTAGATCCTTCATCCCTCTAACATACTATTGTGTTCATTTGGCTCTGTAAAAACTTGGCACAAAATAAAATTAGTGCAAAAAAAATCAGTGATTTACTAAAAATGCTAGACTTAGCTGCCATGGCTGCTCAGATTGCTCATGAATATTCATTAGAGAGGTTCACCTTTTGTGCTCTGACCTTTCCTTTTTTGTCCTGATGCTCTTGTTTATTCCATTCTTGTTTCCATTCAATTTCATAGTTTCTACCAATAAAAGGAAAGAAAGTGAAATTATGACCACAACTGAACAAAGAATACACACACACAGTTGTGCTGCTTAATATTTTTGTGGAAACTGCTATACTTTTTTCAGGATTCATTAATGAATAGAAAGTTCACAAGAACAACATTTATTTAAAATATATACATATTTTTTTTATAAAATAGTTATACTGTCACTTTTGATCAATTTAATGCATCCTTACTGAATAAAAGTACTGTATACATTTCTTTAAAAGAAAAAAAATGATAATGGGGTTATAATAATCCCAAACTCCATAAAAGATGGATAAATAATAAATAAAAGTGCTGAAAATTCAAGTTGAAAATTGTTTCTGTAGAACTTTAAACCTTTGATTGGTGGTATGGATCTGTCTGCTTGTTTTATGGGTTGAGCAATTCTTTCTGGAAGTTTCACATATGCAAATTTCAGTCTATTCTTCCATTGGCAGAAACTTGGTTGAAAAGCAAGTTTAAAAGCTTTGCCTCAAGGTCTATGTCATGTTGTAAACATACAGAAATTACCTATAAAACTAGCAGGAAAATTCCAACTCTAGGATATACTGCTCTTTTACATGGTGCTTTGGCCATGTAAAATGTAGAAAGTGGCAGTTTGATGACCACTATATTTTTAATTGGTAGGCAGTTGGTTGCAAAACCTCATGAAATATAGGTGGTACCTTTTTACAGTAGCTATCAGTAACTATGAGTTGAACTGAGCCTAATTGCTCCTATTCTTTAAAGTTAAATAGATCATGATTCATATTGTCCTTTGATAAGAAGTACTGAAGGAAGTAAGGAGTTTCCCATGGGAAAAAAATATGCCAATGACAAATGTCAAGTTTCTCGGGGGGGACGCAAAAGTTTTGCGAGCAAACGCAAAGTTTATCGGGGAACGCAAACGTTTTGTGAGCAAACGCAAAGTTTCTTTGGGGAAAGCAAACGTTTTGTAAGTGAACGGAAAGTTTCTCTGGGGATTCTCGAGGGAACGCAAAGGTTTTGCGAGCAACGCAAAGTTTCTCGGGGCAACGCAAAAGTTTTGAGAGCGAACACCAGAGGTGGACAAAGTACACAACTCCATTACTTGAGTGAAAGTAAAAGTACTACTAGTCAAATATTACTCCGTTACAAGTCAAAGTTGTTAAAAACTATTTTTACTTAAGTAAAAGTACAGAAGTACTTGCTTTTAAAAGTACTTAAGTATCAAAAGTAAATTTCCTTTTTTATGTCAATGCATTATTTTATTATTGTTGCATTGTTGTATAAATGCACGCTATCCCATGGTGGTTTAAGCCAGTCAGTGATGCTCTATACGACCACCTTGAACTAATTTAAATGCTTAAAAGTTACAAAGCTTTTTACAAAGCTGCTGTCACTTTAAGGCAGAATGCACAAATCCAACACACTGATACACATCCGATATCCCCCCAACTGTTTACGTTTACTTAAGACATAATCAACTTTGTTTGCGTGAATACTTCCCAAAATGAAAATTCACATTGTGTGTATTGATCTGTTTAAGTGTGAAACACACACAAAAGAAGCTCTATTCAGTACTCGTGCATCTCAGAGGCACATAAAAACAGACTGAACTGAGCTCTTTCATCATGCTTTTTCAGATTCATCCAAATGTCTATGCTTCTCTTTCTCCCAGACATTTACATTTAGCAAAAAAGAAAAAAAAAAACTTTTAAAGAAGAAAAAAAATCATCCACTGACTTGCAAAGCTGCTACCGAAGCGACTTTTGACTTCGAGGGCCTTGATAGAAATGTAGTGGAGTAAAAAGTACGATATTTGTCTTTCAAATGTAGTGAAGTAAAAGTAAAAGTTTCCCTAAAAAATAATACTTCAGTAAAGTACAGATACTCAAAAAGTGTACTTAAGTACAGCACTCAAGTAAATGTACTTCGTTACTGTCCACCTCTGGCGAACACAAAGTTTCTTGGGAAGTTTCTCAGGGGAACGCAAAGTTTCTCAGGGCAACGTAAAAGTTTTGTGAGTGAACACAAAGTTTCTCGGGGGGAACGCAAACAATTTGTGACTGAACGCAAAGTTTCTCAGGGGAACACAAAAGTTTTGCAAATGAACGCAAAGTTTCTCAGGGGAACGCAAAAAGTTTTGCAAACGAACGCAAAGTTTCTCGGGGGAATGCAAACGTTTTGTGAGCTAAAGCAAAATTTCTCAGAGGAATTTTGCGAGCAAACGTAATGTTTCTTGGGGGAACGCAAAAGTTTTGTGAGTGAACGCAAAGTTCCCTTTCAAAAGCTACACTCAATGCTGCATAAGCTTATGCAAATGGGGATGTCTTTGACATAACCAGCTGTGAAAATAGTGTGAAAACACGTCAATGAAATTGACCCGGGAGGTATTTATAGCCTCGGCTGGTGACGTCATAGGCGCACCTGCTGCACGAGGCTATAAATAGATGAGCTTCAGCTGGAGCAAACCAGGTCTTTTTGTTTTCAGACCAACTCTGTGTTATGGTGTGTTACAAAGTCTCTGAAAAAAAAAAAAAATTCTCTCTCTCTTTCAAGACTCAACTCGAGATCTTTGTTAGGAGTTCGTTTTCAACATGGCAGTGTGCAGATTTCTCTCTCTTTCTCATCTCTGTTACAAAGAAACATTAGTGGAAAGAGTTCTAGTTAAATCTGATCAGTTGGAAACGAGTCAGCAGAGTAAAACGCTGTATATCCATGTTCTCTTTCAAATAACAGAACTGGATGCACACGTTTATTGCTGTGTGTGTTTGGGGAAGAGCATGCGGTTGCTGCATTGAGTCAGACGAGTGCGAGCATTGCAAGCCTTTGCAGTTAGAATGCTTTATGCTCGTCTGGGCTACTTTCAGTCCGCACCAGTTTTCGGAGCTCTCGAATGGGTTTGTTGACGAGCAAGAGACGGGTCCGTCCCTTTCGCTTGCTCGCTCAACAAATGCATGTTTCCCCGCGTGATCCCGAAGCGCGCTCCGGCGTTTCTTCGGCTCGCGCGGGGAATGATGATGAATCTCTGGGTCCGCGGACCTCGAGCAGCTGCCTGCGATCGTTCCTCACATGATAGACGAGGAATTTATCGAGGTGGTTGTTCGCGCGGTGGCCAGGGCAGTTTGTCTGGTACCGTGAATGAGAGATCCCCGAACGCAGTGAGCTTGAGGTTTCTTTCTAGAAAAAACATTTACTTCACGTGTTTTTGTACCCTTGATGTCGACATTTTCGACTATCATGGGTGCGAAATCGCGTTGATATGTGAGAATACCCCAGGTGGGAGATCTCTCCCCCAGATCTCTCGCCTGGGTCTGCATTTTCATTAAAGAGACATACCTCCCCACGAAGCCATGTAGAAAATAAACGTCGGCTGTCGTGGGCAAAGCTTATATATGTATGAATTATATATTGTATATTATTTTATATGGAATATATATATAATATATATTGTATATGATTTATATAAGAATTATAAATATAAGGGGACAGGCTGGTGCTGTGCTGCACACAATGGCTGTCTTGCAGGCATATCAGTCTGACCTTCTGAAGGATTTGAGTGGTTCATTTGATGACTCAGTTAACTCTGTAGTGGCCAGATTTAAAGGAGTGGAAGAAACATGAGGAAGTGTTCACTCAGTTTCTTCCTCAATGCACTCAAGGGGAGGGGCTGTCAGCCACATAACCTCTCTTCGGTCCTTCAAGATTCAGGGGGGTAATAAGCAGAGTGTGGCAAGTCGTGCTCTCCCTCGTAAAGACTGGGGACCAGCTCGTCATCCTCAACAACCTCTCAGGGCAGACCTCGGGACTGTCATCAATATAAGAAGTCCGGTGGTCAGGTGCCCAGTCTGCCCCCACGGGACAGGGCATGTCAAACATTTGCTTGCCCCACCCCGTTATCCTCAAAACCACTCCATCCCCGCCGCCTCTGGTGATTCGGGGGGGCAGTGGTTTCCAGTGAAATGTTAGACGTTCAGTGTTTAAATCCTGCTATCATCCAGGACATAGAACGTCTAACATCCCCTCAACAGGAAGTGTTAAAATTGTCACTCTCAGAGTCTCAGGCAGCGTGTGAACTTCTGCCAGGCGTTTCTGCATGGGTGTTAAGCACAGTAAAAATTAGTAAACTAATTTATTTGTCGTCCTCCGTGTTTGAACGGCGTGGTCTCCACTTCCGTGAAGGCGGAGTTGGCGTTCGTACTGTCACAAGTGACAGCAGTTACTTCCTGGTCCCCAGTAGGGTGGGGGGGTGTCCAATCTTAGATCTTCGAGTCTTAAACCGTGAAGCAGTTAAAGTACTCAAGGTTAAGATGTTACAGTGAAGGCGGTCGTGTCGCATATTCAACATTGTGATTGGATTCGGCACGATTGATCCGAAGGACGCATGTATTCGCATATAAAGACTGCCACAACACAGGAAGTTCCTGAGTTTCGCTCTTGGGGGCAAAAGCTTACCAATTTCGGGTCTTCCATTCGGCTAGCCTTGTAACCGCACGTATACGAAATGTATGGATGTATTACCGGCTCCATTGGGATTCCGGGTTATTCAAATTTTTAATTACAGAGGCGATTGCTAAAATTAGCACAATCACATGAGATGGTGCTTCAACACAGTGTGTTAGCTCATCTAGTTTCTCTAGGGTTGAGACTCAACACCAAGAAAAGTGTTCTTTCTCCTGCCCAGAGAACGACTTATCTAGGGTTTGTTCGGTTTTTGGTCACCAAGGTGGCTTGAATCAAGACCATTCAGTATTCCCTGAGCAAAGTCAGGCTAGACCAAGATCTTACTGATCATCAGCACCAGAGTGTTAGGTCTAATGGCATCAGCATCCACGGGTTTCCCTTTGGGGTTGTTGCACATAAGACCGTTTCAGTTGTGGCTCAAAGCCAGAGGACTTAGGGCCAATCCTCAGGCAAATAAAGTGGCGCGCCATGTGGCTTCGTACACTAACTATGTGGTTCAGACCCCGGTTTTTGCCTTGGGTCCCACTCTAGGCGTACCTTGTCGTCGCAAGTTGCTAACGACGGACGCTTCCCTGACGGGCTGGGGTGCGGCCTTAAGTGGTCGTCCAGCCCAACGGGAATGGGAGGGTCATCAACTCAGTTGGCACATCAACTGCCTCGAGTTGACGGCTGTATTTCTGGCCCTGAAATACTTTCTCCCCCAATTGAGGGGCTGTCATGTCCTAGTGCAGGTGGACAGTACAGCTAAATATCTCATATATAATCACCAGGGGGGTCTGTGCTCACGCTATCAGAATAGCGAGACAGATTTTTCTCTGGGCTCAGAACAAGTTCCTGTCACTCGAGCAGTGTACATTCAAGGGCGGTTGAATGTGGGAGCAGATTTACTGTCCAGACAGAGTTACAGATGGGGGGGTGGAAACTCCACCCAGAAGTAGTCAAGCAGATCTGGATCAGATTTTACAGAGCTGACCACAGGGAGTGGACCTCTTCGCCTCTTCTCAGACAGCGCAATGTCCCTGCTTCTCTCTGTCACCCAGCCCCGCTGGGTCTGGATGTGATGGTTCATACATGGCCCAAAATGCGTCTTTATGCCCTCCTTCCAGTCGCTCTGCTCCTGGGAGTTCTAGCCGGGGTTCCCCAACAAGGGTCTTGCTTCTTATCAATAGCGCTGCGTTGGTCGAACAGGGTTTGGTTCTCGGAGATAGTGTCTCTCCTCAACGGCTCGCCTTGGGCGATTCCGGCGAGGAGGGACCTTCTGTCTCAGGCAGAGGGCACGATATTCCATTCCAGGCCCGACCTGTGAAACCTTCATGTTTGGCCCCTGAAGGGCACCAACTGAGGGACACGGGGCTTTCGCCTGCAGTTATTGAGACCATCCTAAGTGCTAGAGCTTCCTCCACTCGGAAAGTTTATGCTAATAAATGTGGTGTCTTTGAAAGGTGGTGTACGACACAATGTAGATTCAGTCAACTGCCAGGTAACTTCAGTTCTGGATTTTCTGCAAGAAAAGTTGTCATCAGGCACCTGCCCCTCCACTCTCAGGGTTCATGTGGCCGCTCTTTCGGCTTGCCACGCCTTGGTGGATGGGGTGCCGCTCGGGAGACATCCTCTACTCGCTCGCTTCATTCGTGGGGTAGGCGGTTGAGGCCACCTGTTAGAACCAAGATCCCTTCATGGGACTTAGCTTAAGTCCTCGAGGGTCTGGTTGAGTCCCCCTTTGAAACATTAGCTTTCCCCTCCACTCTCAGGGTTTATGTGGCCGCTCTTTTGGCTTGCCACGCCCTGGTGGATGGGGTGCCGCTTGGGAGGCATCTTCTGCCTGCTCACTTTGTTGTGCCAGGCAGTTGTGGCCTCCATTAAGAGCCAAGATCCCTTCATGGGACTTAGTTTTAGCCCTCGAGGGTCTGGTTGAGACCCCCTTTGAACCTCTAGAATCAGCGTCTGACGAACTTCTGACTCTAAAGATGGTTTTTCTTATGGCTATAACTTCTCTGAAAAGAATTGGGGACATGCAGGCTCTGTCAATATCGCCATCCTGCTTAGACTTTGCCCCAGGTTTGGTGAAAGTGATTTTGCATCCCCACCCTGACTACCTGCCTAAGGTTCCTTTGTCGACTGTACATCCTGTCACTCTTGAAACCTTCTGCCCTCTGCCGTTCACAACGCCGGATCAGGAGAAACTTCATAGACTGTGTCCAGTCCATGCTCTTCAGGCTTACGTCCACCGCACTAGCCAGTGGCGTAAGTCAGAGCAACTGTTTGTTTGCCATGGGGGCCGTAACAGAGGTTCTACCACCATCAAACAATGTCACATTGGGTCAGGGATGCTACTGCTCTTGCCTATGAGGCGCGCGGTCAAGCTTCACCTATAGGATTAAGGGCTCACTCCACCAGGGGAGTCGCCTCTTCTACTGCGTTAGCAAGGGGTGCTCCCTTACAAAGTGTTTGTGATGCGGCAGGTTGGTCCTCTCCGCACACATTCTTAAGACTTTATAGCTTGGATGCTCATGCCACTCTGGGCTCTCATGTCCTTGAGTCGACATCACAGGCTAATGCCTGAGGCTTCTTGCGTTCTTGTGCACACCTACACAACCGTAAGGGGTCCAGGCACCATCAAGCACGGCGGCGTGGGTATTCTCGTTCCCATTTGCATAAGCTTATGCAGCATTGAGTGTAGCTTTTGAAAGGGAACACTTGGGGTTACTTGACTGTAACCCTGTTCCCTGATAAAGCGGAACGAGATGCTGCTTTGCTAGGCCGTGCTGATGATGCTTCAGGACTGGTCTTCAAACAAAGAAGATCTGGTTTGCTCCAGCTGAAGCTCATCTATTTATAGCCTCGTGCAGCAGGTGCGCCTATGACGTCACCAGCCGAGGCTATAAATACCTCCCGGGTCAATTTCATTGACGTGTTTTCACACTATTTTCACAGCTGGTTATGTCAAAGACATCCCCATTTGCATAAGCTTATGCAGCATCTCGTTCCGCTTTATCAGGGAACAGGGTTACAGTCAAGTAACCCCAAGTGTTTCTCAGGACAACGCAAAAGTTTTGTGAGCGAACACAAAGTTTCTCGGGGGAATGCAGACTATTTATGTCTGAACGCAAAGTTTCTCAGGGCAACGCAAAGTTTTTCAGGGGAACGCAAACGTTTTGTGAACGAATGCAAAGTTTCTCAGGGCAATTAAAAAGTTTTGCGAGCAAACGTAATGTTTCTCGGGGGAACGCAAACATTTTGTGAGTGAACGCAAAGTTTCTCAGGGCAATGCAAAAGTTTTGTGAGTGAACACAAAGTTTCTCGGGGGAATACACGATTTATGACTGAACGCAAAGTTTCTCGGGGGAACGCAAACGTTTTGTGAGTGAACGCAAAGTTTCTCGGGGGAACGCAAGCGTTTTGTGAGTGAACGTTCAGTTTCTCTGGGTATTCTCGAGGGAACGCAAAGGTTTTGTGAGTGAAAGTAAAGTTTCTCTGGCTATTCTCGAGGGAACGCAAAGGTTTTGTGAGTGAACGCAAAGTTTCTCAGGTGAATTCAAACGTTTTGCGAGCAAACGTAATGTTTCTCTGGGGAACACAAAGTTTCTCAGTGGAATGCAAAAGTTTTGCTAGTGACGTTTTGCAAGTGATGTAAGGTTTGGGGTGCAATATGTTATATATATTTTTTTTCCTCCCATCTCATATTTATTCCATCACCATGTCCCTTTAGGGGCTCCGTAAATATGATGGATTGGTATTGTTTATGTTTATGTCCAGTGAGAAACAAGGACATATTTGATTATTGTAAAACAACCTCATGTGATGGGTTCAATTATAAAACATGTTTTCAGTTTGATTTACAGATTTTAAAAAAATTCCAGGAAAAATATCTAAACAAAAATAATGAAATCTGATCTGAACAAACAAACAAGAGCAGATGCTAATGGAGAAAAATTATTCATTTTTTATGTTATTTTATTTCATGTGAACAAGAAATGCATTTTTTTTTTTACTGGATCATATTCAAAATATCAGAAGTGGCATATTTGATTTCTCTGGTTTGTAAAGAGTAGTTATTTTCAGGTGACAAAGAATGTTTTCCAAATGATTATGTCTTTGTTTTGTCCAGCGTCTGTTTCATTGTAATGGTCCCACATGAATATGATCTTATGTTTATACTGTCAACACAGAAGGTTCATGAACACCTGAATCAATACAGTTACTGTATCTGCTCTCCTCAACAACCAGTATTTTAGCATAGGACAACATTACCAAATTAAGTCTGTCTGTCATTTTTAATTTACTAATGCACATTTTTATTTGTTTGGCTGTATTTTGTATAAACACCTTTCACAATATTTGCCCCATCTATTAATCCTTGTACATCAATTTAAAAAAGTTACACATGTTGACAAAAATGTCCATGTTGAAAAACTGTCATAAAAAAGGAATCTTGGGAGCACAGACTTAAGTTTGGTCTCATTTTAAACAAGACCCTTGGCAGATTATTGTTGAAGTGAAAACAGTTTAAAAAGTCAAACAAAACAAAAAAGTTTTAGTAGAGGTTTTTGATTTATGAATAATATTTTATAAAAAAAATTTTTTTTAAAAACTGCTAGAAAATCAAAGCCTTAAATCTAAAAAAGATGCGTTCCAAATCTGAGGTTGATATCTCAAAAAATTAGCTCTCAGTAAAATTTTGTTTGGGCGCAGTGCCAACTTTTTCCCCATTGGAGATGCCAGCAAAACTCCACTGATACACACAGCGGTTGGATTTGTTATTTGCAGTTGAGTTTTTCTCTCTCAAATAGTAAAAGCACACACACGCACACACAAATGTTTTATTACATACATACACACCACACTCTGACATCCATACTAACACACCCACACAATTACAGCTGCATAATTAATCAAATTGGCTTTATAATATGTATAAACAGAAAACAGGAATAAAGTGAGTATTTGTTTTATACGCCAAACCTGAAAAAAATGGCAGCATCTGGTAAATTTTTTTTTAATTTACCACAGGCAAAGTTATGAAAAAAAAAAAAAAAAATGAAAAAGCCAAAAATGTCCATAAGGATGCACAAGGGTTAAATAACTGTTTGGGCTCTTTATGCCTTTTTGCCTGTCTTTATGCCTTTTATCATATATATCTCATATCTTGCTTTCTCTCTTATCTCTCATTGACAGATCTAAAGGGTTTAGAAGCCATCAGGGACAATGAGGAACTCTGGGGCCGTGCTGATTTTGACCTTTATTGCCAATTTAGTATCACAAGCAGCAGGTGAGCAGTGTTATTGCTTATGAACCTAAGCAGTACAACGTTACTAACTTCATCTTCACACATACACTACCTTTCAAAAGTTGACATCAGAACCCGTAAGTCAAATTCGCCCGATGGTTCCATCGAGATTTTCCTATGGGGTTTTATAATGGGCTTTTTCAATTTATGAGTAAAATAAAGCCTGTGGTAAACAGTAAACTGAAAAGGCCCATTATAAAACCCCATAGGAAAATCTCTAAGGAACCAGCGGAGAATTAGACTTCCGGGTTCTGAAGTCATACCTGCACCACTCGATGCACTCTAACTGGGCGCAATATATCCGCAGGTGTCAGTCCCCCAGGCAAACCCATACTCACAAGCTGTCGCTCTCCAGAGAAGGAGACCTTCACCTGCTGGTGGGAGCCTGGAGATGACGGGGGTCTGCCAACCACCTACGCCCTCTACTACCATCTAGAACAGTCAGTTTCTCTTACTTCTTCCCTTTCTAGAGCCAAGAAAGCATTTCCTTTCAATCTTGAGAGTAGACTCAGTGTTTAATGAGCATCTTTTTTTTGCCTCCCGATGAGATATCAAAGGTCTCATTGTGTCTTGCCCTTTGCTCTCCAGTAATGAGTGGTTTTGACTAGATTTTCTCTGCCATGTGTTTATTTCTCTGTTTCTGAGCTCATATGTGAAATAATTAGAAAGATATACTTGACTTGCCTTCAGCCAACTTACATGTGCCTGTTAAATATAAATTACCCCGATTTTCACCAGAGCAGATCCATGAAGTGTTATGCCAACATTATGGCTTTGAGATTCTGCAAGCACTGTAAACAAACAGATCAAACCTAATACCATGTAATAAGTGGAGTTCGTAGAATTCATGTTCGTATAGTTTGCATGTGAAGAATGTGCTGAATTTTGATATTTCAAGGGTAAAATTATGAGATGCAGTATGAAATGAGCTTGTAATGTTGTGGGGATACACTTTTTTTTTTTTTTACATACACCCCTGCAGGGAATCATCAATATTTTTGGTCCATTTTCCCAGAAAAGACTGTACATTTACTGCAATAAAAGGTTTATTTTGTCAACTTTGATGAGTACACTACACTACTATTCGAAAGACCTGCATTTATTTGATCAAAAGTGAAATATTGTGAAATATTATTACAATTTAAAATAACTGTTTTCTATTTTATTTTCAAATGTAATTTATTCCTGTGATGGCAAAGCTGAATTTTCAGCATCATTACTCCAGTCTTCAGTGTCACATGATCCTTAAGAAATCATTCTAATATGATGATTTGCAGCTCAAGAAATTATGATCGTTATTTGTTTTTTTTAGGATTTTTTGATGAATAATGAATTCACAAGTACAGCATATATTTGAAATATATATTTTTTGTAATAATGTCTTTGTCACTTTTGATCAATTTTAAAATTAATTTATTTCAGAATATACATATTATTGATATCAGACTTTTTAATTGTAGTGTAGATACAAAGCTTAAAGACATGGACTAAACACAAAAAAAAAACCTCATTTTCTTTTTGGCCCAAATAGTAAATGAAAAGTACACATTATGGTTGGCACGTTTATCATCAAAATATAGTTTTTTAGTTTTCGAAGTGCATGTTTTTGCCATGGATTGTCACAGGGTTCCGACACAAACTAGCTGTAGAAATGTTTTTATACTGGTGTCTGTATCATCCCTGCAATAAGGGCACTGTAAGTCTCTTTGGATAAAAGCGTCTGCCAAATGCATAAATATACAAAAATATATTTCAGTTAGCAAGTGTAAACCTGTCTTTTGGTATCTCTCATATTCAGCTCAGAGACGGTCTTCGAGTGCCCGGATTACAGAACTGCGGGCAAGAACTCATGTTTCTTCAACAAAAATGAAACATCGATTTGGGTCAACTATAACATCACCGTGGTGGCCACTAACGCCCTGGGAAAGAATGTTTCAGACCCCGTGGAGGTGGATGTGGTCTACATAGGTACGCTTATATGTTGTCATCATAAGCTTTTCTGTAGGTGTGACCTGTACTGTACCACCCCCCTCTCTTCGTTTATTGCCCCCATTCATTTCCCTTCATCTGCCCCTCTCACCTAATGTTCTTTCCTGCATAATGTGTCATTTGTTTGTAATTTCATTTATTAGTACCAACTGGATGTTACAGACCGCTGTTGCAGATTTTATTGCGGTGGGGTCATCAATGTGAGGAATGTTATTGCTGCCCGTCTGGAATCACTGTTGCGAAAGAACATTATTCTGTTTGAGTCATAAAATATTACACACAGTTTCCGTCAGTCACATGTTTGCTCCTGCATTAAGCCAAAAGGGTCATTTTTACCAATTTAATTCATTTTATCCGTTTATTTTTAGTAGTTCCTGCACAGTTTGTCATGTCACATTCCTTTGTCCTGAATTTGTGCAGTCCTATTCCGTCTTATCATTAACTCGTTGTGTACAACTATAACTGAGACTAAACTTTAACTCATGTTTTTTACTTACGCTGAAGGGGCGAAACACTCATTCACAATATCTAAGGACACTTTTCTGTTCTTTCTTTCTTCCTTCTTCAGCAAGTTTTGAAGTTTGTGTGCAAAGGTCCCTTAGGTTGACCTTATTAGGTGTCAAGTCAACTAGCTTTTTACCCTCAAACTGGAAGAAACTAGTTTTCTGTGTTATTGCTGAACGTACAGAATTTTAAATCAATAGTTCACACAAGAATGAACATTATGTCATCGTTTACTCACCCTCATGTCGTTCAAAAACCTGCATGACATTTTTGTAACACAAACATATCAGAGCTACTCTTATCTGTTTAATCAAAGCATTAAGTAACTATTACAAATGGCAAAACTGAGATTTGAACGCAGTGGAGGGCAAGATTTTCTGTAAATGATGCAAAATTCAGCCTGTTCCTCATACAAAGTGGTCGTATGGCTTTAAAAGTCATATGGAACACTTATATGTTGCTTTTTCGCCCTTATATATTGACATTCAGCATATTATTATTAGTATTTTTTTAATCTAATTTGTATTATTTATATGTATATTATATTTTGTGTTTAACATGAGGGTGATTAAATGATGACAGAATTTTCATTTTTGAGTAAGTATTCCTTCATTCCCAACATTCAAAATGGCGTGATCTACACTACCATTCAAAAGTTTGGAGTCAAATTAATACTTTTATTCAGCAAGGACGCATTCAATTGATCAGAAGTGACAAAAATATTTTGTAACATCATAAAAGTCTAGTACTGAACGTTTAGTAGAACAGCAATTATTTTTAAAATGAAAACAATTCTGAAATTGCAGAATTTGTCCTCTTTTGAGTAATGAACACACACACACACACACACACACACCCGTAGCAGTAGGCAGTCATTTTTGCTGTGGCGCCCGAGAGCGATTGGGGGATAGGTGCCTTGCTTATGCCGGTATTGAGAATCAAACCTGCAACCTTCGGGTAACCAGTCTGGTTCTCTAACCATTAGGCCGCAACTGCCCTCAACTCTTGTATATTTTGCTTATCCTATCCTGTCCTCTCTATTTCACCCACAGTTCAACCAAACACTCCAGAGAACGTCACAGTCAAAGTAATCCATGAAGACCCGTATCCTTTTCTGAGAGTGTCCTGGGAGAAACCACGAACCGCAGACACCCGCTCAGGGTGGATCACGCTACTTTACCAGCTACGAGTTAAACAAGAAAAAGATGAAGAATGGGAGGTAGGTTGAAAAAAAAAATTACCTGTACATCTTTTTTATAAAGTGTTTGATTATGGCTAACATTTCAATCTAGATTTGTTACCTTGTTTGCACTGGACTATTTAGATTAGCGCCACCTAGAGGAAACAACTAGAATACAGTTGGCCAATCTTTACAACATACAGTACTTGTTTTCTTAATATGATGGACTAGTATTACAAACTAACTTGTTGAATGTGAGATTTTTAAATATTACCAAACGGACTAGAAAATAGTTAACAGTAGCAGTTGTTTGTTTGTGACTTTATCCAAGATCTTAAATGAATGGAACGCAGGAGGACAGCAAGTGGCCCACGTTAAATCAGCTTTTTCACAAAGCAGCTTAATCATTGACTGTCCCAGTCTGGGTTTATGTCTTCATTAGTCCTCAGAGGGAGGCTAGATATGCAGAACAACAGGGACTAGATCGAACCAGATTTTTTTTTTCTTACACCAAAGGCTGTGCTTCAGTAACACAGAGGCATGACCAATAATGATCGCCTTGCCTAGTGACAGAGTAACCTGAGAGCAATAGTGCAACCATCAATGCAATTGACTCTTGCATTCTCAATACAAGATCTTGACCAAAAATGTATGTGCCTCTTGATGGAAATAACATCACAACAAGTGCATACATTTTTGGTCAACATCTGGTATTGACCGGTATTGAACTGTTGTCAAACACATGCTAGAAACATAATAACATGCAATAATGATCCAATCATAGACTCTTAAGCATGGCCCTATTTAAAGCGGCAGGGCAGAGTATATAGTGTTTCTTGAGAGTAGGAAACGCTTTACTTATTCAAAGAACCAGTCCGTTATGTTCCCTTGCATTGCAAACAAGCAGAGACGTTCCAAATTGTGCGCAGCACTGCATTCATAATAGGAGTTATGAGGTTTGACCGACAGTTTGAGGATCCAATGGTGTCACTAGGGTTAGTCACAAGTTCTTTTTAATACTTTTCATTTGCAAAACCCACAGACAAATTAAAGGGTGACCAATAGTAATGAATTATAAGTGATCTTAAATGTTCTCTTTATGTGTGTGTAGGAGTATGATGCTGGCAAGCAGAAGAACTATAACGTGTTCAGTCTTCACCCTTGTAAAGAATACATGGTGCAGGTGCGATGTAAACCCGATCATGGGTTCTGGAGTGAGTGGACCCAAACCACCTACATCAAAATTCCCGACTGTAAGTTTTTTTTTTTCCCCCTCATTATTTAAAGTAAAGTTTGTACAATTTTAGGGAGATTTTTTTTGTGATTTACATTTGTTGAATAATATTTTAAAGATTTGTACCAAAAAACTGCTGTAGATTAATATATATATATATATATATATATATACAAACCTAAATTTACCATTTTCTACATTCAACATTTTCTCACATTATTATTATAATTAAAATTGGAATTAAGTAATTTATTCCTGTGATCAAAGCTGAATTTTCAGCATCATTACTCCAATCTTCAGTGTCACATGGTCATTTCAGAAATCACTCTAATATGCTGATTTGCTGCTCAAGAAACATTTCTTATTATTATCAATATTAAAACAGCTGTGCTGCTTAAAATTTTACTGCCAATACACTGCCAATTAAAAGTTTGGGCCTGGGTAATTAAGATCTTTTTTTTTTAATATATATATATATATATATATATATATATATATATATATATATATATATATATATATATATATATATATATATATATATATATATATATATATATATATATATATATATATATATATATATATATATATATATATATAATTAATTAAAATTAAATTGACACATTAAATTGATGCAAATGAATGTATAATGTGTTCCAAAAGCTGTTATTTTTATTGCTGGCATTTTATTTTATTTAAATATCTAAATGTTTGTGAGAAGAAAAATAAAAAAACCTTATGTATATCAATCTACATATATGATGGACATCGGTTATGCTCATCTTTTTTTGCTCTTTTGAAGGCATATTGAGTAAAACGGCTCTATATATAACAAAGTACATAGAAAAGATCTGAAGCGGAAGCAATGCAACGTGTTTTACAGAATACGTAAGTTTGTAGCACATGATCCCTGATAATAATTGAGCATTAAATCAGTATATTAATAGATTGCTGAAGGATCATGTGACACTGAAGACTGAATCAATGAAAATTCAGCTTTGCTATCACAGAATTAAATCACATTTTAATAATAATAATATTGTGCAAAATTACCATAAAATGGCAGCCTTGGTGAGCATTGGAGACTTTAAAAATCTGAATTATTCCAAACTTTTTGTATTCCATACAAAATGTATTTTCTGATTTTTTTCTGATATAGTAAAACTATTACAAATCATATTATCAGCATAACAATTTGAGTTGAAAGTTACATTATTTTCTAGTTTAATTTACATTTGTAATCCCACATTTTCAATTCTCTAACATTTGAACTTGCCAGCTGCTAAACATAAAAAGAAAAATGTGCCCCAGTAATAATACGAAAAATGGTAACATCTAAAAAAGATCTGCCCTTTTTCAGACACATGTAAGAGAAATAAAAAAAAAGTCTGGTTCGGTAGATTGAGGTAATCTTGAAGCCTATTAAATGATCATTCAGCACCGCCAGGGAGCCGTTTCAGGAACACTGTCTATGTTTCTATGGTCTCCCGCTGAGCCTGAGAACAAATCTGTTCTATGCATATGTATCTAACAGAGCAGACCATTCTAGAGGGAATACCAACAGGCTTCAGTTTCTCCAGGGAATTATAACCTCATCTTCACCCGGCTAGCACAACCTCAGCCACGCATGTTTTTGAGCTGCAGCTCCTGTTGGGCCTCAGTTGCCCTGGAGCTTCCATGGAAAGTCAGGCCCGGTGGGAGTCGCACCTGACGACGTCAAGCATGAAATAGAGCAAAATGAGTCCGAGATCAGCCTGTTTCCAGCTCACAGCATTTTCAAACACCACACTGTTCCAATTAGTTTATTTAGAAAAGGGTTTTTTTTCATTGTATTTTTGGTTATTTTTTAAATGCAGTGACCCAATTTTTACCCAGTGTTTATCCTGTTCCTTTTCATTTTTGTTAGTACTGTATGTTTCACCGCAAACTATTGTCATAAGTAGAAAACAAATTGCAGTGGAGATGTACTCTATTCATCACCGTTTCCTGTTTTTATGTTTGTTCTATGTAGATAGACCCAGAGAGCAATCGCTGTGGATCATGATCACAATTTTCTCTGTCTTCATCGTCCTCATCCTCACCTGGGCGCTAAACATGAATAGAAACAGGTGCGTTTTTGTACCTGAAACATTTCCACTTCTCAGCCCTAAATGTATTTTATTTGTATTTATTTATTTCATATTAAATGTATTTTACGTTATTTTAAATGCACGGAGCCCCTAAAGGGACATGGTGGGGGAAAAAATATAAGATGAAATATGAAAAAATATTTGGAAATATTTTGGTTTTTCATTCCCCTGAGAAACTTTGCGTTCACTCGCAAAGAAGACCAAAGTTTTGAGAGTGAACGCAAAAGCATTGCCAAATAAATGTTCCTCCTGTCTCATATTTTTACCACGTATTAATGTAATGTTTTTGTTTACAGATATATTTCGCTGGTTGACATCTCATCTATTTAGTTTAGCATTTTATTCTCTGTGGCAAATACCTATTATTTCATTCATACCTATAAGTGTGATTGAAATCAAATTTGCTCGGACTACTTATACACCTCATTGTTCTTGCTGACAAATACTTATTATGTAGGATTAAACTGCCATTAGAGGATTGATCCAGATTTTGCAGTACCTCACTTCACTCTCAAATGTAGTTTCTAGGCCAGTTTCTCTCAGCATAGATTTAAAATAGACAAAGATAGACTAATTATGTGGTCAAATAATGTGAGGCATTCTCAATAGTACAAGGACAAACGGGATCCAAAATTAATCTCTTAATCCTGTCGGGACACGTGGAAGATTTTGCTCCGTATCGCAGATAAATCCTTTTCAGTATCCATAGTGCTTATATTATGATCATGCTTAGAAAACATTTGTTGATAGACATTGTTCTTAGCCATGAATTAACAAAGAAATGAAGACAAATTAACTATCAAACACCTAAGGAAAATATTATATTTCATCTAAATAAATCATCCAAATGAGTACATTTTATCTACTAAAAGTTTATTTAATCTTTGAAGAACAGTTCTGAATTCAATATTTTTTTTCCCCAAATAAATTTGTTTTCAGTGTGAAGCTTTGTTTGCTGCCTCCTGTTCCTGGACCGAAAATCAAAGGATTCGACAAACAGTTGCTCAAGGTAATGAAAATGTCACTCGTGTACCTTTAGAAGAGTTTGTTTCCATCTTTGAAAATGTTCAAGTTAGACTCTTTAAGATGGACCGAATGTGTTTGTTGTAACGGCATACAGCAAAGATTGATGTCACTTATGATTCAATTTTAATTATTGTGTTATGCAACCATTGAAAGTTAATTCAAGTCAAGTCACATTTATTTATAAAGCTCTTTATACAATGCGAATTGTGTCTTCGCAGCTTCGCAGTGATAAACAGGAAAATAACATGTTAAAATGCCCCTACTACGCTATTTTAAATGTTTCTGATTTTGTTCTGTAGGTCTCCTACAACAGGTTTACATGCATTAAAGCTACACTGTGTAACTTTTTTAGTTTATTCTTAGCTAAAAACACTTAGTTCTTTCAAAAATATATGTGCTCATTAATGTATATTTACTTCTTTCAAGTAATAAAGTATTCTCATAAGTTTATAATATGCCATTGAAAATACATACGGGAAAGGCGTTCGAATGCCGGTCGCCATGTTGCCCGTCCATCTTGAAAGCACATTAGCCAAAGAGGGACATACCCGTAAATTCAAGCTTCGCCTTTCGCGTTTTAACACTGGATGGCACCGTGTCGAATGTGGACGAGGTCGAACTGGAAGCCATGTTTAATCTTGGACTAAATCGGCCACCGTAGGAGTTCAAACGAAATCGGAATTGAGAGGAACAGAAACTAATATTCACTGGATGGTCATATACCTTTTCACCGCTAGATGGGAGAAAATATCACACAGTGTAGCTTTAAAGTAAAAAAAAAAAACAGTTTAATTTTCTCATAACATGCATTGCACATCCCCACAATGTTCAATGATTCTCAAACGACTCATCCGATGATTCAGTCTCTCTACATCTCTCTTTTCCGAGAGCCTATTCGACTCTGATTGGCCAGACGGCCCAGTTTGGCCTACCGCATAAAGTGAAACGCTCATTACCATAACTGAACTTCAGCTTAGGGTTGTGCGTTTCCCGTGCAATGACGCAACTCACTGCTTAACTACCATAGTACGATGCATCGTTGAAGAAATCAACTACCTACTGACGACTGTTTCCCGAAACCGTATTGTCGCAAATTTGTCGTTCAACCACATTGGTTAATGATGTCACGCAGGTAATAACTTATTTTAATGAATCCGTTTAAGGTTGAATTAATGCTAGAATTTTTGCTATAAATTATGAACATGGCATCTGAGGACTAATTCTAATTGTTCTCACTTATTTTGCTTTATTTCCAGATTCAATCATTGGCTCGTCCTAATGTACTAGAGCATGTACGCACATGCGCACTCTTCAAAAACAGTGCTTTAAATCTCTTGACAAACTAAAAGACGTAAATTACATTTGTATGTATTCTAAATAAAAGATATAGGTTTTACTGAATGTCAGCTTGCGTATTTTGCTCAAGATAAGGATTTATTAAGTCCACATGTTATGCAAACAAGAAACTATACTTCTAACCACAGGTCGAGAGATGTCGTTCCAACCACGCAACTTTGCGATGTTGTTTGCGAACGTTCGTTGAAACTCTGGTTTCGGGAAACACCGACTCGTTGAACTATGCTGATAACGACGGAACTTGCAACCATAGTTGGCTAACGACGTTTCGGGAAACACACCCCTGGAGGCAGGGGCGCAGCTAAGGGGGGGAAAGTTAGGACGATTCTAAGGGCCCAAACACTTTTGGGGCCCCCAGAGATCGGTTTTATTAGTAGTAACAGTACTAGTAGTAATGTATTATAAATGTATAATCTACCAAAGAGTTACAAATATAAAAAAAAGATGGCGCATTTCCGGCAAAATCCAGCAAAACGCTTCACTCATGAACTGCTCACGCTCACCGGTAAAAACTACGTTCATTCATATCCCACTCCGACATGAAATTTCTCTGTGCTATTGTTGCAGCCATTAAGGTATTTATTTTTATATTTATGTTTAAATATTATAATGTTGTTTTTTATGTCTATGTTGTCAATCTGTTAATCTATATCGATTATGAAAAGTGAACAGCATGAGATAGGACACATCATAAGATGAATGGAGTTGATGAGACATGATTGTGACCACTTCATTAAGTTTTGTTTTGTATAAATTGTATCTTAATTTTAAGCGAGCGGAGCTTAATTGGTCAGTATTATTAAATTTCAGACAAAGATTTTGGATAGCTAGGTTGGTGTGGTAGAGGGCCCAACATAAAATTCTTTCATAGGGCTCAAAATTGCTAGCGGCGCCCCTGCCTGGAGGCTTCCTAAAGCTCAGCGATTGTACCCACTGTAAAGACAGTAACGATGTCATTGATTTTACTATATCAATCCGAGCGCGAGTCCGATGATGAAACACTGGAAGAACTTTACACGTTTCTCAGTGTTACGCTAATCATTTTGAGGTACCTTATGAGATGTTGCAACTGTAATTCCTCACCATCAGCATCAACAAACCCATGTGTATATTTCTAATTTATTGCGGTGCACATGTACATTAGCCGAGCACTAACGTGAATGACTGATGTAACATTAAGTTTGTAAAGCAAATCTTGCTTCATCCTTTATCTTTACTCAAAGTAGTAAGAACGACAGACAATCTGCATTAACAGACACAGTTTTAGGTAATAGTGGCACACAGCTGATTAGCATGAACTATTTCAGTAGGACAGTAATAACGTGAGTTAGCCGATTAGCTGGAGACCTACACAATATAAAACACAAAACGACGTATTTTGAACACCCGGTAGAAACTATATACATTAATAATTATTTACTACTTATTACTTACAGGTTGTGATTCTGCTGAGTAAGCTGGTCCAAATAAACTGGGTAATGACCCATCTTTCAAGAGCAAGCATTTTGCAAATCCCGCGTTGAAGTGCGGGTCAAGTTGTTTGCGAGCGGACAACGGAGAACATAGGCGGACATTATGCAAATGTGTTTGCTAGTGACGTGTAGCCGTCACTGATTTGGATTCAAAGTACAAACGACTCATATAGGCCGTTCAGAGTTGATTTTTCTTTTGGGAAACAATAACTTTATTTATCGTGCACTTTTGACTTTACAACTTTGCAGATGTTTATTTTTACAGATAGCTATATTACATGAAAAAAACATAATTGGGGCTTTTTAATGTTGCAGAATTCATCAATGAAACTAATTTGATTTCAGCTGTATAACAGCTCTACTGATGTCAATAGTGGCTTTTGATTTCAGCGTTGATTCATTAAGCTCAATAACAGTCAATGTTGCAAAGTTCATCAATTATGAAAGGAGTCCAATTTAGTTATAAGCAGCTTTACACTCTAAAAAATGCTGGGTTAAAAACAAACCAAGTTGGGTTGAAAATGGACTAACCCAGCAATTGGGTTGTTTTAACCCAACTTGGTTTGTTTTTAACCCAGCATTTTTTAGAGTGTACAGACGGCAATTCATAGTTTTCACGTGTCGTCACATGCTTATAGGAACGCCCACCTGGAGGGCAAAACAAGGCTCTCCTCCATTGCCCGCTAGTCATTTTTACCAGGTTTGTAGTCAGTATTAATGCGGTAAGACAGTGATATTAAAATACCAAATTCAATATACACCTTATTGATGTTGCATACTTTGTACAGGAAAGCAGATGAACACAGAATATTAGTGCAACACAAGGTTTCTCGTTAGGTGTTTTCCCCATCTAAACCCATTATAAAGAAAACGCGTTGCGTTCATATTCTTGCCTCATCTACTTGCCTGTATATAGTATGCATCATCAAAAAGGTGTAAACTGAATTTGATCTTTTAATATCACTGTTTTAATACATTACGGCACTTTAAGGGAGGGTTGCACTAAGGATTCTTTAGCCTGTCGTCAGTTCACCCTCCGTCTACTGCTTGATCAGCTCTATAATGTTTTACTGCGTAATTAATCTGTGTTTAAAATGAAGTGATGCAACAACTCGATTTAAAATAAAACCCATATCAACAAATCCTTTAAACTTTGCTTAATTTAATCCTTATTGGTGCAACTCACCCTATAGTGTTTTTCACGTTAAGCGTTTTAAAAACGTCCCGTTGTTTTCAGTGATTGAAATACTGCAGCAGGTGCTGTATATGGATCATAAGTGCCCAAAACGTGCATCTTGTTCACATATTTTTGTTTTAAGATGGAAATTTGACAGGCTTGTGCTGCAGTTCTATGGAGTTCTATGGCGGTTTTGCCCTCCAATGCTCCGCAACAGTCACGTGACTGAAAACTATGAATAGTGTCATTATTCGGTTCAATGTTGATTGAGTTCAGTTCAAATTTTGAGTGTCAGTGCAGTTGAATCGATAATATCACTGAATATTAATTGTCTTTTAAACCCAGACTGAGCAAGCCAAATTTAAGAAAAAAAAATTTTTTTTCCAAAGATCCATAATGCATAATCTTTATACCCCTTAAAATGTCTCACAAGTTCATTAATTGGTAGGCATGCGCTGAGGATATAAAAGTTTTGATAAATCTTTGACATTATTTGAATTGCATTTTTAGGCAGTTATTTTAATTGCCTTGCTTTCTTTGCAGAGCGGGAAATCGGAGGAAATTTTCAACTCCCTGGTGATCCAAGTTTTCCCTCCAACCACCGATTATGATGACTTACTGGTGGAGTACCTTGAGGTATACGACAACGAGGAGCAAGAGCTGGTACTGGATGGTAAAGATCTATCAGAGGACTGCATGAAGTCCAAAAGCCCATCGGACTGCGACTCCGGCCGGGGCAGCTGCGACAGTCGCACCCTGCTTTTGGAGAAGTGCATGGATAGACGGGAAGGAAGCGGAAGCGATCAACATCAGTACAGCCAGCATGGAGAAACGAGCTGGGCTTCAACTGAAAGCAGTGAAAGCCAAGGCCCTGAACCCAGTTCTCCGGAGTCCACTGATGGTCGCGTCAAGACCTGGCCAATTGTGTTTTCATCTCCCCAACCTCACCACCACTACCAAGTAGGAGCTGCGAAACCGGCCTACCACAGCGTCCCAGAGATCCTCAGCCATTTGTCACCACATGCAATGGCAAGCAACTACTACCAGCTTCACCATCAGGAGGAGGGCCACTTCAGCAAGCCGGTCTGCCCACATTCCCAAAGCTACAACCAGTTCAATCTGGACGGCTCCGACACTCCTGCTCACGGCGTGCCTCCGTCACGTTCCTTGGAATATGTAGAGGTGGAGATGGTCAACCCGGAAAATATGCTACTGCTTAGGCCGCTTTCAGACCCTAACCGTGAGCCTGAAGGGTCAGATTGCGCCGGGGAGGACTACAGCAAGGTCAAAGACGTGACATCAAACAATATTCTCTTTCTGCAAAGGGACACATCCCATCAGTGTGTGGACAATTACAGCCAGGACTTGGACAGCCAGGCTGATCAATACACAAGCCAGCAATCACCTCACCCCCGCAAACCTGCCGTCCACCAATCGTACAGTCCCATGCCACAGGAAAGCATGAGGGTGATGGGAAACGGTTATGTGGATTCAACAGTCTTGATGCCATCCTACTAGCACATAGTGGTCCAGTGCATGAAGGCAGGGATGTGATCTGCCTCCAATGCAGCAAAAACTATCCTAAACACTAGACTGTCAACAGCTCATGCCAAGCCCTAAAAGAAGCGCTTTTCTCCTTCTCATATCTTGCTACATTGATTTATTAAAGAGGATTTATATTTATACAAATGATACTTTTACTTAGATGCAAGCATGAGGAGCCGAGTTCTGAAAAGGGTCTGTGGACTTTATGTGTAAAGCGTTGTAAAGAGACTGAAGTCAAAGAGGTTTCTTTGACAGATTGTGTACTTTAATGAGGAAACGCTTATAAAACACCAAAAAAAATATTTTTACACTTAAACAAACTGTTTTAAAGTATTTAAAAGTTACCAGGAAATCAAATTTGATCCTATTTACTTTATATATGATTAGTTTTGCAAAATTCTCCATCTGTGGTACAACTTTTCCTTTTGGTTATATGTTAGCCAATAGCGAAATAGCTATTTAGGCAAAAGCTGTGTCCCAAATGACGCACTATGCACTCAACCGTGAAGTGTAGTGTATGAATTTTAGGTTATTTTGTCATTCAGCATCAGTGTTTGTTAGCCCCTCCCCCTCTGTTACAAAATTAAAGTGTCCAACATTCCACACTTAATTAAGTGCATCATCTGGGTATTTAAAGTGTTCACATTTAGATGAATTTGAAATATAATGGTATTTACGTGCATATTATGGTGTTCATTCTGGAAGCATAGTGTAATCTCAGCCGTACAATTCAAAATGTCTTATGGTGCACTAATGCAAAAGTAAATACATGAAAAGGGATTTGAACTGATTGTAAACTGTTATAATTTTAGAGAATTTGCCTTTGATACACAACTCTCAGGTGGAGGTAAACTCACTTGAACACTTCTGCCGAATGTATGTATTATAAATGTTATTGGCACTGATTTTGAACACAACTGGTGTAAAATGAAAAAAAAAAAAAAAAAAACAAGTAAACTGCCAGCGTTTTTCCAAATGCTTAAAGTGAGTTATTCGCTGTTTCTTTGAATGTTAACCCTGTGAGAATCTATTTTTCCAAATTCTAGGTAGCCATTAATTCAGCATTGCATAGCCTATTTTTTATGTTTGATATAAAAAAGAAAATTTTAAAATATTTTATAAAATTAATTCATTCCAAAATAACCAGATAGTTATTATCTTGTGCATGCACAGATCACTTACCATAAAACCAGTTACATGGAGACGAGTTAACGAAAATAGCCCTATGCCAGTGCAAGAGTCAAACTCCACGTTGCCTTATTTTATGCAGAAATCTCTTGAGAGAAGACTGGTGTGTATTTTGTTGGAAAGAGTTATTTACTAAACGTGTTTATGTCTAAAGTGTACATGTAAATATACAATAAATACAATTGTTATATATATTATGTAGAAATGCATTTATATGTAACCTACAGATAATACTAATAATTTGTTTTGTTGGGTTTGCCTAAGCCATACAGCACATAAATCACCTATAATCTAACTTTGTTGATTTGTGAGTAGCATAACATATTTTTATGTCTTTGTTGTTCAACGGTCCGAGTTTCATAATAAATCTGCATGGACAAAGTAATGCTTCAGTTCTTTTAATAGATTAAATTGATTTCGATCTCAGGCAATGGCAAATCTGCAAAACGTGTGTTTAAAACAGCATGTCATTTAATGTGAATACTCAGGACAAGTAAGCTTATCAAAGAAAAGGCATGTGGATAAATCTCCAGGATGATTATATATTCATTTTAAGCTTTGTTACTGAAATCAGTTTTTGATTTCAATATACCAAACCCAAACCACTTCAATTTAATCAACGTTTTGCTGAATTAAAATGGTTTAAATTCAAAAACATTAGTTTGTTATGCACTAAGGATATGTCTTGTTGAAATGATGTTGCTATTTTCTTTACTGTCTTTTTTAGTGAATTCAAACAACTGGAGGTGCTGAAATTAAACTGATGATAACCTATGTAAGCTGACTATCATAGGCTACATCTTCTGTAATACATCCTTATTGTGTTCTGCTTTTCCATGAGAAACATTATTTGTGAAATCGCATAGCAAAACCATTAAAACACCTGCTCAGACTGTTTCAGGTGTGTTGGAGTGGTTATTCTGAGAATGGCTTTTTATTTTGCCCTGAAACACATTTAACCAAATCAGCCAACTAGGCCTGTCGCGATTAGTCGATACAATCGACTGCAGTGTCGACGTCAAAATTTTAGTCGACTGGGTAAGTTGGGTACGATCTGAAGTTGTAGTACCGGTACTTTAAAAATGACAGCACTCTTAATTTGCGTCCATGTGTGACAGCAGGAGTGAGGACGTGTGTGGACTAAACAATGGAAGCAGAACAGTCAAATATATACGCGCAGCTCAGGAAAAAGAACACAGCGGAAAAGTGTGGCGCGGCCGGACTCAGACCTAAAGCGCGCGCAGACGCCTTTCACTCAGACAGATCGTGACGCCAGTTTCGCGGATTATTGGGTTTGAATGGTAAAAAATCTTTAAAAATGCACGTCCTGGCGAGTATTCGGGTAAACGCAGTCTACGGATATGTCTTAAGTGAACGTATACAGAATTGAATGAGAAATCGGGTGTTACAAAGAATTTGGTCCGTGCAGCTCTTAAAGGGCCGGACCTAATATTCTGTGTGAAGCAGAGCAGGAACATGCCGGCCAAGTGAGTTTTTAGGTTTTTTTTTAACCCTAAAACAATGATAAAACAATGAATAGTAAGTTCTGTCATATTATTCAATTACTTTTACAGTTTTTTGCCATGGTATTGATTCAGTATCATTATTGAGGTACTTCAGTGTGGTATCGTATCAAAGTCATAATTTTGTTGTCGTGACAACACTATTCTATATAAAAAGTATTTGCTGATATTCTCTTTTTTTGTTTTTTTAAATTTTGTACATTTTTACTCTTTTAGTTTTACATTTTGTCAAGGGCTTGTTTACATTTATACTTTTTTTTATAGTAAGCTACACTACTGAAGGCCAACGTTGCAAGTTAAATAAAATGTTTTAAAGTAAAATTGTCAAAAATTATTGTGATAAATTAGTCGATAGATGAATTGATTAATCGATAAATTAGTCGATAGATTAATCAATATAAAAATAGTCGTTAGTGGCAGCCCTACAGCCAACGCATACACATTGCACTGTAAAAAATTATATGATCAATAAGTAATGACAACATATGTTTTTACATTGCTTTTTAACTCATCAAAAGTTAAAGCTGCAGTCCGTTACTTTTTGCGCTCTAGCAGTTAATAAACAGAACTGCGTCTTGCATAAGAACATTGCAGCCGGAGCTATACTTCTCTCTGTTTATGTCTATGGCGAGTCACGCAGGGACTGTGCTCCTCCGCAGCGGTTCCTACCAGACCGGGCTGAAATAGTCCCAATATAAACACGTATTATTAGGCTAGTGTACCATAATGATTCAGAGTAAGACAAAAACACGGTTTGGAAAATCTATTCATGTTGTACAGTCTCATTATATAATTTTTGTAAATCTTGAACACAAAAAAAGTTACGGACAGCAGCTAAGAAGCAATTTTCAACTTTTAAAAAATAATTAATACAAGATTCAATTAATTTTAAAGTCAGTTAAATGTGTTTAAGTTGAAATGACTTAAACATCCAAGTTGATGATACTTAAAAATACTTCAAAATATTGCTTAGAAAATAATACACTGGGCTTAAAATAATCACAGTGCGTTTCTTCTACAGCTTATATAACCTCCTATTATTATTATTGATACATTTTATCATAGTTAATAAAATCTAATTCATGTTTTTATAATGGATTTTCATATTTTAAGAAAAAAAATCTGGGTCTGAAACAACGGTAAACAATAAAAAGTATAGGCCTATAAAATAATTTTAAAACTAGAAAAAAACAACATAACAATGGCATAATGTTTCCAAAAGAGAAAAAAAGAGAAAAAATAACAACATTGTTACAAAATAACAATATCTAGGGTATATTATTTTATATTCTGGACATTTACATTCATTAATTTAGCATTTCGTGGATACAACCTGATACATCTGAACAAACTAGATTTGATATAGGCCTACGTTTAGCCATATGTTAATTAAATGTTACATAATGTAAAATCCAGACGAACAGCCCTTCTCTGTGAAGGGACGGACGACGCAAGGCCTCGAGACAGACTTTATCCCCACATTTCATTGGTTGAGCTCGACCCTCCCCGAGCACTCTTTGGGGGAGAATTCACAGCTCTTAGCAGTTAATTTTTAGATTCTCTGCAGAAGAATTGTTCCGAAAAACATCAGTAATAATGCTTAAACTTTGTTCCCGGCTGCACAGCCCGTCTCTGCTGGGGAAAACGGATTCGTGGAAATCAAACGCGGGCGTTTGTGTGAAATTCCACAAAGAAGGCGGTAAGAATGCAGGGGTTTTGTCCCCACATTTAAAGTGACAGGAACATTTGTGTGAAGGTTTGCATAATTGTGTTTACACTTGGCATTAACATGCGACCTGTATCCGGATGTTATCCACAAACACATTGAAAAGACAAGTGTAAACGCGTTTCTGATCGGAATGTTATCGTCCTGGTCTAGAGGTAGTCAAGGGCGCATTGTGATCTAATGTAAACGCAATCCAGCCATCGTATCTACATTCATTGGTGGTGGTTGAGGAGATTCCCCCCTTCTATATGTAAAGCGCTTTGAGAGCCTAGAAAAGCGCTATATATGTAACAAATTATTATTATTATTCAGAGGGCGACCTCATATAAATCCCTGCCCAGTCTCTCCGTGTGGTAAACGCAGTTTTGATAAGAGATTAAAACTTATCTGAACTTTACAATAAACCTCAATCTTTAAAACAGTTTATTTAGACTTGCATTGGCCTACCATGTGTGTAATTTTTCATTTTAATTCTTGCGCAACATCTGAAGCGATCACCTGTACCTGTATTGAGAATGAGGAGATGTCGTCACGACACAGCGCCCCGCCCCCCTTCCGCCATTTTGGGGGTCTGCCCGCCAGGTAATGAATTCGGACAGAGACTGGAGAAGAGATATTCTGATGATTACTATGTACATAGTTTTCCAAACTCAACTGAACATTAAGTTTTAATCCACCCAAGCCGATCTGAGAAAGCAGCGGCTGGTAAACGTACGCCATTATTTCACCACAGGGTGTCAGTCATGGTCTTAACTAGTGAGCGCGATGCTGAAGTGTGAGACACTTGATCAATACGAACCTTTATTTATTTGTATTAAACATGTTGATCACTATTCTGTCATTTTTCATTGTCGGTCATTTTACTGTATGCTATAAACATGTTTATGCCCAAAACGCTTAATTAATATTCAAGGTAGGCCTAGTTGACTGTCATTTTCCTCTACTGTGCATCACTGTTTAAGATTAATTCAATATTTACAATAGCACCAGCGCACACAAACGATCATTTAAATTTTTAGTCAAATTAATTTAAAAATATAAACTCAACAGGTACAAAATATGATCAGTAAGAGAAAAACACTGCTAAGGATGACGAGCACTGGACTGCTGCAGGATAGTGGGGAGATATATTTATTATTCAGAATGCACAGGAAATATATTTATAGAAACATTTCAGTGCAAGGTGGTAAAGAGTTCTGCCGTGGCAGCTCGTATGGGTCAACGTTTTTGATATCAGCTTCTCTAAATACCTCAGCTTGGCGCTGGTAGTAAGTTTCTCCCTGTACGAGACCTCTTCTTCTCCATTTCAAGTTTTCTCGTAATTTCTCCGCTTAAACGCCGCGATGATAATTCCTCGAGCCGTCTTTCCTGCTCTGATCTCTGTTTCGCTCTTACAATGTTACCCCTGGCAACCGATAGCGTCGGATCCCGGAATGGTGTACGGGCCAGACTCCGCCCACGACCATGACGTATCTCCTCATTCTCAATAGCACTCCTCTCCGAAACTGATCGCCCCCAGGTGGCTGGGGTTAGGATAGGTCCTAACCCCCGCCCCTCAGTGTTTTATAATGGACGCGAAACAAACTAAACAATCAAATTACACTTCAAATAATTTTTTCCAAAAGTTGGTTTTTGTCATTGTAGGCAGTTTTTTATCACGATGATTACATTTCAAGTGTTTGTTTTTTAAATACGCTTAGTTTTAGTTCGTTATTTGATGTTATAAAAACATGACGTCATGATTGACAGCTGAGATTGAAGGCTTCTCTGAGTGAAATTGTCACTGAGGCACTAACAGACTTCTTTCGGGATTTTTGGGAGGAGATTGTAGCTTTAACTTTAATTTCTAAATTTCCATAACTGTTTATTTCACACCAACATAATGAATTGTTCTGCATCTGTGAGAGTGTGGGCGGGCTTTTGATGTCGCACCTCGACTTCCTGCTCTCTAAAGCGCAGATTCCGGTCCCGAGATCGGTCCCCAAATCTGCACAAGATGTCAGCGCCATATTCGGACCTGGCTTCAGTTACTTCAGCGGAAGCCAATGAAGTCGCGACGTCCATATTTTTTTACGGTCTATGTACTCACGCTGCTTTGCCAGAGGAATAATCGGAATACACTTTGCATTTTTTTTTTTTTAAATGTAGCCTACCTATGTTTTTATTGTTTCAGCAATATTTTTAATTTCCCATTACTGTCAATATAGTCATTGCACATGCACACTGTATAACCTTAAACCTGGATGATGTGACTTTTTTTAATATGATCAACCCAGTTATTTTTGTATGGAAGTATTCCTTAATTTAGACTTAAATTGATCTAAGACTGGAGATTGCATCGGAACGTAAAGTAGACTAAGAAAGCAATGGGGCATTGTTTAATTTGTATCATCTTTACTTTGTTGTCGTATAGCCATACCCGTTTAGTTTGAATGATCTTTAATGTGACATGCGTTCTTTAATTTCTTTAATACAAAGGTGTTCAGATTCTGCACATGTTGCTATTACACAGAAAATATAAATGCTTGCGCGCTCCTTCAATCATGAAATGCATCAGAATAATGAATCTTTTCATCATACAATATTAATGTTGGGAAACTTAAATAAGTAGATTAGTAGGCTACTTGTAATGTTACTTTTGTTGAATAAATCACAAAAAAATCCATGCTGTGTGCACTCCCATTTAAGCCATTTGAAGTTTCTGCCTTTCAAGCAACTATAGGTCTCTAAAGGATAGTAATAGGAGTTACCAGATCAGTGGGCAAGGCCATAAACAGAAGGGGGTCTGTCTGTCTGTCTGTCTGTCTGTCTGTCTGTCTGTCTGTCTGTCTGTCTGTCTGTCTGTCTGTCTGTCTATCTATCTATCTATCTATCTATCTATCTATCTATCTATCATTTATACATAATAAAACTAGAGAGAGATTCATAGAAACGGAGAGAGACTAAATATACTCAAAAATAAAAAATAAACGTACTGCTTAGTGTAGGTAGATAGATAGACAGACAGATAGATAGATAGATAGATAGATAGATAGATAGATAGATAGATAGATAGATAGATAGATAGATAGATAGATAGATAGATAGATAGATAGATAGATAGATAGATAGAACTGTCCCTATGCATTTCTAAGCACAATTTTTTTTACCTCTGCTCAGGTGTGCTATGCCAAAAATCAGCAGTGAAACACCCACCGCCTGTGCTGCCCCAGATTCCCCCATACAACTATAAACCTGAGCCATATCAGGTAAGAGGTTTATGTCTGGGGACATTCTTAATACACATGAGGAAATCAAATCTTCAAATACACAGAGAATATATTTTTAAGCATGAATATTCTCCTATAGGGCATGTCTAAAGACCGTTTACTAGAGATTAGGAAACACAACTGCAACCCCATGACCATGAAGGTAACATATTACAAGAAGCCAGTCTTCATAAACCAGGGTTACATGCAGTGGTTGTGGGATGTGGATGGAAGACGCTATCTGGACTTGTTTGCGGGGGTGGCCACTGTCAGTGTAGGACACTGTAACCCGTAAGGTTCAATTAACATCTTCATTTGTTTATGTCATGATTGTGCATTACAGTTGAAATTAAATAAATGACCGCAATTAGATTAATGTTTGTGGACTTGTTTCAGCATGTTATTGCCCTGAGCTTTTACATGGGCTCTGTTTTTGTTTACCAAATGTTTTTTTTTTCTTTCTAAAATCGAATCAGAAGTTTGAATATGATTGCAGGAAAGTGACACAGGCAGCCGAGAAACAGCTAAAACGTCTATGGCACACAACACCCATCTACGTGTACCCACAAATGCAGGACTATGCAGAGAAACTTGCCTCCCTTTTGCCAGACCCACTGAAGGTATGTTTTCATTGCATTGCATTGTGGTATATAGTATTATGTGTAGTGTATTCAAACAGGTCGGGGCTGTTTTGTCTTAGGAAAAGTATTAAAAATATATAAAATGTATATATTGAAATATAAATGTTTTACGTTATATATTTTATATGTAAATAAATATACAATTTAAATAATACATTTAATTACTTTAATGAAATGAATTAAATTACTAATGTATAAAAAATAAAACAATAAGCAAAATTAAATTATTAATCAATAAATAAAAATAAAACAAAAGATCTCATCATAATTCTAACAACGAAATTATAAATATACAGAATTTGATGTTATTACATTTCATTGTGCTTTCTAATGTTGGAAATCATGAGATTAATTTATAAACACATTTTTTGAAGATTTAAAAAAAATAAATAATAATAATTGGGAACATTGAAATCCTTTTATATACATTTTTATTTTTCACAGTATCCACCTTATTTTGCAACATGAAAGTAAGCTATTTTCTGAGACTTCTGATTCATTAGCCGCTATGATTCATTAAACGGTAAAACTGTTTGTGCTACAAACCAGTGTTTTTACAATCATAATAATACATTTATATAATATGGTAAAAAGGCTGTTTTAAACGGCCAAGTTACAAATGGCTGCGTCTGTTCTTACGTTAAAAATAAGGTGGATAAAGTGGGTCTTTATACTATAGGAAATGGGCTTTTAAAAAAAGAAAAAAAATTATATTATTCAGCTAGGATGCGTTAAATTGATCCAAAGGGATATTAAATACATTCATAATGTTACAAAAGATTTATATTTCAAATAAATGTTGTTCATCGTTTTATTAATCAAAGAATCCTGAAAAAATGTATCGCGGTTTCCACAAAAATATTAAGTAGCACAACATTGATAATAATAAGAAATCAGCATATTAGAATTATTAGAATGATTTATGAAGGATCATTGACACTGTAGACTCAGCTTTGTGGAATAAATTACATTTTAAAACATTTATTTTAAATTGTAATAATTTTCAATGAAATTTCGCAATATTAGTTTTACTGTATTTTAGATTAAATAAATGCAGCCTTGGTGAGCAGAAGAGACTTCTTTCAAAACTACTCAAGGCAACACTTTATTTTACAGTGTCCTTGTTACATGTACTTACCATAGTAATAACAGTAAATCATGCATAATTACATGCAACTAACCCTCAACCAAAGCCTAATCCTACCATAACCCAATAATAAGTACATGTAGTTAATTAATATTACTTAGTACTTAAATATATAATTACACTGTAACAATGACACCTTAAAATAAAGTGTAACCCTATTCAATAGTGACACCAAACTTTTGAATGGTAAATGTACGCATACAGAAAATTAGTATACTGTACATATATCCTTCTGTAATATTGTGATGGTCTTCTTTTCTAGGTTGTGTATTTTACCAACAGTGGCTCGGAGGCTAATGACCTTGCAGTGCTAATGGCCCGGCTTCACACAGGAAATTTTGATGTCATCACTCTCAGGTGATTGACCTTATTTGCCAACAGGGTTTGACATTAACACCCGCCAACCCGCCATTTGCGGGTGGATTTCAGCTGTGGCGTGTAAAAGTCACTCCCACTAGCCACTTTGGCAGGTTGAAGTTTATTGTAGTCTTCTCAAAGGCATCTGCTATAATCGCGTTGCGCATTTTAACCAATCACACATGATTCTGTTGAGCTCATGAACGCAATGTCTTATAATCAGAGGCGTTCAGATTAGGCACCGCTGGAGTTTTGTCCAGGGCGCGCTCTCACTCACTGAAATCTGCACTCTCATCTGAACAATAAAGCAGGGATGTACGTGCGATTTACGTAGCTGATTCATTAATCATAGAGAAAAAATTGTTTCAAACAAAGATCACAGCAGAACCATAGCACATCTGATGTGACTGGCATAAAGTTGGCTTGACGATGGATGTTTGATATTCGCAAATTTAGGGGCCGTCTCTAAAGTTACATATGACATTGGTATACATGTTTCTAACTTTAATAGCATTTGAAGAGAATGACAGTCATAAAACCAACTGTAAAGTGTGCATCTAGGTATCAGGTATGATGTACACCTTAGATGTTTGATATAAAATAAACTGTCAAATCACATGCAAAAATGTATTTCACTAGGTACTGTATGGGCTCATACACAAAATATGCTAGATTTAAATGTCATAGCTGAGAATAAACTATATTTACACTTTTTTTTCAGACAAGCAACTATTAGTGTTTTTCTGTCTAGATTAAGGGAGATACACACAACCCTATCAGAGCTAAATATGCCTATTTGATGACCTGTCATATTATAGATTTCATGTAGACTTGATTTGGGTGTGTACAGTGGTCAACAACAAATTTCCCAACGAGAACATTTTGGCCAGTGAAAATTTTACTTTGGAAAACTACTAGCTACAGTGGCTGGTGAGCAAAAAAAGTTAATGTCAAGCCAGTAATTATTTCCAATATATCTGAACAATTGGGGTGACAGCTCAAGCAGCCCTGTACAGCCAAAGATACAGCAATCATTGCATCATTTGTGTTTGTGTGCACAGGGGTTCTTATCATGGTGGCAGTCCACAAGCGATGGGTCTGACGTCCAACGCAGATTACAAATATCCCATCCCCTCTTCTCTGAGCTGCCACAATGTACATCTCACACCCACACAGCTCTCCTTCTGTCAGAAACCTGATTTATAATGTGATGTTCCTCAGTGTCAAGTCCACAAACCACATTATAAGAGGAAACATCATAAGAAGTTATGTTGGTGCTGGAGTTTAATGCAAAAGTAACAGAATTACTGTCAGACCTCATGAGGTTTGAATAACAACTAAGATGATGTACGCAAGATGATATCTGTGGATGCTTGTTTCCGTCATGGACTAAAAAATACAAAAGGTTACTGCCACTTTTTATCTCACAATTCTGACTTTTGCGCGTTTATATCACAGTTCTGAAAAAGAAAAGTCAGAATTGCTAGATGTTCAATTTCAATTGCATGAAAAAAGTCAGAATTGTGATATAAAAAGTTGCAGTTAACTTTTGTATTTTTTATTCTTTGGCAGAAAAACAAACTTCCATAAATATCTGAAATCACACAAAATTTTATTTCAGACTTTTATTTAATGATTTAAGTGCCATTGCAAAAAAAACAAAAACAAAAACAAAGAAAATAATCCCCAACATTTTTTAGTCAGTATTAAAAATAAAAAGATTCAAAATATCTACAAATCTACTTTCTTGAAGCAAACCTGTGCAAGATAAATTAATATAATTTTTTTCTTGAATTAAGTTTATTTTTCTTACTTTTTTTGGTTTAAGCATAACATTTAGTGAGGTTTATGATTTAATTTAAACCGGAAAAATAGAATAAGTCTGATTCTCAAGTAAATGGAAAACAACCCAAAATACTGAGAATATAGTGCATTTTGATTCGAAAATGTTTCCCTGGTTTTACAAAGAAGTGTTAAGTCTAGCGCCAGACTATAATGCACGTTTGAGCCGTTTTAAATGAAAGCAACTTGCAATGACATATTTTAAAAAGATACATTTTTTGAGAGTTTTATTCCTATGTGGGTTGTGTTCATTGTAGACCATGTGTCCGGATGTGTTCAGGGGCCTCTGGGGAGGAAGCCACTGCAGAGACTCTCCAGTTCAAACCATCCGAGAATGCAGCTGCTCCCCAGGTATAAACACACACACAAACATAGGCATAATGGGATATATCATTGATATCATTCTACTGTTCTGTTTTTATATAAAGCTAATACAATATTATAAATTCTATAGCCTAACTATAACCCAAAGTCTTTAATTTTTTTAAGCTATATATATATACACATAATATACACACGCACACCTTAAGAAGAAAAAAACATCTTCAAAATTTTATATAAAATTACTTAGCGATTTTCTGTTAAATAGCTAAGAAAGATGTGTTTAAAGCACAAGGTATGATTGTCTCATCAGGTCAAACATTAAAAGCAATCATTTAGGAAATTTCCCAACCAGCAGCTTTGTGTTTAAAAATAAAACAACAACATATGAGCAGAGCTTGTTAACTCTTGAAGCAATGTGCTTAAAACCACTCATATTTGCAACACCCTGGCAACCACCCACAAGGCCCTAGCACTGTGGCAGCAAGTTTTGCACCACTCTCATTTTCTTAAAATCTAGTTCTTAGTCAATTGTTAGCACAAATTTCAAGCATCATCGATGTTAACCTCTGTTTCTGTCTGTTCTCAGGTCACTGTCAGGCCAATGATATGTACATCAGTCAGCTCAAAGAGATGCTTGCTACAACTGTTCCCAATCGTATTGCTGCCTTCATTGCGGAACCCATCCAGGTTTTATTACACCATACCTTACACCGAATCTTTGTTTGTGTAAATGTCATTATATACACATACATGCTATGAAAAAAAGATCAGGACTGCGTCTGCTGTAGTTCATATACTATACTTCAACAAACACAGTTCTTGTCCAGTTGCAAGTGTTGAGTAATCGGCGTCTTTTCACCATGATAATAGCGGCATTTTAGTTGTCATAGAAACAAACGCTGACAAATAAGACCACATCCATTACCCAGCACTTTGCTAATAGATGTAATAAGTTAGTACACACTACATCCGTGAAAATAACATGCATTTTCAAAGCAGGATGTGAGTATTTTGCGCTATATGGTTTACTGTAGCACAGTCCAGTTAATGGGAAATTGCATTCTATGTTTACAATGATATAAAATGATTCTGATCAGTAATTGCTTTCATTTTCATTGAAGTGTAATTAAAAAAACAGGCCAGCAGCATCCATGGAAGTCTGGCGATACTTTACGTTCAGTCTGCATTTTTATATTTTATTGCATATATTGCATAGTTTGTCAAATATTAACATGTGACAAGTTATATCATGATTATGATTTGTATCTTTCTGCAGGGCGTCGGTGGGGCTGTTCAGTTTCCGAAAAACTACCTGAAAGACACATGCCAGCTTGTTCGGGAGAAAGGAGGAATCTTTATAGCGGATGAGGTCTATAGAATTTGCTAGTAAATCCCATTCTATACTTGTCTGGCTATCACCAGACCAAGCTCAATTTAAGATTAAACATTGGTCAGGGGAGTCTGCTAGGTATTTTCTACTGCACAAGAGGCGTGATAAACGAGTCTAATTCTATACATCAGGGAAGCCAAAAGCACATGGTTGGTGCTTCAGATATTTTAGATGGCTCAGAATTATCACTCACATTTCCCATATTTTTCAGAAACAAACCCTAGGCTGCATTCGAAATCACATACTTCCCTACTATATAGTAGGCCAAAAACAGCATGTGACAATAGAAGTATGTCTGAATTCACAGTAATCATAAAAGATTAGGCAAAAACGAAAATTTGACGTTTTTCTGCTTACCCCCAGGGTAAGCAGAAAAGGTGTATGTCTTTTTACAACCAAGATGTAGGTGTAGGTGTAAGATGTGGGTGTCTTTGTTTCTTCAGGAGAACACAAATTAAGATTTTTAATTCCAACCGTTGCTGTCTGTCAGTCGTATAATGCATGTGAATGGGGTCCAATTCTATTATACACATGCAACTTCAAATTAAACCCTGCGGCTCGTGACTACACATTGATGTCTTAAGACATGAAACGATCAGTTTCTGTGAGAAATGTATACATAGATTCCTCATTCGGCCGATCCGCGCAGGTACTAATGAGGCATCCATGTATGTGTGTGTGTGTGTGTGTGTATATATATATATATATAATATATATATATATATATATATATATATATATATATATATATATATATATATATATATATATATATATATATATGACCGCGCCGGTATTTTGACCTTATTCGCAGGAAGTTATGGAGGTCTGGAGAGCTGATGACATTCGTCTGATAATAGGTGAAATAATAGCATAAATACTGCTCGGTTTCTCGCAGAAACCGATCGTTTCGTGTCTTAAGACATCAATGTGTCGCCACGAGCCGCAGGGTTTAATTTGAAGTTGTCTGTGCATGTTTTTTTTACTCTAATAGAATTGGACCCCATTCACATGCATTATACGACTGACAAACGGCAACGGTTGGAGTTAAAAATCTTCATTTGTGTTCTACTGAAGAAACAAAGACACCTACATCTTGGATGCCTTGGGAGTAAGCAGAAAAACATCAAATTTTCGTTTTTGGGTGAACTATCCCTTTAACTCCGCCCCTCAATTGCAGGTAAATGAACCAATGACCCCAGACTGTTTTTTTTTATTTATTTTTTTTATACAAAATGAAATTCAAAATAACTTTTTAGACAATAATTGGACGTTTCTCACTGAATTAAAATGCAAAATGTGCTGCAATAGTAAATGAAATAGTATGACAGCAACCAATACATTTAAAAACATTTCAGACAGTACATAACCTAATTATGCGCGAGTGTTGTCCAGTTGTCATCGCAGAAATAAATTGGATTATTTTGCAAAGACTAGAAACTGTTGTTGACAGTACGCAGTATGCAGGCTTTGTTACAATACCCCTTTCCCTGTTTTGTGTCTTAGGTTTTATATTTTGATGTGTAGTTCCTGGACAACACCAGGCGAAGAACATTGGAAACACTGGGGCCTTCACATGCTATCGGAATTATCGTAAATCGAGCAACCTAGTTAAAAAAAAAAAAAGTTCCTGAGATGAGCAGGCCACAAACTTTAAACATGGCGTAGGAGAGCACCAATTGCTGCTGTGACTGGGATCTTTACTAATTTTTCCGCAACTGCTACATTGCCTTGTCTTGTTGTTAAAGCAGTGCATATTTACATATATAAATAAGTGTATTGTATGTATTATACTATACACAGCAAAATAATTGTCAGCAAGCTAACTGTATATAGCGTGGTGAATGTTTAAAGGGATAGTTCACCCAAAAATGAACATTAGCCCATGATTTACTCACCCTCAAGTCGTCCGAGGTGTATATGACATTCTTCTTTCAGACGAATACAATCGGAGTTATATTAAAAAAGTCCTGGCTAATCCAAGCTTTATAATGGCAGTGAATGGCCGTGTGGATTTCTTTTATGACGGACAGCTTTTATGGACTTCCAAAACAGACACAGACAGAAACTACCATTCACTGTCATTATAAAGCTTGGAAGAGACAGGACATTTTTTTTATATAACTCAGATTGTGTTATGACCAGGGCTCTGAACCGGTTCAAGGAACGAAAACGAAAACCGGAAATGAACAAAATTTTAAGAGGAACAAAAACTGAAACGAAATCAAAATCAATTTGAATCGTTCTGAACAGAAACGTTAATTTGAAATGACAATTAACCGGTTAATAACGTTATTTTATCGTTCTCTTTAATATTTTAATTTGGCAGTGACCAATCATGAACAGCATGTGACGTTGACGGATCAAGTTATTAACCGGTATTTTTTCATATCAAACCGTTATCGGAACAGTAATGTTTATTGAGGAATGCAAAAACGGAAACGCTATATCGATTCTGCTCGGAGTGAACCGATTGATATTTTTTTCCGTTTTTAAGCCCTGGTTATGACGCTAAATATAATTTTGGCTGTAATACGATTTTCCCAATTAATAGGCAAGAATAAACCTGGTGTTCATGGTTCCTGTTCTTTCCAACAACAAAGCACTTGAATGCGATAAGCTCGTAATCATGACTTCAGAAGTGTAGAGTAGTATAGGAAATTTCCGATAGCACGTGAAGGCAGCATAAATACACACAAGGGCAGGGACAAGGAACAGGTGAAAGTAATTAATAGTTATGGAGATTAATGAGAGTAATGCTGCGGTCCAGGCAACCCGTGTTTTTCCAACCTTCTACACGTGAAAGTGCACTGGAACGGCAGTCAAACCCGTGACTTCCCACCCGTGAACTCGTACTAGATCGATGTACTCCCAGTTACGAGCTCTGACGTCACATAGCCCGCGAAACAACAATGGCAGCCCCTACGGATGCGGTATTTATGAAACAAATATACAAATAACATAAAATAAAAGGTATAACAGCTTCTCTTGCCGTATGCGTCGTTTTCCTCCTCCGTTTTCCTCAAATAAGCAAGGAGTAAGCACATTTGGTGATAGAAATTATTATAAATGAGCATAAGCCCTGTACAGTACACCATTTGCTTACATCTAGCTGACTAGGAAACAAGGCAAACACGCAGTAAAACACAGAAACCATGGGAACAGGAACTACATATCAAAATAAGAGTCCTAAGACACAAAACAGGGGAACACGAAACAGGAATCATAGCACTTTGTTGTATATCGCACAATTGGACAAAAGTTGTCCAGGTATTCACACATAATAAGCACTATGCTAATTTTTGTCACTATGCAATTACCAAACACTCCATTTCAACAGAAGAACTGTATGTCCAATGCAAAAAAACGGAGGTAATTAATTAAGGATTAATTATTTATTTAAAAAAAATTTTTTTCCAAAATGTAATTCGTTTTTTCGTTGTTTTACTTCAGTAATATGTAAATAATTGCTTGATTGCTGCACTTAAAAAAAATTGGATTTACTTTGAAACAATTTTCACTGTAAATTGCTAGTAAATTTCACAGATAATTACAAAGAAATGGCAAGTAACACATTGAATTAAAAATTAAATTTAAGTATTTTCTTGTAAAACATACTCCAATAATCGCTGTACTTTGTAGATCTTTTTACAGTGTGATACAAGTTCTTATTTATTAATACTTTTGGTTCTTTTAGGTCCAGACTGGTTTTGGCCGCACAGGGAGCCACTTTTGGGGTTTTCAAGGACATAATGTAATTCCTGACATGGTTACCATGGCAAAGGGCATTGCAAACGGCTTTCCGATGGGGGCTGTAGTCACCACAGCAGGTTAGGCTAGTGCCTACTACTATTCAATTCTGATGAACTGGTGTGATTTTCTAATTCAAGCTGTCATGCTTTGTAAAACGTACTCCGTTTTAGGAAGCTTGTGTTCGTTGACTAAATTAACTGCATTTGGACGTGGAGGTGTTGTAAATGGGGCGCACACACGGAGTCTTATTCTTCCAAGTTTAATGATGGACTATGCAGGAAGAGAACTCAAACAGGAAGCAGGGCTATGAATCCAGTGGAGAGCTTGAATCCGAGTTCCAGCCTGGAAGTTAATTAAAATATTCTTACACCAAAATGAACCACAAATGATATATTAAATATTGCATGAATAGGCTTAACACTGTGTTCACCTCAAAGCTTTGTGACTTTGAAAAGCTCTGGTTGAGTATTTCATATCGAAAAGCTCTGCGGTCAAATGCAGCTGGAAAGTTTGACAAAGGTTTTACACAGTAGTTCTTAAACTCAGTGTTTGACCTATGTCCTCATACACAAACTTCAATCAAACCCTGTTGATGTTCCATTTGGTACCTTCATGGCATAAAACCACTAAAAATATGTTAATTGAAATAAAGCTGTAATTAAATAAAATATACATATCAGACAAAAACATACTTTAAAAAAATGTTGCCTTGGCATCTAACTGAAAATAAGTTGATGTACTAAAATGAATAAAAATAAAACAGAAATAAATTATTATTAAATTATTTTAAACTTTTTAATAGTGTGCAATTCTTCCAGATGCTGTGGATAGAGCACCATTTGTATTTAACCCATTACATTCCTTTAAGGATTTAGTTGTTAACTGAAATTCTATAATTTTAAACCTGGCAAAGGGTTATCCTTGCAATATCATCATTTTGCCATTGCAAAGCACCTTAGAAGTTGATGTGACTAAAATGACTAAAATTGTAATTTGAGGAATGTTGATCAGCAAACAGCTTCGGTTCCAATTGATTTCCATTGTATGGTCCAAAAATCTTCTTTTGTGTTCCACAGACGAAAGAAAGTCATAGAGGTTTTAGAATGTAAATGATGACAGAATTTTAATTTGTGGGAAGACTGTCCCTTCAAGACTCTTCTTGAAGTTTTGAGTTTGTTTAAATGAGAACGCTGTCACATAGTAACTGTTAATTAGGTCTGAGTCTGAGATAGCGCTCCTAATGTTGTAGCACAGGGCCACATTCACACATGTGGATCAAATAATAAGTTCAAATTCCCCATTAGTCCCACATACTTGAACTTTGAAAGCCGCTGGAGTGCCACTACTCACTTTCCTATTTTTTCACTCACTCTAATTGGTCCTCTGGCTCTCATTGTTCACTCTTCATCATGTGAGAAGCTGAGCGAGAGAGAGAGAGAAATGAAAAGTGTGTTAAGTCACATCCAGCCTGAAAAGTCTGAGCGCATATGCCTAAATTTCTGCCAATAAAATAATAAAACCTCAACTAAAAGCATCTTGTTGTGAGTGTTACGCATCGGTTGTTGTTTTCAGCATTGATGTCATGTGATTTGTGTATTTTGCAGAAATTGCCAGGTCATTTGCGAAGGGAGTTCATTTCAACACATTCGGAGGAAACCCATTAGCTTGTGCAGTCGCCTCATCAGTGCTAGACGTGAGTACAGATCATTTGACTTTTCAGTGGTGTGAAGTTATATACTGGTATCAGCAATAGTAAATACATAAAATGTCATTTTGAGTGTGATAAATGATAAACTAGTAGCCTACAAAAAGGTTTTATGGTATACACAGTACATAGTTGTGAGTGAGATAATACTAAACAGTGCTGGGTAGTAACTGATTATATGTAATCTGGATTACATAGTCAGGTTCCAAAAATGAAGTACTTGCAATTAGTTTATATATTATATTTTAAAATGCTCATAATGAGATTAGTTATCGTTTTTATTGATTACAATTACATATCAATCAGACAAATTTATTGATTAATGCCTTATTCTGCATGACCTTATTCTACATCCTACCAAATACCTAAATTTAAACGCTACAAAAACTACCTTATTAACTATTAATAAGCAGTAAATTTGGATTTTATTCAGGGTAAAAGTCATATTTAATAGTGAATGTTTCCCACACTAAAGTGTTACCATTTTTTATTTCTTTAAAGCAGCACTAGGTAACTTTTCAACCTTCATAATATATTTTCAAGACTCTTGTGATGATACATCGACTTACAATAGGTTGAATGACACGTCTGCCATAGCCTGACGGGGTCTGTATCGTTTTTAATCGTACTTTTAAACTTCGGGTTTCGGGTAGTAACCCGAGAACAAAAAGAACTACAAAATTCGACTGCTTTACGGCATATACGTCACTTCCACCACCACCCCCGCTTCCTTAAATTTTGGACGTGCGAGCCCAACTATCGTTTGTTTGCCGGATGTTATAGCCATGGCCGAAGCAGCACAGAAAAATAAGAAAGCAAAGGTTTTGTCGGAGGAAAGCAAAAAGAGGAAACGAGAAAGTGATCGTATTAAAGGCAGGACGAGGATCAACATTGGGCCAGCGTTTGCTCGTTGGCGTGAGCTGAAGGAGGAGGGGCTACATTCTTGCAAGTAAATACATAAGACGTACAAAATCACATTTTAGGATACCTAACATGTCTGTGATATTTGTTTATTTGTCTTGCCTCAAGCTATAATGCAAATCGATTTTTCAAATTTGCAGATTCATCTATGGATGGTAGCTTGATATTATAATATTGACGATATATGGTTATTACCTACCACTCAAACATTGAATTGAAGTATCATATATATTCTGTAAAACGGTAACCAATAGACTAGGCTACTATAATGACGCTGACTTGTAAACGTGAGCATCGCGATCATTTGGCGTTTGAAAAAAATAAAACCCATGAAATTATATTCATATGACATGCTGAAACATATGCCACTGTACCTGGGATGAAGACATTTCACACGCGACGCAAGCAGAACACCTGCATGTGAACTCCTCCTGCAGTGTTCAGGGCTATCATGGTTGTCATGTCAACAAATGCACGTGCGCATCCCCTGATGTAGGATGACAAGAGTTTACGACAGTAGTAGAGGACAATACTGTTTCACAACTGTAGGGGGACCCGAGAGCAAAACCTACCTAGTGCTGCTTTAAAAAAGCCTACCGCATACTTAAAGTTTATAGATAGAGACACTCTTCCAGTTTTGGAATTGCATACACTGGCCACTATTTAGGTTAACACTGGATTGACAGAAAACATTTCACTTTGAAGGAGACAAAGCTTGCGATGTAAAACGTTACAGTATAAACTCGGTGAAGCTCTACATTTCTATCTACACTATATTGCCAAAAGTTTTGGGACGCCTGCCTATACATGCACATGAACTGTAATGACATTCCATTCTTAATCCCCAGGCTTTATTAAGGAGTTGGCCCACCCTTTGCAGCTATAAGAGCTTCAAATCTTCTGGGAAGGCCATCCCCAAACTGTTCCCACAAAGTTGGGAGCATGAAATTGTCCAAAATGTCTTGGTATGCTGAAGCATTAAGGGGCCAAGCCCAACCTCTGAAAAACAACCCCACACCATAATCCCCCCTCCACAAAATGTATGCCAAACCCAGACTCGTTCATCGGATTGCCAGACAGAGAAGCGTGTTTCGTCACTCCAGAGAACACGTCTCCGCTGCTCTAGAGTCCAGTGGTGGTGTGCTTTACACCACTGCATCCCACGCTTTGCATTGCACTTGGTGATGTAAGGCTTGGATACAGCAGCTCGGCCATGGATGGAAACCCATTCCATGAAGCTCTCTACTCACTGTTCTTGAGCTAATCTGAAGGCCACACGAAGTTTGAAGGTCTGTAGCTATTGACTCTGCAACAAAGTTCTGCGCACTGTGCGCCTCAGCATGCGCTGACCCTGCTCTGTGATTTTACGTGGCCTACCACTTCGTGGCTGAGTTGCTGTTGTTCCCAATTGCTTCCACTTTGTTATAATACCACTAACAGTTGAGCGTGGAATATTTAGTAGTGAGGAAATTTCACGAATGGACTTATTGAATTATTGAATTCACTGAGCTCCTGAGAGCGACCCATTCTTTCACAAATGTTTGTAGAAGCGTCTGCATGCCTAGGTGCTTGATTTTATACACATGTGGCCATGGAAGTGATTGGAACACCTGAATTCAGTGATGTGGGGGGGGTGTCCCAATACTTTTGGCAATATAATGTGATAAATGAGTTAGGTCAAAGCAATCTAAAAGTAATGAAAAAAAGTAGTCAGAATACATTACCTAAAATGTGTAATCGAATAATTACGTGACTACCTACAGTTTGTGTCATGTAATTTGTAATCAGTAACAGACAACAATTTGTAAAGTAATCTAGCACTGATGATAAACTACTGCAATAATATACATAAAATATCTGATATCAGCAATAGTGAATACATCCTGTAAAATGTCATTGTGAGTGAGATAAATAGACATCAAATGATTCATACTAGCTAATAAATACTTGAAATTGAATGCTGTATATTGCTCTCAGACAATAAAAGACGACAAGATGCAGGAGAACAGTGCTGACGTGGGGACATACCTACTGACCGAACTGGCCAAATTCCGGGACACGTACGAGATCATCGGTGACGTGAGGGGAAAAGGTCTTCTAATCGGGGTGGAGATGGTCAAAGACAAGGTGAATGAATGAAAGTTACATGCATTTAATGTCTGCTTCACAGTATAGGATCAATAGTCATGATCTACAATGTTATGTATGATGACCTGCTGTAAATGATTGGGATAGAATACAAATTATGTATTAATATCTAGATACGATGTCATATCTTACCCCATCTTAAAAAGCATTCAATGAAGTGAGTCTAAACATGTATTTGCTGTATAAACTAGCTTACATTTCTGCCCAATGTCGGCAAGTATACGCAAGTAAAAACTCTCCAGCTGACAAAAATAACATGGTGTACATATTTGTCAGCTGAAGGATCTTGTATCTCTGAGTAACGACATTTCGTTCCACCTGAACTAATGCCTTGAATACACAAAGACATCTGTCAGTGCACATGTCCCACTGTGTACAGCTTTAATGATGGAAACTGCCTCTCATCTGATGCTGTAACCTCACTTTTACCTCTCAGGTATGAGTGCATTAAGCACAAACTACTGCATCTTTTTTTCTAAAAAGAGCTCAGAATAAAATCCATGCAGAAACAAATGCAGCTGCAATAGCCTCAGCATAAAAATAAAATACATGGGAAAAAAAAGAAAGATGCACTTCAGCTTTAAATGTCTTAAACCCTATTGTTGTGTGAATATTAATCCCAATGACACCTCAGGCTTTTGCTCGCTTCAGAAATCAATGTGAAAATCCTTAAGCTTCGTGATTGTGCATGCACTTCATTAAACTTTATTTGCAGAGCAATCATGGTTTCTTGACCTTGAGGTATGAGAAGAGTCAAATGTAGGAGTTACTTTAGCTCCAGATGGAAGAGTTAATGATTCAGAGTGTTTGTTGTGAGTGCAAGTAATTTTCCTCACGGGGAATGAGCTACAAAGCTTGTTAGTCATTAACTAGAGCAGATAGCAATGAGACAGCGCGTTTGAACGTTCCCAGAAATGCACTCCGCGAGTTAAAAACACCCAGTGAACCTCACTTACCTACTGTTATTTACTGGAAACTGTTTGAGGATGCGTCTAGAAAGATAATACACACAAAGGACACTTTAGTGACATATGATCAGATTTCAGTGTTCACAGAGTGGAACAAGTACTTTTAAAAAAAGAACATTATTTACTCACTTTCATGTTTTTCATGACTTTCTTTCATTAAACATGAAAGGAGATGAAAGTCAAAGCTGCTGTTTTCCATTTAATGAAAGTGAATGGAGACTTTTGGGTCCAATTCTCACTATGAACTAGTTGCTTAGAAGCATGCATATTATGGGAATATAATAATAAGAAGCAAAAAACAAATGTGATGTCCGCACTGATATAACTGCTCCAATTTATTGCAAAGTTTCGACCAACAAGATCTTGACCAAAAATGTATGCACCTCTTGGTGGAAATAACATCATAACATTTATTTCCATCAAGAGACACATCAATTTTTGGACAATGCTAGAGTCCAGTACTCTGTAAAGTCTCCTCCAGCACATCCCAAAGACTTTCAATGAATTTAAGGTGCCGATTCACGTGTGAAAATGATTCTTCATGCTCCCTCCCAACCATTCTTTCACAATCTGAGCCTGATGAATCTTTACATTGTCATCCTGGAATATGGCCATGATGTGTGTTCCTACATGGTTGTTTAAGAAATGAAAAGCCACACACTCCATCAATTAGGGTAGGAAGAACAAGGAACATGCTAGAAACATAACTGCAATGATGATCAAATCATTGACTCTTAAGCATTTGCCTATTAAAATCCAAACAGGAACTTTTTTTTTGTGGCCGGGCAGTGTATACTTTATACAGCATATTTTGTGTGTGTATATGTAAAAAAAAAACATTAATTATAAAGGAGAACATCTCATTTAAGTGCAAAAAAAGATATTAATTTATGTTTGGAATGACATGAGGGTGAGTAAGTGACCGAAGTTTCATTTTTGTGAAAACTATTCCATTACATTTTCTAACCAAAAAAAAGTATACCTGAAATCACGCTCTTTAAACCCACTTTGACATCTCTCTCAAACACATGTCTAGGCCACCAGAGACCCGCTCCCTCGAGAGGCCATGGCTGAGATATTTGAGGACACTAAAGACATGGGCGTGCTGATCGGAAAAGGGGGACTGTACGGACAGGTAGGCCAAGTGACAAGGTCTATATGTAAAGGTATTCTTGCGGAGGTGGAACATGAATGCATGAGGTGTGTGTGGGGGGGGTGTTGTGCAATGGGAAAGGTATTCCAGGGATTAACTTCGGTCCTGTAGTGGCATGGTTGCTCAATGCCTCAGGAATCCTGCTTGTCTGAACTTATAGAATTAGTCACAGTAAGCATTTGGATATTTTTTAAACCGCATATGTTAAAAAACTACAGTAAAAACATACACAGTGTGAAGAACAAGTATTTTATACACTGCTGATTTTGCATGTTTTCCTACTTACAAAGCATGTAGAGGTCTGTAATTTTTTTATCATAGGTACACTTCAACTGTGAGAGACGGAATCTGAAACAAAAATCCAGAAAATCACATTGTATGATTTTTAAGTAATTAATTTGCATTTTATTGCATGACATAAGTATTTGCAGAAAAGCAGAACGTAATATTTGGCACAGAAACCTTTGTTTGCAATTACAGAGATCATATGTTTCCTGTAGTTCTTGACCAGGTTTGCACACACTGCAGCAGGGATTTTGGCCCACTCCTCCATACAGACCTTCTCCAGATCCTTCAGGTTTCGGGGCTGTCGCTGGGCAATACGGACTTTCAGCTCCCTCCAAAGATTTTCTATTGGGTTCAGGTCTGGAGACTGGCTAGGCCACTCCAGGACCTTGAGATGCTTCTTACGGAGCCACTCCTTATATGCCCTGGCTGTGTTTCGGGTCGTTGTCATGCTGGATGACCCAGCCACGACCCATCTTCAATGCTCTTACTGAGGGAAGGAGGTTGTTGGCCAAGATCTCGCGATACATGGCCCCATCCATCCTCCCCTCAATATGGTGCTGTCGTCCTGTCCCCTTTGCAGAAAAGCATCCCCAAAGAGTGATGTTTCCACCTCCATGCTTCACGGTTGGGATGGTGTTCTTGGGGTTGTACTCATCCTTCTTCTTCCTCCAAACACGGCGAGTGGAGTTTAGACCAAAAAGCTCTATTTTTGTCTCATCAGACCACATGACCTTCTCCCATTCCTCCTCTGGATCATCCAGATGGTCATTGGCAAACTTCAGACGGGTCTGGACATGCGCTGGCTTGAGCAGGGGGACCTTGCGTACGCTGCAGGATTTTAATCCATGACGGCGTAGTGTGTTACTGATTGTTTTCTTTGAGACTGTGGTCCCAGCTCTCTTCAGGTCATAGACCAGGACCTACCGTGTAGTTCTGGGCTGATCCCTCACCTTCCTTGTGATCATTAATACCTCACGAGGTGAGATCTTACATGGTGCCCCAGACCGAGGGAGATTGACCGTCATCTTGAACTTCTTCCATTTTCTAATAATTGCTCCAAGAGTTGTTGCCTTCTCACGAAGCTCCTTGCCTATTGTCCTGTAGCCCATCCCAGCCTTGTGCAGGTCTACAGTTTTATCCCTGATGTCCTTACACAGCTCTCTGGTCTTGGCCATTGTGGAGAGGTTGGAGTCTGTTTATGTGTGGACAGGTGTCTTTTATACAGGTAACGAGTTCAAACAGGTGCAGTTAATACAGGTAATGAGTGGAGAACAGGAGGGCTTCTTAAAGAAAAACTAACAGGTCTGTGAGAGCCGGAATTCTTACTGGTTGGTAGGTGATCAAATACTTATGTCATGCAATAAAATGCTAATTAATTATTTAAAAATCATACAATGTGATTTTCTGGATTTAAGATTCCGTCTCTCACAGTTGAAGTGTACCTATGATAAAAATTACAGACCTCTACATGCTTCGGAACTCACAAGATGGCGCACAAAGCTAACCTAAAGAAAGTATTGCCAAACTTTCACCAGCATGTCTCCTGTCCCACACGAGGAGCAAACACACTGGATCATTGCTACTCTCCGTTTAAGAACGCCTACAAAGCTCGTTCACAGCCAGCTTTTGGCAAATCGGACCATGCCGCCATTTTCCTCACACCGGAATATAAACAAAGGCTCGTTCAAGAGCCCCCGGTGAGGAGGGAAGTCAAACGCTGGTCATCCCATTCAGAGATCACGCTACAGGCAGCTCTCGATGACGTCGACTGGGACATGTTCCGCGCGAGTTCTGAAGACGTCAGCGAGTTCACAGAAGTGGCGCTCTGCTTTATTAACACACTGACAGAGCAAGCCACACAAACATTAACTATAACGTCCTTCCCTAATCAGAAACCGTGGGTGGACAGTTCAATTCGCACTGCAGTAAACTCGCGCACCACCGCTTACAATGCCGGTCTCCTAACGGGGGATATGAGGGAGTACAAAGCTTCATGTTACGCCCTCCGGCGCGCCGTTAAAGCTGCAAAACTCCGCTATAAAGACCGAGTGGAATCTCATTTCCAACTCAACGACTCCCGGCGGATGTGGCAGGGACTGAGGACCATCTGTGCTTTTGGAACTAAATCCTCTGCAGAGGTGAGAGCTGATCCGTTACTGGTGAACGAGTTAAACTCTTTCTACGCTCGCTTTGATGGTAATCGCGGCAGCGCGACTCCGGCGAGTGACGCGTCAGAGAGAGTCCCTCAGAGCAGCAACGGTCACGTGATCTCTGTCTCGGAGGACGAGGTTCGGAGGGCACTCAAACGTGTGGATGTCAGGAAAGCTGCTGGGCCGGATGGTATTTCAGGTCGTGTTCTGCGGTCCTGTGCTGATCAGCTCGCAGGGCTCTTTACATCCATATTTAACGAGTCCCTTGCTACATCTGTTGTCCCCACCTCCTTCAAACGATCCTCCATCATCCCTGTACCTAAGATCAGTAAACCCTCTTGCCTAAATGACTATCGTCCAGTGGCTCTCACATCTTTAGTCATGAAGGTCTTTGAGAGACTCATTAAAAACAACATTTGCTCCTCCATTCCTGACACTTTGGACCCTCTTCAGTTTGCCTATCGTCCCAATAGATCGACTGAAGATGCCATTTCTCACGTCCTTCACTCCTGCCTCACTCACATCGACAGCAAAAGTGGGAACTATGTCAGGCTGCTATTTATTGACTATAGCTCAGCCTTTAACACCATAGTTCCCATTAAGCTAACACACAAACTCCTGGATCTAGGCCTGAATTCTTCTCTCTGCCTCTGGATTGAAGATTTCCTCACTGGCAGACCCCAGGCGGTGAGAGTAGGCCAGTTCACCTCCACCTCCATCACCCTGAGTGTTGGAGCTCCACAGGGCTGTGTACTGAGTCCCCTGCTCTACTCTCTCTACACCCATGACTGTTTGTCCACACACAGCTCCACCTCTATCATCAAGTTTGCTGATGATACTGTTGTCCTGGGTCTCATCTCCAACAACAATGAGACGGCATACTTGGACGAAGTGGAGCAACTGACATCATGGTGCCAGGACAACTGTCTCTGTCTGAATGTTAACAAGACCAAAGAACTGATTGTGGACTTCAGGAAGAGACAGCATCGGTCATACTCCCCTCTCATGATCAGCGGGACACCGGTAGAGAGAGTGAGCAGCTTCAAATACCTGGGTGTGAACATCTCCGAGGATCTGACCTGGACTACACACATCCAGACACAGGTGAAAAAAGCCAGGCAAAGACTGTACCACCTGCGCCAGCTGAGGAAATTCAGGGTTTCACCAGCCATCCTGAAAACTTTCTATCGAGGGGCGATAGAAAGTGTCCTGACTCAGTGCATCACAGCGTGGTACGGGAACAGCACCAGTCACGATGGCAAAGCCCTGCAAAGAGTGGTGCGCTTATCCGAGCGCATCTCAGGCTCAGCTCTCCCGTCTCTGCAGGACATCTACACCAAACGCTGCAGAGGTAGAGCTACTAAAATCATCAGAGACATTAATCACCCTGCAAACTCTCACTTCACCCTGCTGCCATCTGGTAAACGCTTCCGTAGCCTGATGGCAAAGACTGAAAGACTCAGGAGGAGTTTCTTCCCCCAGGCCATCAGACTCCTGAACTCAGTCACGTGACTTCACTTCACCCCGCACACGCATAAACATACGGTTTTTTAACATTAACATCCACATACTGCAATTGCACTGCACTTTACTTTCCTATTGTTACTGCGTAACAACCTGTAATAAACCTTGCACATTATACTTCTTTATATATACATATATATATATTTTATGTTAACCACTTATTTTTAAGTCTACAGTTTCTCACTTATCATATCCACATATTTTTTATATTTTTATTTTATCTTATTTCCTATTTTTATCTTTACTTGATTTATTTATAATTCTACTTATGTTAATACTTTTTATTCTAATTTTATTCTATTTCTATTTTAATTTCTTGTAACTGTTATTTGCACTGTCCATGGAGCGGACCTGTTTACATTTCACTGCCAGTTGTATATTGTGTATATAACTGTGTATGTGACAAATAAAACTCTTGAATCTTGAATCTTCGTAAGTAGGAAAACCTGCAAAATCGGCAGTGTATAAAATACTTGTTCTCCCCACTGTATATACACACACATTTTATTCATAAAATAAAATATTAAATGTATATAGAAGAAAAATGTATAATAGATTATTATATTTTTTATTTACATTATATTTTATACAAAATACTGCAGTAAAAACTGTAATATTTTAAAATATCTTTTTATATATTTTAAAATGTATTTATTTTTGTAATGGAAAATTTTCAGCATCATGACTCCAGGCTTCAGTGTCACATGATCCTTCAGAATCATGAATCAGAATAGCTGATTTGCGGCACAAGAAACATTTCTTATTATTATCAATGTTGAAAACAGTTGTGCTACTTCATATTTTTGTGGAAACAGTGATACATTTTTTCAGGATTCTTTGATAAGAAAGTTCAACAGAAAAGCATTTATTTGAAATCTTTTGTAACATGAAATGTCTTTACTGTCTCATTTGATCAATTTAATGTTTTCTTGCTGAATAAAAGTAATTACTTTCCCCAAACGTTATATACAAAAATTTGAGACTTCAAAATTTCACTAGATACTCGTTTAGGTTAATCTGGGAAAAGTATGCACTTTTATGGCTAAATCTGACAACATTTATGTATGCTTTATTTTATATATTCAAAGCTCACATTCAAATCTTAGTCTTGCACATGCTAGCTACTTCTTCTCAAAAGTCACCCCTCCCCTCACCTGTTCTTTTTCCAGACATTCAGGATCAAGCCTCCTATGTGCATAACTAAAGACGACGCAGACTTCTTCCTCGCTGTATTTAACCAGGCAGTGCTCAACTACATGGAGAGAAGATAAGACATGCAGAACGTGATGAAGACACATTGGCTCATATTTTTATCTGGAGAATTTCACATTACATAACAGGCCTGGGCAGTTGATCTAAAAACCACCAAAAGGCAACACATTTTTCACACTTTCCTTAATGTATGCGTCAAGAACAGCTCTTCAGTAACCGATTTGAGTACACTATACACTATAACATAGCACTTTCACAAGGTACTTCTAAAGCACTTATTCTGTCTGTGGCCTGACTGACCGTCTAAGACCAGATCCTTCAGAAACTGGGACCAGTTCTACTCTGAAAGCTTTAAGGAAAAACATGAATAATTCTAGTCACCTTATCTTCATTTAATAAAGTATCCAAGTAATTTAACAGAATTAGCTGGTTGGTACATTAAAATGATTTCATTGTATTTTTTATTTGACACTATTGTCATCTCAACAGTATCTTCTAACAATACACTATGATATACTTGGTATAACAGGTTTGTGTTGTTTTACAGGTACAGCTACATCTTGCCAGACTTTCAATAGATGTTATAGTCAAAATAGAACTTGACAGATTCCCTTAGGCAACAAACAAACTTATCATCTGGTTCAAACTACCCTTTTCAATTAGGTAAACGTTTTCATGGCTGGGCCCTCTCATACACCTGGTGCAATGTGATGTCAGGCAAGTGTTTTTTGCTAGTTTATCATTTTCACGTCCAGCGCCACGTTGTTTAAATAGCAAATGCACTCACGGCCATCTGTTCGCCCATGGGCGTGCTGGTCTGAAAACGAGGTGTGTTCAGGCGCATTGTTGGCGCGTTGCTATTTTGAGGCAACTAAAAAAAACTGTGCCATTGACCAACAAAAACCTGGTCTAAAGTCAATAGCGCAGTATTTTTTGTGTTTTTGTGCTATTACACACACGCACAGCAGCACACAAACATTTTTAAATATTAAAAATAAACGGATTCCTCTCTGGAGAAGCGTTCAGTCTTTCCACTCGCAAATTCCTCCATGTAAATAGTGAATCCGCCATGGTGCAGGCGCAACTGGCTTTTAAAGGGAATGGGAGATGAGACTCTGATTGGTTTATTGCACGTTACGCCCAAAACACACCCATGACTCATTAAGAGTCTAGGTACAACCCTTTTTGACCATGCGCCTGGCACGCCGAACGTCGTTAAACTAGCACGGACACATCCTAAGTGCACCTGTGCTTCAGACCATGCGCTCAGATCGTTAAAATAGGGCCCTAAAGCACATTTGTAGACTTAAATAAGATTTAGAGATTTCTACAAATGTCCTTAGCTTTTTACATATTCATCAACTTCAGGGTCATGTCTAAAACGACTGTTATAAATAAATAAGAGAGTTTTGAGGGGATTCAATTCAAACCTGACATTCATTGCCTATACCATTAAGGCAAGCAAGGTCATAAATAAATCTGTTGTCTCTTAAAATGTGAAGAGAAGGATTTTTGGTCCTGCAAAGAAAGCAACTGTTTATTAAGCAAGCATCCATTGTTTTGTTTTCTCGTTCTTTTTGAGATCCTTTCCTGGAAATCCATTGGTATTGTTTTGCATAACACTAAGCCTTTTTATATTGCAGCTGACCCGTTACACGCGTGATACATAAACAATATTTGAATGTTTAGTGTTTTCCTTCTTCACGATCTTGAACCCAATGGTCTTATTATATTATTAGTAATAATAATAATAACAGCATTGTTAAGATTTCACGGTTCATAGCGCATTTCTCCAAACAGAAGTTCCACCTTCCAAAACATTTCCAATAAAATGCAAGCTCTGTGGAATATTGTCAAAAACATCCATGTTGAAAACATCCAGTGGAGTTTTATTCCTCTCGTTGCCTTTTACAGTTTACCAGTTTGGAATGGTCACTATGAAAATGCAACTAAATGTGACATAAAACGTGCCATCTTAGCAGCAAGACAGTAATTCTCAACTTCCTAAAAACAACGACATATGCACGGCCTATGCAATATAAGTCTCTTTCGCCTACAGAAGCGCTCTGAGGCACCTGATTATGCATCAATTATGGTAGGAAAAAATGACAGTTCTAGGGAAATCTTTTGGCATATGGTGTGTTACAAAAGAAATGTCAGCCCACGGGGCACAAATTCATTCTCATAGGGACAAAAAGACACGCAGGCCCATAAACGCACTCCCTGATGGATGCACAACTGCGTGTCATCAAACAAGATTTTCATGGACAGATGTACTGTCAGAGGGCCTTGAGCCTCTCAGTTATCTGTTCTTCCTGGTTTCCTTCTTTTTCTTGCACGTTTGGGCAGTGTTACTAGAGGAGAGGGCAGTGGCGTGGCCTGTGGTCTTCAGGTGATCGAAAAGTTTGTTCCTGGTGGAAAATTCATACTGACAGGTCACACAGCGCAGGTTGAGTTCCTTCTATAAGGAGCAGAAGAAAGAAAGAAAAAAAAGTTAACATTAAGCTTTTCTATCACAAATTGTTGACAGACATTTCGGAGAGCATTAGTTCACTCCAAGATAGGGCTGCACCATTTGGGGGGCATTTTATAAAATGTTTTATAAAAATAAGTTCTGATAAAAATTGTGATTGCAGTTTAAAATGTGATTAAAACAATTCTGCTGTACTTTTTTTTTTAGGGCTGAACAATTTAGCCAATATTTTGTGATTATATATTAATATGGCTAAATAATAATAATAATAATAATATATTAGTAGTAGTAGTCGTATTTTATAGCCATATTGATTCATATAAAAAAAATATTAAGCAGCACAACGGTTTATTTAACAGCATTTATAAATCACAGAGTATCAAATCAGCATATCAGAATGATTCCTGAATGATCATGTGACACTGAAGACTGGAGTAATGATGCTGAAAATTCTGCTTTGCATCACAGAAATAAATTATATTTTAAAGTATATTAAAATAGAAAACAATTATTTTAAATGGTAATAATATTTCACAATATTACATTTTTTTCTGTATTTTTGATCAAATAAATGCAGCCCTGATGAGCGCATTTCAAAAACATTAAAAATAGTAATGTTTCCAAACTTTTGACTGGTGCTGTTTATTACTAAATAAAAATATAAAACACAAGAAATACTTCTATATTTCACTGTAAAATTGAGTATTTAAGAAAATGAATATAATACTTAAATTATTTTACATTACAAATGTAAAATTATAATACTAATATTTATGGGTGTCTTAATTTCTTCATTAAACCATCAACTTTTATTTTGATGGAAAACTGCAGGGTGCCATTTTTTGATTGAGAAGCACTTCTCAAGCATGGGAAGAATAATAATTTCATTTATACTACATTTTATTTCTTTCAACATATAATGCTTAGAACAACTACATTACACCAATCATAATAAACAAAGCTGTTGTATGCGCACATTTTATTCAATAAACTTGGTCGAGTTGTGTCATAGCTGGGGGCATGGCGTGGGGGTGGAGTCGACGTGGGGGAAAACAGTCCATTCCCCCACAATGTAAATGCATGGGGTTAACCTAGTTTAGCCTGTGTAAAATCACTTTTGCCGCTCGACAGAGCAAGATAAATAGAAAAACTGAGCCATATTAGGTCAGATTGTCCGTACAGTATCTGTGAGATATAAACGACCCAATGGAATCAATGGCCAGGCCCAGAGGTGTCATTTTCTCATCAAAATATATGCTGCTCCACCGACCCCCATATAGGTATGACACGCCAACTTCATAAATCACCCAGTCTATCGATTAAGACGTTGATTCAGTGTTCCTGAATTGAATGGATTAAAAGTATGCATTACATACATTTAACGTTTAAAAATGATCATAAAACGCGTCTTGTGTTATGAAATTGATATTTGGAGTTGACATGTCAGTGTCACAATATTAGAATTACTGACAATAGCGAAGTTTTTTTATAGCAACCGTCTTCATCAAAAGACTGGGTGATTTATGAAGTAGCCTAGCTATTAAATCGTGTAATATTTGTGGGAGCAGCTGCATTTTGACGAGAAAATATACAAATGTCGTACATATATCAGCTGACTATCAGCTTGAAGCTCAAGCATGAGCCCAGCCCTTCCCATCATGAATTAAAGAAGACTTTTGAATGTTTTGTACATTAATACCCTCCCGCATTATGTGGCTATGTGATCGCTCGTCGTGAAAAACTGCTTTAATGATAAATTGACTGCATTTCTGACGCAGTTCGAGTCCCGTGACAAGAATGAGTTTATTGGCGTTTTGTTCAACAAACTTTTTCCATTACAATTAATGAAATCTCTTTTTTTAATCTTCACAATAATACCAGCATCATGTAGTGCAAATGTTTAATTGTAGTGGACGTATTGCAGGCTTTCTGAATTGACGAACGGCTCCGTCTGTTTATTTGGCAGTATAAAACTTCAGATCAGGGTTTTTTACGTTCTAGAGGTGCAGAACGCCACATGGCAACTTTTCGGGACTGCACCAAGGAAAAATAAATCGTAATCATTACAAAGAGTAAAGATAAAGCATCTAACAAGGTCTGCCTGCATTCATTCTAATGGCTTGTTTTCCCCCACGGCATATGGCAGTTTTGACATTTTATGGGCGTTCCCAGTAATGCCGACCAAGTCTATTACAGTTGTTATAGAGAGTCACATTATTAAATAATATTATATCCAAAGCGACTTACAGTGAGTGCCCTTATTACAGGGACAATCTCCCTTTACGCAGAAGGTTGCTGTTGTTATAGAGAGTCACATTATTAAATAATATTATATCCAAAGCGAAAGATGATTATAAAACAGCTGTAAGGTCATAGAGGAGTGGCTGCTTGCTCACATGTACACACACACACACACACACACACACACACACACACACACACACACACACACACACACACACACACACACACACACACACACACACACACACACACACACACACACACACACACACACACACACACACACACACACACACACACACACACACACACACACACACACACACACACACACACACACACACACACACACACACACACACACACACACACACACACACACACACACACACACACACACACACACACACACACACACACATGCTAACGTTAGTACAGTACACACCTCTTGTGCACCTTCTACACCGCCATGTGGTTTGCTGCTCTTTTTAGAGTCTTTTCCCCCTTTCTTCCCTTTTGTCTTTGCGGAGCTGAGTATGAGATGACATAAAGAGTTAATCTCAGTTCATATCAATATACAGAGGAGTTCACTCAGAATGCACTTTATAACAACATAACATTTTAAACCGGTGGATTGTTAAACAGGCATATGAGAGAAACCTTTTTTGGTTTGTGGGTTCACATCCCTCTGGTTTTAGATTCTCATCTGGGTCCTCAGAGGGGACCGGGGCGTCCTTGTTATTCCCCGATTCAGGTGCAGGTGCGGGATGCTCTTCTGTGGACTGTTGGACTGGACTGTCCGTCTTTGGCTCTTCTGGGAGATTCTACAGAAGTACCGTATTAGAAAAATTATATTTTACTGGATCAAGTCTGTTAATTCAAATACTTCAGGGGTTCTGAGGTTAGATTTCAGTGACTTACATTTACGGTTTTCTGCTGGCGTTTCTTTTTCTTCTGCCTTTTAGATAATCTGTAAATCAAACAAACCAATCAGCGGACAGAAACAGCCAATAATGCCACCAGATGCCTCGTTTAAGTAAACAAACTTATAGATGTTCTACAAACTCCTTTATGTATTCCAATTTCAATATGAAAAACTCTATTATATATTCATTACAGCAATGGCATTATTATGTCAGCAGTGCATGCTCTATCCTATAGATTTTAACATTAATAATAATTATTAATCATTTTTATATACATTAGCATTTCATTGATGTTCACATTACTTTTAAAAATCAGGCATCTATTGTGAAATAATAGCAAAGCAAACAAATTATATTTGAAGAGCACATCTCAAGTGCTATGGTTTACTTTGGTCTCGGTGTGCCATCAAGTTCATCACTATCATCATCATCATCCTCTTCCTCCTCTCTCTCCGCAGAGTTCTGACTCAGCGACTTGTCTTCCTCCTCCAGCTGTTGCCGTAGCAATGCCACCATCTCTCTGTGTTTTTTGGATTTCTCATGGTTTTTCATGCTGGTGTGAGAGAAACAGATTATACGGCTGCATTATATGCATGTAATGCAAATTAGTTCAAAACGTGCTGTTTGTTTGTGATTATTAAATTAATGAATAAAAACATATAGGCTAAAGTTGAAAAACAACACACGTAAGAAGAATATATATTTTTTAACTTATCAATGTTAGTGTTGTTCATTTACACTACCATTCAATGGTTTGAATTTTTAAAAAATAAATGTATATATTTTTTATTGATCACAAGTTACAGTAAAGACATTTAGAATGCTACAAAATATTTCTATTTTAAGAAATGCTGTTCAGTTGAATTTTCTATTTATCAAAGAAAACTGAAAAAAATGTATCATGGTTTTCAGAAAAATATTAAAGCAACTATTTTCAACATTGGTAATAATAATAATAATAATAAAGAAGAAGAAATTACCTGAGCACCAAATCAGCATATTAGAATGATTTCTGAAGGATCATGTGACAATGAAGACCATAATAATGCTGAAAATTCAGCTTTGACATCACAGGAATAAATATCATTTTAAAATATATTAAAATAGAAAATAGTTATTTTAAATTCTAATAATATTTCACAACATTGCTGTTTTTAATGGAATTTTGTTCTAATAAATGCAGCCTAAAGCCCTATTCGGACGGTAATTGTTTCTCACGTGGAAGTCCGTAAAAATATTTGCATGCCAACTCGGTAATAAAAATTGTGCATTCGGATGGTGATTTATTCACGGTGGAGGAGCGAGTTCTGTGATCCTGCGCACCTGTGGGAACGCACTGCTCACGTAGTCAATAACATGATTGTACACTGTAAATAAAATGTCATATGCTTGGTATAATAAGAATAAATGCATATTTAACTTAATAATAGGAAAATAATATCCAAAATATTATTTAATTATTTACTTTTTCCGCTCTAGTGGTTAATAAACAGAACTGCGTCTTGCAGAAGAACATTGCAGCCGGAGCTACTTCTCTCTGTTTATGTCTATGGCGAGTCACGCAGGGACTGTGCTCCTCCGCAGCGGTTCCTACCAGACCGGGCTGAAATAGTCCCAATATAAACACTTAATATTAGGCTAGTGTACCATAATGATTCAGAGTAAGACATAAACACGGTTTGGAAAATGGATTCATGTTGTACATTCTCATTATATAATTTTTGTAAATCTTGAACACAAAAAAAGTTACAGCAGCTTTAAATCGGTTTAAACATAGGAAGATGTATAGATGCACATTATGGTTAAAATGGTTTTCTGTCTTGTATTATATCTCAAAATAAAGGATGTAATTTTATTTCACATGTAAATGAGCGGAAATAAGTTAATACAGCCTCTTATTTACATGAGGTAAACATAATGCTGCTTGGTTATTTTAACATATAGGCTATAATTGCTGCCGTAATAACATTTCAAATGTTTTTTGAGCGGTGATGAAATATATTGCTCTTGTAAATACTTGCCAGCATTTCAGTAATAAAAGTCTAAAGTTAGATCTTTAAAATGAATCCAAATTACAGTGAAGTGCAACCGTACGATGCTCTGCAGTGGTCAAAAATGATATAAACAGTGAATTTTGATTGAAAGTGATAAATTCTTGAAAACTCAGAGATGTGGATTCGGACGGCAATTAAATTACCACACAACCTTGGTGTTTGTCAAAAAACAGTAGGTAATACGCGGTGGTGGGAGAAAAACACTTGACATTCTGGATTCGGACAGCAATAAAATCACTGACTAGCCCCTGTAAATGTTGAAACTACCTTACAACCCCACGAGAAACAATTACCGTCCGAATAGGGCTTTAGTCAGCAAAAGAGATAAAGAAAAACTGTAAAAAAAAATTGGTAGAATGGTAGTGTAAATTATTATTAATTTGTGAAGCGACTGACCTAAAAATGTGAGACCTAAAAATTGAAATCAACATTTTGATCAGTGAGGTGATGAAGGGCGTGTGCGAGGAAAGTTTCACAGAGCAGTGTGTGTGGGAGCTCTGTTCACTCACGCTTTATCGGATTTGAAAGATTTGTCACAGGCAGGGCAATACAGGTCATCATAATAGTCGTCCATTTCCGCGGCACCATCTGCCTGCACCGCATCTGACAAAGGTCAAGCAGCTGTTAGATATGTCCATTACTCACACATGTTTTACAGTATGATTGAGGTATATTTCATGACTTGGTGACGCTCTGTGTATTATTGCATTATGTATGAATCACAGATGACTGCTCTGACTTGTCCCGTCTATTTATATAGTGACCTCTACAAGTATTTGGACACTGATGTCACACTTAAAAACATTTGAATGTCACTGCACAGATTTAAAATACCAAAACAACATGTCGTGACATGTCTTTAAAATTATATAATGTGCATTGAACCTTTGACTGGTCCCTGAACCTGTGACCTCCCGTACCCAGAATCCACTCAAGTATAGGAATACGTCATCAGAACTCACCTCCCCCGTCTGTGTTTGCCCTCTCCTGCCCGTTTTCCATCTCCTCCTCGTCCTCTTCACTCTCAGATACGTCACCAAACTCTAGACCGTACTCAGCTTCCATCTGCTGCAATTCTTTCTCCAGCTCCGACATGGCGGCCCAACTCTGTTCCTGATAGTCTTCTGCCAGCCTAATGGCACATATATCAGCACATTAGAATGATTTCTGAAGGTCATGTGACACTGAAGACTGGAGTAATGATGCTGAAAAATCAGCTTTGCCATCACATGAATAAATTACTGCTAATTTATTCCTAGTGTTACGGTAGAAACGAACACAACTTTTACACACCTCTCTCTGATTGATAGATAAACCGTGCACTAACAGGTAAATATACAGAAATTGAATCACACTGCAGTCTTCGCTGCACAAATTATAAATATAGATTAATCCTTATTAAAGCTACAAAAGTGATTCAGTCAAGAGCAGTGAGTGAGTTTCTCTTTGTCTTTTGTTCTTTGATTAACATTAATGACCTGACGCACATGACGCGGATCTGACACTCATCCTATTTTCTCACAACTCTTTATGCATTTACAACACTTTTTAACTCATTTAAGACTGTGCTTTGTGGATTCTCTAAAATTTTGTGAGTTTTTGTTCGTTCAAGCACGAAAGAGAACTCAATGCAGCATTCTGTGTGCACGTTTCAGGTGTTTGTTCACCGAAAGCCGCTTCCTGCCAGACCAGATTTGAGTTCTTATCACGGTTGAATGATTTAATAGCACTTTAATGAATGATAGCTGGATCACATTCTGTAACGCAGCCAAAGGGTGACATGAGAGAAAAAAACAGATACCGTGTTAAATATTTTTAGCGGTTAAAACAATGTAAAAAATATATATAATTACCGCAAATGTAATCTGTGTACGTTTTTTTATTGTTAAATTAAGGTACAAAAGTTAATCTAAAAATATACATTATTTATTTATATAAAATATAAACTATACAGGATTCCAACTCTTTCATTAACACCAGAATCAAGGACTTTCAGCATCTTTTATTTTGTATTAAGCACAATACAGGGAAATAAATTGGCTGGGTTTGTTACTGCCAATCTGGACAGTATTAAAGATCTACTGTACCTGTGTCTATAATTACTACAGTAATAAAATCCAATGAGGAGAGAGGGCTGGTACAGTGTACGAGAGAGAGATTGAGCTTGAAACAGAGATTCCAGTTTTTAATATTTATTTCACACTGGTTTTAGTTCTCCACTGAACCATTACTTGATTAAAAATGTTATATATAAAATGTGTAATTAAATTAAATAATATGGATAAGGTTATTTAAAGGTACAAAATTATTTGTACCACCTGTACAGGATATCTACAGGGTTTTTAAATAAATGTTAAGGCTTTTAAGACCTTTTTTAACACCTGTCCAAAGATTAGAGTTTATGGTAACACCCTAAACCACAAAATGACTGTAAAACAATTTCAACAAGTTCAAATAATGCAAGTTCTGACAAAGTATTTTTTATAAAAATATATATATAAAAAAATACTTTGTAAAAAAACTAAATGTAGGCCTTTAAAGAAAATGGAGACAAAATTATAAATCATTATACATATACATTTAAAATAGGGTTCTATATCGTATTCTAGATACCTTTTTATTCTAAATTTTTTTGAAAGCACATTAGCTCCTTATCAATCCACCCGTTAACATTTCCAACACTGTATGAAAATATGGGTCGATCCTCGCATTGGTCTGAACAAAAACTGGAGATGCGCAGAATGAAAATGTGACCCTGAAGACCGGAGTAACGGCTGCTCAAATAAATGATCAGAAATGCACCTTTGGTAAACATGAGAGATTTTTTTAAAGGTGCAGTGTGTAGTATTTATGAGGATCTATTGACAGAAATGCAATATAATATACATAACTTTGTTTTCAGTGGTGTATAAAGACCTTACATAATGTACCGTTATATTTTTATAACCTAAGAATGAGTCATTTCAAATCTTCATACAGTGAAATCGGCATTTTGCACCGTCATGTTTCTACAGAAGCCCTAAACGGACAAACTTCTCTACAGAGCTCTCCGACGACGACATTTTTGTCCTGTGTCCGGCGACCGCAGCTTCTCTATGTGCTTCGAAAGGGAGGGGTGAGCGGTGGGCAATTGCAATTCACAACCTCACTGCTAGATGCCGCTAGGGATGGGCGATATGGACTTGAAATTTATTGCGATATTTTCTAGTATTTATTGCGATAACGATATCAATGACGATAAATGTAGTATCATTCCCCATGATTTTGGATACAAGTGAGAGCTGCATGCATTCTTGAGAGACTCAGAAAAACAAACAATGATCTAGTAAAATGTGCCTGTCATCAAATAGGCTCCTATAATACACAATATATAATATAATATAATATAATATAATATAATATAATATAATATAATATAATATAATATAATATAATATATATATATATATATATTATTATTATTTTTTTTTTTTTATGTAAAATTCCTTTTCAGAAATGGAAAAGTTGCCGATATAATTGTCTTCTGTAAAACTGCAGGTAATGTTTAAATAGTGCAACTGTGCTGAAAAACATCACACAATGCAAACAATAATAATTAAAATCAATGACAAGTTTTAAATGTAAACCGATTCTGTATTTATTCATACACTCATGGTGCAAACAGTGGTAAAAATAGCAGAAACAGCAAAAGTAAATATCCAAAAATGTCTTAAGATTACAAAAAAGTTGAAAATAATGATTTAATGATAGAACTTCAGTAATTTGAGTTAATAATACCACAAATTCTTCTACTAATAAAAATAAACTGGACTAAGGAATAAAAAGCTTCTGGGTTCATGAATATTAATAACGTTGTCAGCGCTCATTCAAACTGATTTGCTGAAATCAAAACACAGTAATAGGTGCACGCCAGCCAATGAGATTTCTGTTTGTGCATTCGTTTCTTCCTGTTCATGAAAGGCTGAATAATTCCAAATAAACGGCATTATTTTACAGGAAAATACAACAAAGGATATTGTTTATATGTAGCACATCAATTCTGTGTGGTAGAAGACGCTCTCGCTCTCTCTTTGAGTGTGTGTGAAACACTGAGCGCTCTCAGTCGCGCGCCTCACACTAGTGTTTAATGTGCGTCAAATACACTGCGCATTCATTGAGTTGAACTGAAATAGTGTGCTTTACCGATCGATTGAGACAGAGCGAATATCTTAAGCGCTCAGTCCAAGTGCTCAGCGAGTGAAAATACATCTGTATGTACAGGTTCAGATCGCCCTCAGGTAGCCCCTCGATTAGCTATGAACTCTTCCGCAGGTTCCGCCATGGTTGTTTTCGCTCTGCACGTGAGAAGCGGATTCAGTGCCGCCGCTCCCATTGCGCGGCGCTTAGGGCACCAAGTGCTGCCGGGGACACCACAAGAAAATTCTCTCTCCAACCCCCGTTCAGCTATACAAAGTGACAGATGCAGCCACTGCGGCCATCATAAAGTAATAACGGCCAGCGGCGGCACTGTGCGGATGGGTCGCGCCATCAACTAGGCTTTATCGTTATTATCGCGGGGAGAATTTTTACCGGTATATCGCAAACGATAAGATATCGCCCATCCCTAGATGCCGCTAAAATGTACACACTGCACCTTTAAATGTAAAAGCTCCCTGATATTTCAATGTTTTAATGACTGTGGGGACTACATCTATTTAGCTATCTACACATAGCTAAATATCTCTCCCAGTTGACACATTCTTACCATTGTATGGACAAAATGTGCCGTCATATTACCCAGCCCCATAAAACAGGCTAATCTCACTCACTTGGCCTGGTTGAGCTTCTGTTTTCTCCTCAGTTCTTCAACTTTCTTGGCCTTCTCCGCATTCTGCTCTTCCACCAGTTTCTTATGGGCCTGAACGCGCTTGTCACGTTTTCGGACAAAGGCCACCAGTTGCCGCACCAGCTCGCTGTGCTCTTTCCTGGCCTTGTCTCTGGTTTTCTTGTTCTCCTTCTCCATGGCTCTCTTCTCCCAACGGTTGGAGGCCTGTCGCGTGTCGTATTCCTCCTTCCATGCAAAGTTTTTGCGCGTACAGAAGCTCTGCCAGTAGCCGTAGAATAAATGCACCACCTGAGTGCACCAGGGAGACAAATAAAGATAATTATTGAGAGAAATACCAGAGCCAAATGCGAGAGAACCTATAATGCTATATAACAAGATTTTCTGGATAAACATCGTGAATGCTTCATCCTTTTAACAAAAATATGAAGAGGCTTGTACAGTCATCCTTAGTTCATCTGCATCTTGCAGGCCTCCACTAATGGCAAATGACTCCCAAACCTCCATTAGGTGAAGTGCAGGTACGGGCCACACCGGAAAGGGAAATGGTTTAGATCACTTAAGAGCCTTCAGGTCTAACTGGAGTGGCTGAACTTCATTGTTCAGACCCTGGAGAAAATAGTCTCAGATGGGTCTTCAGTCTTCGGTCAAGGTTCCCCAAACAATCTGAAATATATTTTCAGATACAAAATACTCCCGTTCTACTGTTACCTGTACTAGCTTATTTGGACAAGTATTTATAGATGGGAATGCTTTTCCATTTATCCAAGTTAATTATCCATTTGGCTGAAAGGTCTAAAATGCACTAAAGAACCCCTGAAGAACTCTGATGACATGTTTGAGCAATCAAGTGTTTTCATGGTACAATCTATACATATCTCCCGAATAAACAATGCCTACTCTCCTGCCATCTCAAAACCATGTTTTTTAAACAATTCATAAAAATAAAAAAAGTCTCATTTAACAAACACAGTCCATACATTACTTTATCTGTTCAATTTTCAATCGATTCCAATTCTTTTAAAGTCCCCATGAAATCTAAATTGATTTTTGCTCTAGTATGAATATGTTAACCTTACTGTTATCTATAAGCTAGCGTGCTCCAAAACAATAACATTAATAATTCGCATTTAGAAGATATAAGCATTCAAAGTCTCTCACTTTCACCCATATGGATAAATGATTTTGATGACATCACTCAGCACTTAGTGTCCCGCCCCCTACATTATAAATAGACACTGAAGCTAAAATCTGTCACTTGTTCACACATTTACTATTTTCTACATGGTGAAATGGCACAGTGCACTATATAGGTGTAAATATGCTTTCCATTGGAGCGAATGAAGTCTGGTTTCACGTTAGTGTCATGTAAACCACACACACCGTACACACACACAAAGTCTGCTCCGGTTTTACACGATAGCACAGAGCAGATCATATACGCGAGTCGGCACATACCGGAAAATGTATCGGAACCATTTGAATTCTACACTGCATGCTGTATTTTAAAGCAATATGGAGGAGATTATAAGGAGAAACAGATAAGAGATTAGGAGGAAACTGCGCCTTTACCAAGCTCAACGGCTCTGGCCAAGCTGTGATATAAACTAAACGCTATTGGCTATTTTAAAAAGGGGAGGGGCTGTTTGATGTGTCCTGCCCTGTCTTCCTGTTTCAGTGGAAATTACGTCAACACATTGAATATTGCAGTTTCAAGGCACTTCAGTATGAAAGATTCCATTAACAATTTTACGAGTACTTGAAGTTTGTGTCTTTGGACTGATTCAAACTGATAACAGTTATTTATTTATTTATTTTTGGACTGATTCACTGAAAAGAGCCAGCTCAAAAGAGTCAGAATCATAAAAGTTTGGGGTTGGATTTCTCCTCTGATAAACAATACAGTAAAACATTTACATTGTGAAATATTGTTACAATATGAAATAAATGTTTTCTATTTTAATACATTTTATGTGATTTAAATGTGATTTATTACTGTGATGCAAAGCATCATTACCCCAGCCATCAGTATGACATTATGCTTCAGAAATCATTCTAATATGCTGATTTGCTTATTATAAATGTAGAAAATATTTTTGTGTAAACCATGAAAGTTTTTTTCAGGATTCTTTGATGAAAAAAAGTTAAAAAAGAACACCATTTAACTGCAATAGAAATCTTTTGCAACATTACAAATGTCTTTTGAACAGTAGTATATGTCATTTAATTTGCAAATCACACTACACTGGTGGTCACGCTGTGTTTTTGATGTGCAACCGGCAAGTTTTTCATGAAATATAATCGTCATTTAATTCAGAATGCAAGATCCAATATCCAAAAACAACCTGCTTTGTATCTGTAGATTATTAGAGTGCAGGAAACACTATCAAGTATTTGAGTATGCTGTTCCATCTGCACTGCTGATGCTTAAGAACCGAATGGAAACTAGAACAGTTTCTAGTATATTTTTCAAAGACAATAAAAAAAAAAACCCCACTCATCTGAAACAATGAAAAGCTCATTGCTGGAAGCAAACCATTTAAAGGCCAGCTTTGACCATAGATGACAAGATTGCTTTCTGCTTAAGGTCTGCAGAAGTTTCTACTCATTCTGTAATGAATCATGGGGTGGATAACCAGCGGTCCTCTTTACCATACCACTTTCTGACCAGCAACTTGCTCAAACCATAACAATCTCATGCCTCCCACCCAAAATTTGTCAGGACATGATGACAAAAAATGTGTAAAAGCTGTAATAATGTGTGCTAGCGTCTACATACAGTGTCATAGTCACTCTGCGACTCTCCAAATGAGGGAAACTCATCCTCCTCGTCTTCCTCATCTTTACTGTGCTCCATCTCCTCCTTTACAATAGACTCAAACAGGTTCCTGTATACAGTGTAAAAGCCCTACAGAGACAAAAAATACACATTGAAACACATAATACATCAATTTATACAATTAATAGTCTGAATCTATCCAAGCAGAAAGCAAGATTGCAGTGCATTTTCTACATGAACTTCTACTGCCCTCCAGTGGTACATGATGGCCTCCACTGAACAAATTAACTGTTTTAGAGTTTTTGTCTTTAATATCAATGACAGACATATGTATGGAACCTTGTTTCCTCCACAGAATTAAAAAACTGTGAACTTTTTCCCTCAGAATTGTGAGTCTATATCTCACAATTCAGACATTTTAACTTGCATTGCCAGTTTATAGTTCAGAGTTCTGGAAAAAGTCTGAATTGCAAGAAATAGACTCGCAATCACAAGGAAAAAAGTCAATTGTGAGTGAAAAAGTCACTAACTTTTTTTATTTTTCGTTCAGTGGCGGAAACAAGCTTCCATACATATGAGCTATACGCTTACGTTATAAACAGATAAATGGACAATACAAAATATTCAATGAATAAAATGATGAACGGACACCTAGGTATGCGGCTATTGACCAAATAAAAATACATTTTAATATTCACCTGTTCGTCATCTCCATAACCAGAGTAACAGGTGACGGTGAAGAACTGCACGAGATCAATGCTGTCGTCCTGGTACTCTCCGCTGACTCCCCCTTTCAGCAGTGCATCTCTGTGATTATCATACCTTAAAACAAAATAACAGCCATATTAACATTTAAATATTAATGGATGTATAATGAAGACCGTAACGAACATCTGAACTAGCTGTTTTAGTACACTAATGGCCAAAAACTGATTAGTATTACTGGTATTTAGTCCAATATATTATAGAGCTAATGAGTCAGAAAACAACAGTACTTTTTATTAATGCAAGTTATAACAAATAATTATGTAATGAGTTACTGTTGGAATATATTTGCAATACATTTGCAATAAAAGCTGGAATTTATATAGAAATGTTGGTTATAAAATATAAATTCATTTAAACTGGAAAGCAATGGCATACGCTGCAAGTATAAACTTTTTTAAAATTTATATTAATAGAATTATATTTTTCATATTATATTACTGATTTATTTGCAATCTTCAACCCATTCCGGATGCATCCAATACTCATACAAGTTCACAGTTGGACAAAATCCTTGTTTTTGTTAGGCAGCTACACCATGTAAATAAGCAGAATTTGCAACAATAACATTCAATATTTCTCTCAGCCATTCCTAGCCCATATGCTGTTATTTTTTCCACAGAACACAAAAGGAGAATTTTTAAGAAGCTCTTTTGTATACAACTGCAGCAGCCACTTCTGTCACTTTTGACAGAAGCACCACAAAAGTCCATCCATACCAACATATGGAATATAGCCATTTCAAAATTCACCTTTTTGTGTTCAATGGAAAAAAACAACATGAGGGTGGGAAAAGAATGACAAAATGTTAATTTTGGGGTTAAGTTTTTTTTTTCATAGGGCCTTACATTTTTTTGTTAAGCATTTAATTGTATGAGTTTCACGATTTCAATTTATTAGACATGCTTTTTGATTAATAACATTTAATTAAACCACTAAATCGGAGTCCAGAAAAGTTAGAATTAAGAAAAAAATGGAATTCAAAAAATAAAACGGAGCCCTATTTGGTGAACACACCCCTGGTTTCACAGACAAGGCTTAAAGCTACACTGTGTGATATTTTCCCCCATCTAGTGGTGAAAAGGTATATGACCATCCAGTGAATTTTAGTTTCTGTTCCTCTCAATTCCGATTTCGTTTCAACTCCTACGGTGGCCGATTTAGTCCAAGATTAACATGGCTTCCAGTTCGACCTCGTCCACATTCGACACGGTGCCTGTGGGATATTTGGAACTCAACTGGCCTAATTATTCGGCTAGAAAGAACTGCAGCTAATCCAGAGTGAACTTTGATGATAGTAATGTTTATTCAGTCATCCAATTGCAAGGCATAAACAGGTTTGCGTGGATATGTACATAAATGTGGTTTCTGTGAGAGAACAAATAAGGATGGTAAATATACATACACAGTTAAGAACTGTATAACTATACTTATAAGTTACATTTGTATAATGTAACCGTAAACCAGAGCTTATTGTACCATATATAGGCGCTAAATGCAGCTGCATTAAAAGGAGCGGAGCTGCCGCTGCTAACAAGCGGTGTCCGGTTACAAAAGTGTGTGCGGCGCTTTAACGTTAGCACTGCAGTCAGTGCGCTCTGTATAACAATTGTTAATATGCCGATCAGACCTGATACATATTTCCATCAACATACATTACAAGCAAATATTTTCTATAAACGAATAAACATTGTTGATAACAAAATAACTGAATGATTATTCAAATAGGTGAGCATTACGCTATTGTATGTTGACACAAAAATACTTCTGAGGTGACATCAACTGAATTACGCGACACACTCTAATGACACACTCTGAAACACATCTACAATGATAATAACTATTATTACTTACGGAGTTATTAACGCACAGAAATACCACACAAGGAAAAACAGACTTTTGAGGAATAAACAAGCCAGGAAAACTCCGTATAACTCTGTTACTGGACGCTGCTGAGATGAAAACACTCTGCACATGCACCAGACAAGTCTGAACAAGTTGACGCGCACATGCGCGAGGCAGAGAATTTTGTATAGTGCCATCGAGTATTAAAACCGGTTAAAACGCGAAAAGCGAAGCTTGAATTTACGGGTATGTCCCTCTTTGGCTAATGTACTTTCAAGATGGAGGGGCAACATGGCGACCACCGTTAGATCCCATTACCTTATGTATTTTCAATGGCATATTATAAACTTACGAGAATACTTTATTACTTGAAAGAAGTAAATATACATTAATGAGCACATATATTTTTGAAAGAACTAAGTGTTTTTAGCTAAGAATAGACTAAAAAAGTTACACAGTGTAGCTTTAAAGTGATAGTTCACCCAAAAATGAAAATTTCCCATGATTTACTCACCCTCAAGTCATCCTAGGTGTATATGACATTCTTCTTTCAGACGAATAAAATCAGAGTTATATTTAAAAAGTCCTGGCTAATCCAAGCTTTATAATGGCAATAATAGTTGCTCTGTTTTTGAAGTCCATAAAAAAATGCATCTGTCCGTCGAATAACGTGCTCCACACGGTCGCCCGATCGCCTTCCGTGGAAAAGTGTTTTAAGTGCCTTCTTGCAATTCAAGATGCGTACGTGACGTCTGACGAGCGTACCTGGTAACCAAACGGCAACCTCCCGCAGTTTCTCTTGAAGCCAATACGGAAGTGATTTAAACTGCAATTCATCGACTGGCCGCTAGAGACAGGCTCCAGAAGGGAGCAGATTCTCAATGAGCCCCATGTTAAAATGCCCAACTTTACAGCAGAAAAACACATGTTTACAGCCTGGTACAAATTGTGGTTTTAGTCTATACGGCTAATTTTGCCCTTCATGACAACTGGGAGAGGGGTGAATTTTTGTATAACTCATTCGTTTACATTATATAAAGCATTAAAGTTCTGCATAATTAAGGGCGTGGCCACTTCGAGTGACAGGTGGATAGCCATTTATCTGCTGTCTGTTAGTCATCGTGTCACATAAGCTCCGCCCACGTCCCGCCTTTTTGCCCATTTTCTGTTATCCGGGAGTGACGAGCGATGACGCGCTGCCAAGATGGCAATGGCCAGCTCGTCCATACTTTGCACTTCAAAACGGCTCTTCAGAATCCTATGGGTGACATCACGGACACTACGTCCATATTTTTTACAGTCTATGCTGGTAACGTAAGCCTTTGATCGGCAGAGGCACTTTCAACACTTTTTCCATAAATTGAATAAGGAAGGTGATCGGCTGAAACTTTACTTTATAAAGTTTTAAATATGGTTATTTTTCTTACACAAACGCATCGATTCGCTTCAGAAGGCCTTTATTAACCCCCCAGAGCCGCGTGGAGCACGTTATTCGACGGACAGATGCATTTTTTTATGGACTTCAAAAACAGAGCAACTATTACTGCCATTATAAAGCTTGGATTAGCCAAGACTTTTTTAATATAACTCTGATTGTGTTCATCTGAAAGAAGAATGTCATATACACCTAGGATGACTTGAGGGTGAGCAAATCATGGGCTAATTTTCATTTTTGGGTGAACTATCTCTTTAAACTTAGTCCCAGACTATAATGCATGTTTGAGCTGTTTTAACTGAAAGCAACTTGCACTGACATAGGCCTATCTTAAAAATATGTCACTGTCAATGTTTAGTCTCAAGATGCACACCAGTAATGTATTTTATAAGGCACGTTTATACAAGCTACTTAAATGTCCAGTTGAACTAAAGCCTAATCCTTGCTTAATCTAAACCCTGTCTGTGAAACCAGGCATAGTGTTGTTTTTTCCCCACCGTTTTGTTGTACAGTAGGTCTTACCAGGCTCTCTCCTGTGGATCACTCAGAACATCATATGCAGCCTGGATCAGTTTGAACTGCTCTGCAGCCTCATCTGCGTTATCCAAGTTCTTGTCTAGAATAAATATGATACATTATTACATAAATGTCATGATTAAAATGACGTAAGTCCTATAAGCAGCACTTGGCAGATCATCGCTGAGGAATTGTTGGAGAACAGGCGCAATTATGAGGAGATGCCAATAGTCACATATTAATATGGGACAATAATCTCGATGGATAATCAAACAAAAAAATGAAATAAAATACCTGGGTGCCATTTCAAGGCTAATTTCCTATAAGCCTTTTTCAGGTCGTCATCTGTCGCGTCTCTTTTAACGCCCAGCACCTCATAGTGACACTTCATCCTGCTCGGACTTCTGTGGAGATCTTACACAAACTGTAAATGCTATGCCTTGAAAACCACTGTCATTAACTACAGCACACACTAAATGTCATCAATGTGCCCACGTGGATCACAAAATAAAAGCTATAACAGCGATAACCTAATAACACATAAAATATAATAAACACGAGGCTATAATGCAACTGATAAACGAGCTAATTCATAAATTTCTTCGACAGTTGACATATTTCCACTCGACAGAAAATTCACACGAAGCCGGTGTCGTGTGTGGATCCGCGGCGCATGGAATTGATGTCACACACGAGGAGCGCTGCTATTGGTTGAGAGTTGTGGCAGTTTATGGATTCTGTTTTTTAGTTATTTATTAGATTTTATTTGTGTTTGCATTGACAAAATACAGCAAGAATAAATTAGCATTTCTAAATATGTTCCATACTTCCCTAGCTCAAAATAATCTGTTACATTTTCATTCGTTAAGCATAAAGCATGTTTGTAAGCATAAACACGTGATATAATACAGAACTCGCATAGATTGATTAAATGATCGTAAAATGCTTAAATAAATTTAGAAAATGTAAAATATATATTTTTAATTGTTAATGTAAAATAAAGCATTAATTCAGTATTGTCTTATTAATTTAAATTGAATGGGTGGGATTTGTCTGTCGTTAACCTTTGAAACAATGCAAACCGCTATTTCGAGCAGGAGTGGCTTATGTTTTTTTTTTCTAGGCTTCCTAAGAGTTTGCATACAATTGACAAATGCTGGCTATTTTAATCTTTCAGGAGGATAGCTGCTGCCATATCGAGATCTGCTGTATGAGTAGCTATTGTAGTCACATTTGTTCTGCATTTAGAGATTGGAAATACTTTATAAACTAGCATCATCATGAAATCAATGAGGGAAGTCAATCTGGAAACATACAGTTTGTCTCTACTAACGGCAAAAGAAGATATCCTGAATCCACGATCGTCAACAAACTGGTATGACGATTTTATATTATTTGATTATTTTTGAAATCCATTCATGTGGCATGTGAAGTTGACTGAAATTTAAAACATTTCACAATTCTAAATAAAGTGTTATTTTAGTATCACTGAGTGTTTTACAATATTTTAAATTATTTTGTATTTACCTTTTTTATTTTAATTTTAGTTCAAAGTTTTTTTTGTCATATTTATTAGTTATTGTATATATATATATATATATATATAGTTATTTTAGCACATCAAGTTAATCTAAATAAAAATGAGGAATGTTGCTTTGACAACTAGGTGAAATAAAATAAAACGGTTTTTTTTATTTATTTTAAGTAGCGAACATATTTGTTATGGGTTTAGTTTTAACTATAATAACCCTGACTTGCATTTAACACTAATTATAATGAATATATAATGCATTATATAACGATATAAATTAGCATAATATCCAAAATTGTAAAAGCGAAAAATTCTTAGCAGAGGATGGTTTCGATCCATCGACCTCTGGGTTATGGGCCCAGCACGCTTCCGCTGCGCCACTCTGCTAGACGGTATTTCAGTGCACTCTCTCGGCTCTTGAACAAAAGATAATTTTCCGTTCTTCCATTTTTGCTGCTTAAATGCATTAATTATTCATAAACGCTGACAACAACATAAAGCACAATGCTCATGCTGAAATTCCTTGGAATGAAAATACATAGGCTAATGAGGAACTATTAAATTACACAGATGGCTCTGCTAATGTGTGTGTATGTGCGTGTTTTGTGTACCGACCCGTTTAAATAACTAGAACACAAACTCCTAATTTCATTTTTAAAAGAATTAGAACACATTCCACAAAAAAGTAGCCTACACTTTTGTGTCCCATGCCTTAGTTGTATTTATTTTTTTATTTATTTTCGGGTGATTTGATCAAAACTATTTGAGCCTATGTCTGGCTCCCAAACTAGTCCAGTACAAAGATCTGATGATATTATATTTCAGAATGTCTTTCTTATCTTAATGACCAAAAAAACCCCTCCCAGACTTATTTCCTCTGTAAATACCCCTGCTTATCTTAATTAGTATGTTTATCTGCAAAAGCACCCATGACAAACTATCCTACAATCTGACATGAAGCAAGGAGGTGTGTGTGGGTCAAGCATCTGTTGAGCCTACTTCAGACATGAGTGTGTGAGAGATTGTTTTTGACCAAGATGGGGGCTAAAATGCAGACATATTCACAGAGCAGAGCATTTCCTGTTGTTCTTGCTAATGCTGTCACAGGAAATGTTTTAAAAGGGAGAATGCCGCCACTGGAAGAACTTTTCAAAAGAAAGAATGTTGGTTGTTTGAGATCTAAAAAAAAAGTCTGTGTCTAATTTGGTTCTTTTATGATGGAACTTTATTCATTTATTCTGTTCCTGATAAGAGACACCTTTTGATTTTTTTTTACCTGACAGCCAGATTTGATTTGATTTTAAACTCTAAACTAGGCCTCATTCAAACCATGTCCTAGTTTGATCACATAGTTCTGATCTGTATTACATCATGTAGCTATATCTACTTATCAGATATTCAAATGTAATATTAATAAATATTTATGTGTTTCAAGCACAAAAATGGAGGTAGAAAGTTCCAGATGGCTTATATCAAGGTTCTAGTCTAAACACGGAAGTCTAAAAAAGCAGGACATGCATCTTCATAACCTTCCTGTCTCTTCCATTTCCTCCTTTTTTTATTTTATAGAATTCACATAATAGAGCATAATGTATTGTTCACATCCATATTAAATTTAAGGTAAGACACTACAGATGAATAGGGTAACTAATAACTTCAAACTAATACATATCAGATTATTACAGTACATTAAAACAAATTTTTTTGTTTTCTGTCAACTCTTGTTGAAATAGTCAAATGAGGCAGTATATACTTTGCATAATTTCAAGAACAGAAATCTGAACATTGGATAAAGTCCTTTTCATTGTGTTGACATATAACAAAACAAATTTCACAGAGGGAATGTCTTTTTATCTTTAAATCAGAAAATACTGTCAATAGACAAAAAACTTCTCCATGTCGATATATTATGTTTATGTATCCCTCTGTATAAAAACCTTAAAAATAAAGATAACAATAATTTAATGTATGCACCTGAAGTGCTTTTAACGATCTGTATTGTAATTGAGATCTAGAGAAGAAAATAGACAAAATTTTATAAAATAAAACATTTAAATGTGTATTTTGGATGTTTTCTTTCCACTACACTGAAAGTAGACAAGTTATGGAAGCAAAATAGCCCAAAATCTCAAAAACCCACTGATATTACCTGTAGTTTCTTGCCTTAATGAGAAAACTTACATAAACGTCCCATTCATCACTGCATAATAGCAACATAACATAACAGCACCCAAACAGTTTAAACGCATGTCTTATGTAAGTTAGATATAACATGCATGACAGAGTCTATATGCGGTCAAGGAGCTCAGCTCAAGACATTTGCATAAGTCGTTTTCTTTAATATAGCTCAAACTATTCAGTTGAAAAATGTTCGGATTAACAGTCTATGTGATTATCCCAAGGCTCGAGAATTTCTGTGTGACTTAGCCTAGTGATTGATTTCCAAGAAAGACAAAAAAAGAATGGCTCCAGTCCAGTGTCTAAAATTTTTTATTTCTAAATGCATTGCTCAGGTTTGTATGTTGTGACATTATTGACATTTGAATGTGGGAAAACTGCCCTTTTGATTTTGGGTGTGAGCAGCTCACAGAAGACCCTGGGGATCCAAGAAGGGTTTTGTATATGGGCGTCATTCAAAGGAAATGGTGCCGTTTGTGCCTGAAATACACATTACAGTTCAAACATTTTAACTCAAGTTTCTAAATTGAGTTATCCATCCTAATGAAATAACACAAACCTTGAATATTCCCTGTGGCTGTTTTATTCTCTGTGTACAGGGCTTTATTTGCCTATGATGGAATAATGAACAGGCTCAAACTGGCTGATTCTGGAGGTAAGAACACAGAAAGCCTTTTAAATAGTGTTTTATGTTTCGGGGCTTGTTTTTACGGTATTTCTTTTATAGTAGGTGGATTGAAAGAGTTGTCGGCTAAACTACACCCTAGACGGCCACTTTACGGGATGTGCAGAGTGGGCACAGCTCAACCCTGCATCGCTATGATATTATGGGTTAGTTCGTCCTCTGCACAGTTCACTGTTTAATGTAAAACACTCTGATTATTCCCCCTTAACCAGTGTTTGTGGGCTCTCAGGTAGGAAATGAAGTAGACGAGTACCGAAGAGCTGAGTGTGCGAGTCATTTACCAGCGATCAGGGCATTCTTTAAGGTAAAAGAGGGGAGGGATTATGGGACAATATCTGTCATTCTTTGAAGTTGTTCCAAACCTGAATGAAAGAATATATTGTGAAGAATATGGGTAACCAAACAGCCAATGGGGTCCATCAACTGTTTGGTTACCAATATTCTTCAAAATATCTTCTTTTCTGTTCAGCGGAAGAAAGAAATTCATACAGGTTTGTAACAACTTGTGGGTAAATGATGACAGAATTTTCATTTTTGGGTGAACTATCCCTTTAAAGGGACATCTTTATACCTTATTTAGCCATAAACATTCATAGTAGTACTTTAAGGTTGCTTCTTTATTACTAAAATGCACCTTTTAAGGGTAGATAAGGTACAACGTTGTCCTTTTAAGGGCACTTCCTCAATGAAAAGCTGTTATACCCATTAAAGGTAACATTTTCTTTTGCTTTATTCTTATATAGAGGTAATTCGATTTAGGCAACATAATCTTGTTTTGTGATCATGTGAGCATGCAGAGATCTTAAATTAGATTTCTTACAATTACATTTTTTCTTTTAGAAGTCTTGTTAGACTGCATGTCTTGTCAGGACGGGTTATATAAAAAGATAAAGACATTAAAATTCAAAAACATCGGCTATCTTTATCTTTCTGATGCTTTAGGAAGTCCACATCTTTCTTCCTGCCCACACTTTGGATGAAATCACAGAAGAGAGGATCTGTACACTGGCCTATAATGCTGCAGTGGTCACGAAGGGGCCGAGAGGGAGACCCGTCCGCCGGATGGAAGACAGACAGGCGATTGTGGTATGACTCCATCCATGACACCAATTCCTTACCACAAGGGGGAAGGCTTTACAAATCTTGAATGATGACGTTGTTTTGAAAAGTATAGCCAGTCAGGCGAGGCAATTAAACTCTATTAAAATCAGGAAAATGGTAAACAAATTGAAACTGACTCCTCACCATTTCCAGGGCACTAATTACAAGCGAACAATCGCAGCCGCAGAGATCCAGAGAATCCAGAGAGATTCTTTCTGGGCACAAGCAGAGGTATGGAGTGAGTTTTTACGTTTCTCTTTCATTGTTGTCCTAATATTCTTTATTGATATCAATTATGAATGTACACCTCAAAAGTAAATAACAGGGGTCAGCATGGGCACCCTGACTGGTCTGCGGCTATGCATCCCCATATGCAACAAATTGCGATGCACTGTGTATTCTGACACCTTTCTATCAGAACCAGCATTAACTTCTGACAGTAGCTCGTCTGTTTGATCGGACTACACAGGCCAGCTTTCACTCCCCACGTGCATCGCCCACACTGTAAAAAAAAATATTTAAAAAGTAAGTTACCTGGTTGCCTTAAAATTTTGAGTTCATTGAAATTAAAAATAGGAGTTAATACTACAACGAACATTTGAGAATCGACATCACCCTTTATTCAAATATTATTAAATTGCGTAGTTGTGTGTTTTATTTGTAATAATGCAGTGAAACATGCCAATTTGAATGATTTATCAAAACATTTTTGTATTTATTTATGTGGTTCAGATACAATAATATTTTGAGTTTCTATTCATTAAACCAATTTCCTTCATTGTATTAACTCAAATTTTTAATTACAATCAAAATTAAGGCAACCAGGTTACTTCCTTTTTTAAGTTAAACTAACAATATTTTTTTTTACAGTGCATGACCCTGTTGCCACTGTTCCTTCTTTGGAGCACTTTTGATAGATACTGATCACTGCAGACCGGGAACACCCCACAAGAGCTGCAGTTTTCGGATATGCTCTGACCCAGACAATTTGGCCATTGTCAAATGTGCTCAAATCCTTACGCTTGCCCATTTTTCCTGCTTCTAACACATCAACTATGAGGACAAAACCATGAGGACAAAACCATAATGTTATGCCTGATTGTGTGTATATATTACCCATGGCACATAATTTTAGAATTTTAATTCAGAACATATACATTTATTTTTACTATAAATGTTTATTTCATTTTAAAGGGTTAGTTCACCCAAAAATAAAAATTCTGTCATTATGTACACGACATTCCAAACCCATAAGACTTTTGTTCTTTTTGATCTTTTTGATGAAATCTGAGGGCTCAAGTTTAACCCCAATTTTATGAAGCGACATCCCTTGTTTGTGCAAAAAAAACCCCCCAAAATTTTTTTTATTTAAGGCTACCACTTTATTTACAAAATATTTATGAGATCACCACAACACATGCGTGTTGTGTTGATGCGCGAGCAGGCGTTGTGTGTTGTAGATTAATATTTTGTAAAAGTGGTAAATTATGGGTACTCAAAATTGAGGTAAAACCACTGGAGTCTACTTTAATGATGTCGTCAAATACGTTAATGATGTCTTTACTACTTTTCTGGGGCTGGAAAATGGTAGTTGCGGTGACTGTCAATGGAGGGATAGAAAGCTCTCAGATTTTATTAAAAAGATCTTAATTTGTGTTCCGAATATTAATAAAATTAACTTGTGTTAGCAAGTCCAAGGTTTACCCAACCTTTCTCTCCAAAGGGTAAAAAAATGTTGTACACAATACAATAAGACAGAGGTCAATTTCTTACTCTACAGTATTTGTTTACAGAGAGAAGAGGAGGAAAGGAAAAAAGAGGAACAGCGGAGGGCAGCAGAGGACAGGAGGCAGAGAGAGAGAGAACGAATTCTCCAGGAAAAGAGAGAGGCGATGGAGAGAGAGAGGAGGTTGAATGAAAAGGAACAGAAAATAAAGGAGCAGAGGTCTGTCAAATATTTTCATGCATTCATGCTCAAAATTCCCAAGGGCCAAAGGTGAAGTTTACAGGGTTTTTTTTTTTTTTTTTTTTTTTTTTAAATAGGAGAATACAGGCCCAAATGGAGGTAGAGGCCCACAAACAACATAAATTGAAATGGGTATGATGAATGTGTTTCTGTGTGTGTTTACATGCATATGTTCAATGTTAACTTATGTTATATATAGCCTATCTATATTATATGACAGGAGCACCAGAAAAAGGAGCGTGAAGAAGAGGAAATGAGAGCTAGACATTTCCGCTCTGATTCAGAGGAAAAATCTGCGGTGAGTTCTGTCTATCAAACTTAAACCTGCACTAAACCCCCTCCCTTAAATATGTGATCAATACTGTTTATTGCCAGCAGGAGGCAGCAGCTCTGGTGTCTCAGCGTGTTGCAAACCCCAGAGAGTTTTTCAGACAACTGTCTTCCACAAGTGTCCACACAGCCTCCAGTCCCAGCTCACCATTTCTAGGTATGTGTAAAGAGAACTGGTATGTGTTTTTCGATTGATTTGAACCTCGAGAACCGGTATGTGTTTCGATTGACCTGAACATCGAGAATGACTTCACTACTGCATAACTGCCCACAAACAAATTATGTCTTACATTTGAGAGCTTATAGTTTTTATGAAATGACACGGAACAATACATTCGCCGCATGTTTCTACATACAGTATTTCAACACTTCTGTTTAAAAGTTTGTAGTCCGTATATTTTTTTAAAGAAATTAATACTTTTATTCATCAATGATGCATTGAACTGGTCAAGTGACAGGGAAGAATTCTTAATTATTACAAAATTACTATTTCAAATAAATGCTCTTCTGTTAAACTTTCTATACAACAAAGAATCCTAAAATATTGTATAAGGGTTTTCCTTTCTGAATGATTTCTGAAGGAGCATGTGACTGAAGACTGGAGTAATGATGCTGAAAGTTCACAGGAATAATTTCCATTTTAAAATCTATTAAAATTGAACATTGAATTGAAAATTGTTATTTTAAATTTTAATAAAATTTCAAAATATTACAGTTTTTATTGTATTTTGGTCAAATAAATGCAGACTTGGTGAACATATTCTTTCAAACATTTATATTAGTTAATGATTAATGCATTAACTAACAAACAAAAACTTAATGTGATGTGTTACCAGTTAAATATATAGTGAATGCATAGTAATCAATTCACACATTTGAGTTGTAAATAAAATGTTTTCATATCAGAAGTGGCTGTTTACAGATATTCAGCACGATAAAAATAGAAACATGGTGTTTGGTAACTGAATGTGCGTCACATTACATTGATGTGCCGCTTGATGTGATGACTGATTTGTTGATAATAATGACTATGATCTAGTTTTGTTTTGTAACTGTACTTTTCATATTTTAGTGCCATTTGTTTTGAAATCTCTCTAATTTTTTGCAGTAGGGAGTCCCTGTAGACAACTGCATCGCAGTCAGACGGACAGTATCTTCAGTTTCAAGGAATCACCTTCTTATACACCTGCATCCCCGTACAGATCATCATTGGTATCTCTTCAGTCGATTTCCACATCCCAGAGCCCAACTCTTTTCACTAACACTGCAGCTTCCTCATTGCAGAATGGTGCGACGGTATCTATCCACCGGTCTTCATCTAAGATAATGGAGCCATTTGCCGTAACTGCCGCTGGCCCTACGCCAGGGCTCCAAACTCAATCACCTTTAACTAATGCAAGTGCAACTGAAACAGAATCTCTCATTGGTAATATACTAGATAGTCTGGTCTTTTATCCACCACCATTTGCTGCTGAGCAGCTTAAGACCGATGAATCAGAGATGGTGGATGAGTTTCCGCCACCCCCCTCTGGTTTTGAGAATTCATCGGAACTGGCCGCAAACCAGCCTGAGACACTTGTCGACCCCTTAGACACCCTTATGCCATCTCTTCCTCCATCATGTCTTTTGGTACCTGAGCCCCCCGCCAGACTGCTTCCTGCACTGCCTGTTGCTCCACAAATGCTGAAAGACCTGGAACCGGGGACAAATTCTACTGCTCGGGCATTGGTTATATCTACGGTTGAGGAGGAAGAGAATGAGGAAAGGGAGATTAAAGATGAGGGGAAAGATGTGCCAGGGAGGGATGGAGAGAGAAGGGGAGAGGAAGTAGGGAAGGGAGGTCAAAAAGAGGAGGAGGAACATGATGGCATGATTATGGAAAAACATGAAAGTGAAAAAGAATCTAATGGGAAAATGTTTGAAGAATGTGAGAATAGAAAAGAACAAGATGGGAAAATGTTGGAAGAACATGAGTGTGGAAAAGAACAAGATGGGAAAATTCTGGAAGGTTGTGGGAGTGGAAGAGAAGAAGATGAGAAAATGTTGGAAGGTTGTGGGAGTGGAAGAGAACAAGACGAGAAAATGTTGAAAGAAAATGAGAGTGGAAAAAAACAAGATGGGAAAAGGTTGGAAGAACATGGGAGTGGAAAAGAACAAGATGGGAAAATGTTGGAAAAACATGAGAGTGGAAAAGAACAAGATGGGAAAATGCTGGAAGAACATGAGTGTGGAAAAGAACAAGATGGGAAAATGTTGGAAGAACATGAGTGTGGAAAAGAACAAGATGGAAAAATGTTGGAAGAACGTGGGAATGGAAAAGAAAAAGATGGGAAAATGTTGGAAGAACATGAGAGTGGAAAAGAAAAAGATGGGAAAATGTTGGAAGAACATGAGTGTAGAAGAGAACAAGATGGGAAAATGTTGGAAGAACATGAGAGTGGAAAAGAAAAAGATGGGAAAATGTTGGAAGAACGTGGGAGTGAAAAAGAAAAAGACGGGAAAATGTTGGAAGAACATGAGAGTGGAAAAGAAAAAGATGGGAAAATGTTGGAAGAATGTGAAAGTGGAAAAGAAAAAGAAGGGAACATTATGGAGGAAGAAGAGAGTGAAAAAATACAAGATGCAAAAATGATGTTAGAATGTGCATTAGAAAAAGAGCAAGATAGGGAAATTACTGAAAAATGTGAGGAAGATGGGAAAGAACGCAAGAATGAAAAAATGATGGAAGAACATGAACAAGATGGAAATATTGTGGATGTAATTGACGATGAAAATGAGCAAGATGGTGGGGAAATTACGGATGAGCTTGAGGTTGACAAAATACAAGATGGGAGTATAATGGTAGAACAGGAAATTGATAAAGAACAAGATTGGAAAATTATTGAAGAGTTTGACAGTGAAAAAATACAAAATGCTAAAATAATATTAGAACATATGAGAGAAAAAGAGCAAGATGGGCATTTGGCATTTGACAGTGAAAAAGAGCAAGACGGGAAAAACATGGAAGTATTTGAGACCGAACAAATACAATACGTGAAAAGGACGGAAGAATGTGGGCAAGATAGGAAAACTGTAGAAAAATGTGAGGACGTACATGTCAATGAAAAAGAACAAGATGGGAAAATAGTAGTAAAACGTGAAGATGGGAAAAGTCCAGAAGAACACGAGAGTGAAAAAAAGCAGGATTTGAAAATGATCGAAGACTGTGAGAGTGAAAAAATACAAGATGGAGACATAGAAGAACACGAAAGTGGCAAAGAAGAAGAAATTGGGAAAGTATTTGAAACAGAAAAAATGCAAAATGTGGAAATTATGGAAGAGCGTGGACAAGAAAATGAGCACAATAGAAAAACTGTAGAAAAATGTGAGGGCGAAAAAGTACAAGATATGAAAATGATGCAATCGCATGACGGTGAGGAACAAGATGGTAGAAGGTTGGAAGAACAGGATTGGGAAATTATGGAAGAGCTTCAGAGTGAAAATGCAAAAATGATGTTAGAATATAAGAGAGAAAGAGAGCAAGAGTGTGAAATTGCGGAAAGGCATGAAGATAGAAAAAGTCTGGAAGAACACAAGAGTGAAAAAGAACAGGATTGGAAAATGACAGAAGAAGAGAGTAAAAAAGTACAATGTGGTAACATCATGGAGGACCATGAAAGTGAAAAAGGACAAGATGGGATGATGGAAAACCGACAGATCCAAGACAACGAACGAATGTCACGAGTGTATGCAGACAGAACAGTGAATGTGACAATGCTCAGGAAGGATGAAGCATACACGGAGATTATAAAGAGGGATGAGGCTACAGAAGAAGGTGTTGAGCAGGTGGAGAGTGATAATGGAAATAAGAAGGAAGAGATGAACACGCTTTTAATCCAGGCAGAAGAATCCAACGCGGGTACGCTTTTCTCCCAGCATTCACCACCACACTTCCTAGAATCCCATGCCACTGAGCCATCTCAACACAATGACGCATCTATTCCCGAAAGTATTTCAACCCCTCAAGATGAGCCACAGATGAGCTCCTCACACCAAATAAACGTACCAACTATTCAGGTTGAGTCAGATCTGAGCACTCAAAGAGATTCAGAAGACATGAAAGAGGAGACATCTGAATCTGTTGGCTCACAAGCCTCCTCCAAAAACAGCCCAGACGCCACGTCTGCCGAAAAGGGTCCTAACACAGAAACACATGTTACAGTGAAGGATGAACAGACTGAGGCAGAAATGCTTAAAGAGGTTACAATTGTGGACCGCAGCAATGATTTGACTGAAGGGATCCATGCTGAGTGCAAGACATCACCTATATCTGAGAATCAAGCCAGGATCGGACAGTCGGATGAGAGGGAGGGGCTTGTACCTGTCAGTCATTTCCTCCAAGACCAAGGTAATGATAATGGTGGACTGGATAGATCATTCTTTACTATCAATTTACATTTCAGACAAAGAAAATAGGTCCAAACCAAGTTTGAACAAAAATCGTCAAACTATGCACAAACTGAACACAGTGATTATTATTACATTATTTTTGATGTCTTATGTAAAGTACATTACTGTTGAAAAGTTGAACGTTTTAAATACTTTTATGTAAGGACACATTAAGTTGATCAAACGTCACAGTAAAGACATTTACAAAATGCTTCCAGAAAATTATTAAGCAACCGTTTTCAGGTCGATCCTGTTATACAGTGACTTTCATGTTTCTATGATTTACTCAATCATATTTTCTATAAAATGAGTCACATATTTATAAGAAATGGCTTACATAATATATTTAGGTCTTTTTATCACTTAAACGGATATAATAGACATTAAAAATACTATTTTGTATTTTACACACCTTTTTATTGATATATGTATTCAATTTGATCATGTCAAAGTAATCAACTTCCATAAGAACTATAAACCATGAAATGATAAAAACCTCAAAATATTTTTAAAATTATGTTATGGCTAAACTGCCTCTAATCATTCACAAATAATGTGAAACTAATAACTATAGTAATTTTTTATTTTATTTTATTTTTTTTAATTTTCTTCATTTACCGTGTCCCTGAAGTCATCTTCCACCCTGTTAGTATGTACTTTCTCGACTTTCTCGACCACAATTCCATTGAGACCATTTTTCAGGAAATTACATCATTTATTTTTCCCGCTGGAATTCAACTGTACAAACTAAAGTTGGCTAAGCTTCAACTCACACCCCTACCTTTTTATTTTAGTTTTAGAAATGTTATCCTGCTTGTCACACTTGTTCCACCCTGTTATGCTGTTATGGAGAATGTTTGTCAGGTAAAAAAAAAATTAAAAACTGTAATAACTGACATAGACTTAGAAGTTATTGCAAAAACTGCCTTATGTTAAGTTTACATGTTTGCGTACTACGTTATTTGAGTGTTGATTATTATACCTAAAATTAAATAGCAACTGAATTTAGGCTAATAGTTTGGGCTCTGTTGATAACCTTTAATATTAATGAGCAAGTAAGGGCTCCCTATATAGTTTACAGCAATATCTCCAATAAAATTTTAGTTATAATTTAATTCATTTAAGGACAGACACATTTTTTTCAGTAAACCACTGTTTAATAAAATAAATAAAAAGCAATTTTGTAAAACTGCTGTACCGAATCCATACCGAACCGTGACTTCAAAACCGAGGTACGTACCGAACCGTCAGTTTTGTGTACCGTTACACCCCTAATATATATATATTTTTCTATAAACCTAACAGGGTAGAAATTCTAATAGAATACATTTTATTTAGTGTATATTGCAAATTCTATATACACTCTAAAAAATGCAGGGCTAAAAACAACCCAAGTTGGGTTGAAAATGGATTAACCCAGCAATTGGGTTGTTTTAACCCAGCGGTTGGGTTAAATGTTTGCTTAAAACAACCCAATCGCTGGGTTAAAACAACCCAATTGCTGGATTTGTCCATTTTCAACCCAACTTGGGTTGTTTTAAAACCCAGCATTTTTTAGAGTGTGTATACATATATATATATATATATATATATATATATATATATATATATATATATATATATATATATATATATATATATATATATATAGTGTATATAAAAAACTAAATTATATAGGTGCAGTTCCACACATTACTGATGGAAATGCAGGACAATGACCTACTGTTAGAACCCACATTCGTGTTCCACCCTGTTAAGCTCCGTTCCACCCTGTTAGACAAGTCATTTTAAATTAATAATTTGACAGCAACGTAAAATGTTTTGTATACTTATGGCTTATTTTGGGAGGTGAGGAGCATTAACAGCATATACAGTATATGTTTTTCAGCAATTTTTTATTATTTACCATCCTGTTGGCAAAAATGGGTTAACCCCCCCCCTTGTTGTAATTGTTGTTATTGTTTCAAACATAAAAAAAATTACTATGATGGCATAAGGGACATATACTATCCAAGAAAAGCACGTTATTGTTTAACATTTACATTATTAACATTTTGTGATAACAATGTATATGTCCCTAACAGGGTGGAACACCTTCACAGCCAGAGCTTGACCATACGTATTACGATTAGTTAAACATGTCACTATTTTGGTAGAAACATGAAAAAAAATATTTATGGATTTTGTTGACGTCTAATTAGAGTTTATTAAATCAAAAGGAGGAGATGGGGTGGTGAAGGGATGCTAAGAAACGGTGAACGAAAGGAGGTAAATCTGCTGTATATTGTTGATTAAGTTGATTAGCTTAATGTGCTTCACTCGTGTTTAATTAGGTTTAATTATCTGAACGTGCACCTCCCGAAATTTGTTAATAAAACATCACAATGAGAAATGTTTCTTGAGCAGCAAATCAGCATATTATATCTGAAGGATCATGTGACGCTGAAGACTGGAGGAATGATGCTGAAAGTTCAGCTTTGCCATCACAGAAATAAATGATAAATATATTTTATATTAAATATATTATCAAAATTATAATTTTTATCATAAAAACAATAATATTTATATTCATTAATATTACAAATATTAATTTATAATATATTTAACATATTTTAAATATATTAAAATAAAAAGTTATTTTAAATTGTATTAAAATTCCACAATATTTATTTTTATTTGATCAAACAAATGCAGCCTTTGTGACCATAAGAGACTTCTTTTAAAAAACACAAAAAAATCTTACCGATCCCAAACTTTGCATGTTTGTACTTTAAAAAAACTTTTTAAAAAATGTTATACTGTTGTCTGAGGTCAACTTATGATGTTTGCGTGGTTTTTACATTCAAAAATATCATAATGAATAAGTAATAGGCTATTTTCTACCCTGGTTTTGAGCCTCTCTCATGGAACGCTCTGTTTTTATGGGCGTGCCGCACTGAAGACTTGGAAGTAAACGCCCACGGCTAGGATTGGATACGTTTCGCAAATTATAATGAGCTTCTGCTCCCCCGTGAGTAATTGTTTTGAAAGCATGTGGGAAAACTGCAACCGGAATGAATCGCCCACAGGGCTCGCAAAATGTCTTTATCAAACAAACACAATGATTCATCTCTCATCCACCCGCAATTAATTGGAATGTTATTTTTTATTACTTTTTTATTACCCGATCTGTGGATATAACCGCAAACCGTGCATCAAACACACACACACACGCGAGCGCGCACAAGCCTCACTGCAGAGTCAGACAAATCAAAGCATGATCAAAACTTCTGCGATTGTATTTTTCCTTCAAAGTGAACAACGCACACCAAAAGAGGAATGTTATTTCACTATTTAAGATAACCCGTCGGGCAGGCCGGTGATAAGTTTTGATAGCCTGTCTGGAAAACACATAGCCCCGGGACGTTGGGCTTTGCGACCCCTGGCCCATATGTCTGATTCTGATCACGAATCACAGCACTATGAACCAACAACACCTCAAATAAAGGATTCTCCAGCCTGTGACAGCGTGCTAAGTTATGTTCAGTTAGACACATAATCAATAGATATCAAACGATCTGTAACAATGTAATACTGTCACATTAAAAAAACAACTTTTGTAAAAACAAATTTTTACTCGCATAAGTGTGTTGCTTCTTTCATTCATAATCTCATCCTGTCTGCAAATTTTCTCAAAAGCATTTGTTTTTGACAGCCAATATTGATATAAATGATCGTCGTTTTGAAAAGAAAGATTAAAAAAAAATTATTTTAGACTTTTAGACTTAGACTTTCGTTTTTACTTTAACTCAAAATGTGTTTCTCGGTCAAAGGGCCATATTTTAACGATCTGAAACGCAAGTGTCAAAGCGCGAAGCGCAAGTAACTTTGTGGGCGGGTCTCGGCGCTGTTGCTATTTTCCCGGCGGGATAAATGGCTCTTGCGCCCGGCGCAAATCTAAAATGGGTTGGTCTGAAGTAGCTTCATTATTCATAGGTGTGGTTTGGGCGTAACGTGAATAAACCAATCCGAGCGTCATCCAACATTCCCTTTAAAAGCAGGTGCGCAAGTTCCATTATGGATTGCTATTATTATGGCGTATTTACCAGGCGCACGCCAGGAGCGGTTCACAGCTGAGGAGACTGATGTTCTTGTAAGAGCAGTGAAAGACAGAGAAGTGAAGTTGTAATGTTGTACATTATGGTAAAGGTGATTTCACAGTCTTTTTTTTTTCAGTCTTTCAGTTTTTCAGTCGATTTTTTTTCCTGGTTCTTGACGGACAAACCAATTTGTCAGATGTCCTTATATAGGCTACATATATGTCTTGCCACTATTGGGCAAACAGGTCTTATCCTTAATTATTACAATTAGCCTGAATCATTTGTAAGCTAGATTTATGCCTATTTTTCACATCTTCGTGGCACACCACAATGATTTCCGTCATCTCATGTGTTAATATTTTTTTAGTGTAACAATTCATGATTTGCAAAAATAACTGTTGCATCTGTGTAGATTACATGAGCAAAGTGTATGCGCGTTGTGCACGCTATACATTATGGTCAAGCATGCGCCCTTAAAATAGCATAATGAACAACGCGCAACGCTTTAGACTTTAGACTAGGTTTTTTCTGGTCAGTGGCGCAATTGTTTAATGTAACAGCAAAATAGCACCAGGGATTGTTTGCGCCGGAACACGCCTCCTTTTTTGCGCTGAACCGCCCAGGGAGCGCAAGTTCATTCACTAGTTTAGCGACGTGCTTCTGTGGAGGGAAAAGCGCGCTTTGCGCGGGTGCAAAATAGGAATGACACATGCGTCGGTGTACAAAGTCAATTGCGCTGGGTGCAAGATAGGGCCCAAAGTGTTATTTTTCACTACACCTACAGTTTTCGTCCAAATATGAGAGATATGAGGATGTTTTTCGACAGGTATTATTTTAGAGGAGCTCATCCTCTCTTATGATGCTACATGTGACACATTGACTGAAAAAAAAAAATTTTTTTTACTCACATAAGTGTGTTGCTTCATTCATTCATGTAATCTCATCCTGTCTGCAAATCCAGACTCTTGTTTACAAACGAATCTGTGGTGAAATGAAGTAACAAACGTGTAATGTCTTACCCACGTGAGCTGGATATTCATTAAAAAATAAAGTCCATCCATGCATTCATAATATTGGAATCCGAATGAAGCTTATGCAGCATGTTTATTGCTTGGAAGTTTGATCCGGTTTAGCTCCACGTAGGCCTATAATCGGTGGGCGGGGCTACCAAATCAGGGGTACTTCTTCTTCGGTTAAGGCAGTGTTTCACTGCTCTCTGACGTCACAGCTTGGCACATTCTGAGATCGAGCGTTTGCTGAGTCTGGTGTCAATAACAGCTTTTCTTTGACTAACAAGGAAGTTTTCAGCTCCCAAACTTACAGTAGGGTGACCAAACGTCCTGTTTTTCCCAGGACATGTCCTGTTTTCAAGTCCTGTCCTGGCCCTAATACAACAATTTTCTATCCATACAGAGGGGGCATACTTTACATGTAATGAAATGAATAAGGAATCTTTGAGTAAACTTCGAGTATCATTTGAGTATCTCATTGCCGGGCCGAGTGTCCTGGTTTTCGGTAATCAAAATATGGTCAGTAACTTACAGGATATTCTTATATCACTATGAACTTTTATATATCAAAGGCTGAATGAAAAGTTGATTTCTCAATTTCATGACCCCTTTAATTCCGTGAAAAGATTTATTCACTTATTAACTTATATAAACACACAATTTTCTCAAATATAGTAGCATTTGTTTTTGACAGCCAATATTGATATTTAATGATCGTCGTTTTGAAAAGAAAGGAAAAAATGAATAAAATCCCCCCTGATTTTAGACTCAGACTTTCGTTTTTACTTTATTTTAAACAAAACCTGTTATTTTTCACTAGGACACCTACAGTTTTCTCCCAAATATGAGAGATATGAGGATGTTTTGTGACAGGTATTATTTTAGACAAGCTCATCCTCTCTTATGATGCTACATGAGACACAATGACGCAAAAAACAAAACGAAACAGATTATATTTATAGCCTATACATTTCCTCAATTAATTTTTAGCCATGTCTGTATTCACAGTTTAGTCCTTTCATACCTTATTGCTGCCGAGTGATAAAATTATAATTTTTTTGGTAACACTTTATTTCGATGGTCCACTTTAGACATTCATTCTACTAACTATAAGTAACTTTGCAACTACATGTCAACTAACTCTCATTAGAGTACTGTCTGCTTAATATCTGCTAACTCCTTATTTTAATGCTCTCCCTACTGACTATAAGTAACTTTGCAACTACATGTCAACTTACTCTACTAACTTGAACCCTAACACCTAACCCTAAGTCTACTAATACTCTAATGAGAGTTAGTTGACATGTAGTTGCAGAGTTACTTATAGTTGGTAGAATGTCTAAAGTGGACCATCGAAATGAAGTGTAACCTTTTTTTCTAACTTTGCAGATACTGAAATGGACCTAATTACTCATCAGCTGGATTCGACCAATGACATAAGTGATGTTGAAGAGGGAGAATCAGAGGCTATATCACTCATTGTCAGAGACACAGATGTGGAGCAGAAATTAAAATGCGATTCTGATCCTCATCAAGAGAATGAAGACAAATGTCTGCAGAACCATCACGGAAACACCCAGTGACATGAGGAATGATAAGACGGGAACATTTGGAGATAATTGGTAGGTGTGAACTCTTATCTCAGAACAGATCATTCTATTGAAGAATGCGATGTTTCTGGTTTTGATTGGCAGCAATTATTAAACCTCAAGGAGTGGAAGGGTAATTTAGGGGTAATTGCAGAGTTGTCGTCATTTCACCTCAGGTAGGTTGTATTTTTCTCAAGTCTTAGATGGTGAAATCGTAGAAAGCGATATAACCGCTATACATAATTCCCCCAATTTAGAGATTTAGTAAAAACCTCATCATGATAATTACAGTATGTTAGTAAATCTCAAAAGTGCTCTTGCTGAAAGGAAATATTACACTATCATTTTCTGCCAAAGTCAACTTCGTATAAACACCTTAAATCTCTTATCAAAAGAACAGAAAAAGTCAACTTTGACAGTGACCCATGCACAGCAAAGGATTATGGGATAGATTAATCAGAAACAGACAGAGAGTAGGAATGTTTATCAGGTACACCAAGTGCAAATGCTTTAACTGTAACATCAGTATCTTCACAACACAGTACATTCGCCTGCCAGCATACGGTGTGCAACAACATACCTGTTTTTCTGCTGTTGTCATTTAGTTTATTTTACATTGATAGTTTATTTAGTTATGGATAAAGAACTATTAAAAAGTTACTTTAAGGATCGGATTACATTTATCCAGTTATTTATAACATTCGTATTCTAATGAGCATTTGATTGGACATAATAAATATGCAAAAAATGAATCTGTTTAGTTGCAAGAAGAGTCATTATGAATATGTTTCTGTTAGAGACAGATTGTAAATTCAGTAACACGTTACAATAAGGTTTAATTTGTTTATATTAGTTAACTACATTGGTTAACATGAACTAAATACTTTTCTCAAAAAGCAGATCACAATACAATACATTTATAAGATCAAAAGTTGTACTAACTGCTGTAAAAATATATTGCTCATTGTTAGTTAATGCATTAACCAATGTCAACAAATGAGACCTTACACTCAAAAAAAATGTTAGTTAATGCATTAACCACTGTCAACAAATGAGACCTTACACTCAAAAAAAAAAAAGGTTCTATATGGCACCAAAAATGGTTCTTGGCTCGTAATCATAGGGGAAGCTTTTTTAGTGCTATATAGCACCAATTTTGGTGCTTCAGTGGTTCTTCAGCGGTTCTTCAGAGGTTCTTCAGCGGTTCTTTGACTAAGGTGCTATATAGCACCTCTGAAGAACCGCTGAAGAACCACTAAAGCACCAAAATTGGTGCTATATAGCACTAAAAAAGGTTCCCATATGATTACGAGCCAAGAACCATTTTTGGTGCCATATAGAACCTTTTTTTTAAGAGTGTATTGTAAACTGTTACCATACATTCTAAATGCATGCATCGGCTTAAAGTACGTTTGTCACCATTTAGAAGTAGCATTATAGATAACCTAAAAGCTAACACACATAAAATCCACAACTCTAAAATAAGTTTGATGTAATATACAGTTGCAAGAAAAAGTATGAACCACTTGCAGAATCTGTGAAAATGTGAATAATTTTAACTAAATAAGAGGGTCATACAAAATGCGTTATTTTTTATTTAGTACTGTCCTGAATAAGATATTTTACATAAAATGTTTTTTACATATAGTCCACAAGACAATATGTTTTTACATATAGTCCACAAGACAAAATAAAAATGCTGCATTTATTCAAACGAAACCCAATGAAAAAAGTTTATGAACCAAGGCAAGGCAAGTTTATTTGTATAGCACATTTCATACACAGTGGCAATTCAAAGTGCTTTACACAGAAATGAAGTTAAAATAGTTATAAGTGAATAAAATAAATATATATATATAGTATAATAGTTATAATATGAATTAAAAGGAAATTAAAAGGAAATAAAAATAAAGATGAAATCCCCTATCTGGGGTGGAAGAAAATGGAGAGTCAGGTTTACTTTTAAAATCTTTGTCAGGTAACTGTGCATTTAGACAGTACCCTTACAGACAAATCTTCTTGGCCTAACTTGAGGGCGTTCTCTATAGATGTTTTACCCGCCAGAGCAGATCTAAACGGGTCTTCCTCGCACCGGAGGGAGTACTCAAAAAAATATTTGTCAGGTAACTGTGCATTTAAACATTACCCTTACAGACAAATCTTCCAGGACAGGAACACCAGGGCTATCTCTACTTTGTTCGACCGTCAGAGCGGATCTACACGGTCCTTCCTCTTACCACCAAGGCTATACAGATCTATCCGTCAGAGCAGATCTAAACGGATCGTCCTCGCGCGGAGGGATTTCGATTTATCGCTCCCCCGTCTCTCAACCTCTTCCACCCAGACAGCCTTAACAAAATAAAAAATAATTAAAAATAAAAGTATAATTAAAAACTAAAAATAAAACAGGGTTAAAATGAAACACATAATTAAAGTGCAAGCAGTTCGGACAAAGCACAGAGCTCATTGAGTAAATGCATAAGATAAGGTGCAATCAGTCGGACGTACAGTGGCACAGCTCATTCAGTAAATGCACAGCTGAACAGATGTGTTTTGAGTCTGGATTTGAAAGTGGCTACTGTTGGAGCACATCTGATCTGTTCAGGAAGCTGGTTCCAGCTACGGCTGGCATAATAGCTAAAAGCAGACTCTCCTTGCTTTGAGTGAACCCTTGGTATTTCTAATTGACTTGATCCTGATGATCTGAGTGATCTTTTGGGTTTGTATTTAATCAGCATATCTGCAATGTATTGAGGTCCTAGGTCATTTAGTGATTTATATACAAGTAATAACTGGAAGCCAGTGTAAAGACCTGAGGACTGGTGTGATATGGTCATATTTTCTGGTTCTGGTCAGGATCCTGGCAGCAGCGTTCTGTATGAGCTGCAGCTTTCTAATGGTCTTTTTGGGAAGGCCAGTGAGAAGACCATTACAATAATCCACCCTGCTGGTGATAAAAGCATGAACGAGTTTCTCTAAGTCTTGCCTGGAAATAAAGCTTCTAATTCTTGCAATATTTTTCAGATGATAGTAAGCTGATTTAGTTATTGCTTTGACATGACTACTGAAACTCAGGTCAGACTCCAAAATCACACCAAGATTCCTGACTTGATTTTTTGATTTTAGACCTTTAGCCTCAAGATATGCGTTCACCTTGAGAATTTCATCTTTGTTTCCTAATGTAGTGATTTCAGTTTTGTCTTTGTTTAACTGAAGAAAGTTTTGACACATCCAACTGTTAACCTCATCAATGCATTTACATAGAGAGTCAATGGGGCTGTAGCCATTTGGTGATAGGGCTAAGTAGATCTGGGTGTCGTCAGCATAGCTGTGGTAAGCCATTTTGTTATTTTTCATTATTTGGCTCAGTGGCAGCATGTACAGGTTGAATAGGAGTGGTGCAAGAATTGACCCTTGTGGGACTCCGCATGTCATGGATGTCCACTCAGACTTATGGTCACCTATACTCACATAATAACCTCTCCCTTCTAAGTATGACCTGAACCATTTGAGGACCATTCCAGAAAGCTCAACCCAATTTTCTAGCCTGTCAAGAAGTATGTTGTGGTCAACAGTGTCGAATGCAGCACAGAGGTCCAGTAGTACCAGAATCGATGTTTTGCCTGTATCTGTATTGAGGCGAATATCATTTATTATCTTTATGAGCGCTGTCTCTGTGCTGTGATGCGGTCGGAAACCAGATTGAAAATTGTCAAAGTATCCGTTTGAGTTCAAGAATTTGTTCAGCTGACTGAAAACAACTTTTTCAATGATCTTGCCTATGAAGGGGAGATTTGAGATTGGTCTGTAGTTGCTCAATATGGAGTTATCCAGATTTCTCTTTTTAAGGAGAGGCTTTACTACTGCAGTTTTAAGGGAGTTTGGAAAAGTCCCAGAAAGAAGTGAGGCGTTTACCACTTCTAGGAGATCTGCTTCTAAACAGTTAAACACACTTTTGAAAAAAGAAGTGGGGAGTGTGTCAAGGGCGCAGGTTGATGTTTTAAGGTGCTGTACCGTTTCTTCTAAAATTTTACCATCAATTGCTTCAAAATCAGTCATAATAATTTTCTGAGGTTGTGGTCTGATCTGACTCACCTCAGAGCAACTTAACGATGTGCTGATCGCATTTCTGATATTAATGATTTTCTCGGAGAAGAAGGAAGCAAACTCACTGCATTTGCTGTCTGAGAGCATTTCACTGGGAATGTGACTCGGGGGGTTTGTTAGTCTCTCAACAGTAGCAAAAAGAGTGCGTGTGTTATTTATGTTTCTGTTTATAATATTTGAATAGAAGGTCTGTCTAGCTTTGCCTAGTTCCACATTGAAAGCACGAAGACTGTTTTTATAGATGTTGTAATGGACTACAAGTTTTGTCTTTCGCCACATGCGTTCAGATTTCCTGCATTGTCTTTTCATTAATTGCACTGCTGTTGAGTTTCTCCAAGGTGCTTTTTGTTTGCCACTCTTTTTTCTGACTTTCACAGGAGCAATATCATCAATTACACTCTTAACTTTTGAGTTAAAAGAGTCAATGAGAAGATCAACAGAGTTTGCAGATATGCTTGGTGTTAGAGATATAGCCTTCATAAACAGCACACTAGTGTTCTCATTTAAGCATCTCTTTTTGACAGAGACAGATCTAGTTTCAATGGCAGGAGAGATTGATATATCAAAGAAAATACAGAAATGATCAGACAGTGCCACATCCTTAATAACTATCGGTGAAACGTTTAGACCCTTACTGATGAGTAAATCTAGAGTGTGTCCACGATCATGTGTGGGTCCGTGTACATGTTGTGTCAAATCAAAAGTGTTAAGAACAGTCATGAAATCTTTTGTTGTACTGGATTCAGCATTGTCAATGTGAATGTTAAAATCCCCAGCAATAGCAAAACAGTCATACTCAGATGAGATTGCTGATAACAGCTCTGTAAATTCATCAATAAAGGCCGGAGAATATTTCGGAGGCCTATAAATAATGATAAGCAGGATGCGTGGTGCACCTTTTAGCACAATGCCCAGATATTCTAGAGACAAATAGTCACCAAATGATACTTGCTTACATTGATAAACATCTTTAAATAGAGCTGCGACCCCTCCACCCCTTCTGACTGGTCTGCAGACACTCATAAAAGTAAAGTTAGGAGGGGCTGTTTCATTGAGGACTGTTGCACTGCAGCTGTCTTCTAGCCACGTTTCATTTAGAAGCAAAAAATCTAGGTTGTTTGTGGATATTAAGTCGTTGACTAGAAATGATTTGTTTTTAAGTGAACGGATGTTTAAAAGTGCTAACTTAACAGTATTGATTTTAATTTTTTCCCCCACAGTAATCTTAGTTTGACAAGTAACAGGCAGCAGATTAGATGGGTTTGCCATACGGCCTGAAAAGGCCTTAGACTTTCTATCACGTAATAGAACAGAAATAGAGAAAGATAGAGACACACTGGGCTCACGCATGTTTTGTAAACATTTGATAAGATTGCTGTTGACGTTGCGAGGACCCAGAACACGTCACTGAGAGCTGGTATCAGTTGTTTTTGGTGCAGATGGAGGAGGGTGTGTGCCCTGGCGTTGTGACCGAAGAAATTTCACAGGAGGAGGGGCAGAGCGAGCTGGGCCCACAGTCTTTGGTGGTTGTGGGGCTCGACGTTCTTTGGATGATATCTGTGGGCTCGCAGCGATCGAGTGTGATTGTCTGATTCCAGTATAAACAAAATCCATTTTCTCTGTGAAGCTCAGAAGTGGGGATGCTGTAGAGAGGAATAACATGTCTGGTGAGGGGGGCTGTTTCTCTGGTGTTACCGGAAGCTGCAATATGTTATCGTCCTGTTCAAGGAGTGACTTAGACATTTCATCCAGCCTATTGTTTATACCACATATAAGTTGTAAGAGTTCATCAGTCTCAGTCTCACCCCCGATGGTCCCCATTTTTACCAGATTTTTTGCATCCACAGACTCCACAGTCCGGGCTGAGATGTTACTGTTTAGTGCCTCGATCTGTGTCACTTCGAGCTGTTCTAATCCGTCACAGTGTGTCTGTGGTGAGCTCTGAGGGCGGGGCTCAGCTGGGAGTGTGTCCATGAGAAGTGGTTGTTGTGGCTGTGTGGTGTTATCATTGTCCTTGTGGGGTTTATCAACCGCATGTCCATTCAAATGAAGTCCTGTGATCGTCCATACTCTGTACTGGTGTGTGTGTGCCATCCAGGTTGAGTGGGTTAGCACACACAGCTGAAGGATGATGAAGGGAAAAATAAATATTGTCCTTTAGCACTCTTGCACCGAGTTTGTTTGGGTGGAGGCCATTTGATGTAAACAGTTGTCTCTGACTCCAGAAGAGATTAAAGTTGTCGATAAAGTTCACTCCCTTCATGTTGCAGGTTTTTTGCAGCCATGTATTAAGCCCAAGTAGCCGTGAAAACCTATTTGTTCCTTTTGCTGGAAGTGGTCCACTGATGAACGGCTGAACTTTCAGTTTTCTAAGTGTTTCAAAAAGTTCATTGAAATCCCTCTTAAGGAGTTCTGACTCCTGTCTCTGAATATCGTTTTTTCCCACATGAATGATAAGACGATTTGCAGTCTTATGTTTCATCAGAATGTTCTTAAGTTCCCTGTTTACATCAGAGACTGTTGCTTGTGGAAGGCAGCATGTAGTTGTATCCCTGCTGCTAATGTTTCTGATTGTGGAGTCCCCCACTATCAGAGTCCTGGGCTCGGCTGCGCTCTGAGCTGAGGGCCGCTGTCTGCTTGACCTTGAGCGCCTGTTAGCATTAGTGTTAGCTGCGGGCTGATTCAATCTGTGTTCGGTCACATTCATCACATTTGGGGATTCCTCACCCACATTCATTAGCACTTCAAATCTGTTTTCAAGATGTAAATTTGGTGGTAGGAAACTAGTGTTTGCAATCTTTGTGTCTGGGGTAGAGCATGCTACTGCGGCAATATGTGATGCTCGTGACAATCTGATGTCTCGAGTGCCTTTTGGTCTTGCTCCCTGTTTGTTCCATCGATTAGTGTGTTGATCAGTTACTTGTTTCTCTACATGTTGAGTAGCACTACATTTATGGGACTCACCGGCAGTGTGCAGAGGGCGTTCATGATGAATGGCTGCTGTGTGATTCGTCTGGTTGGATGGTTCCGCAAATAACTTTGTTTCAAGAATTGCAATCCTTTGTAAAAGTCTGTGGCAGTTTGTGCAGCAAGTAGATTCTAGAAGAGGCATTTTCTTATTCCTTTGAATGTAGGCAGCTGTTTTTTTCCTTCTCCGGAATGTAAGTTGAAGGCAGTGAGAGGCTGGTCGGTTGAAATATTCCGCTTTTTGTTTAGTAATTCAGTCACCAGAGTTTCTAATTTTATCATTGGAGTCAAGCTTTGTCGTTTGAGCGCTGTGCTGATTTGCTGAAGTCGAAATTATGAGATAAAATATAGAAGCGATAGAGCAAAGCGCGGAGCAGTAAGCAAGAGCGTCCGAACAGTAGCGAAGCAGGAAGCAGGAGCTTCCATTGATTCTTAATACTGTGTGTCGTTCCCTGGATGATCCATGGCTGTTTTGTTTTTTTTGTATTGGTTGTTCTTGAGTCCCTTGTTTCCTGAGCACTGTCCAATGTTCTCCAGAAAAATCCTCCAGGTCCTGCAAACTCTTCAGTTTTTCCAGCGTATTTTGCATATTTGAACCTTCTCCAGCAGTGACTATATGATTTTGAGATCCATCTTTTCACACTGAGGACGATTGAGGGACTCAAACACAACTACTAAAAAAGGTTGAAACATTCACTGATGCTCCAGAAGGAAACATGATGCGTTAAGAGCTGGGGGGTGAAAACTTGAATTTGAAGATCAAGGTAAATTGTACTTAATTTGTCTTCTGGGAAACATGTAAGTATCTTCTGTTGCTTCTGAAGGGCAGTACTAAATTAAACATTTATATTTGAAGAAAATAAGACAAATTTGGACAGGATCTTCATCCTGGTCAAAAGTTTTCACCCCCGGCTCTTAATGCGCCATATTTCCTTCTGGAACATCAGTGAATGTTTGAACTTTTTTTTAATAGTTGTGTTTGAGTCCCTAAATCGTCCTCAGTGTGAAAAGATGGATCTCAAAATCATACAGTCACTCCTGGAGAGGGTTCAAATATGCAAAAGATGCTGGAAACCTGAAGAATTAGCTGGACCTGGGGGATTTTTCTGAAGAACGTGGGGCAGTTTAACTGCTCAGGACAAACAAGGGACTCAAGAGCAACCATCACAAAACAACAAAACAGCCGTGGATCATCCAAGGTACGACAAACACTATTAAGAATCAATGGTTCATACACTTTTGAACAGGGTAATTTGAATAAATTCAGCTATTTGTTCCCTTTCAGTCAGTCACGTTCGCCGTATGTCACCGACGAATTGGTATCACTTCAGAGAGCCCCTATCAGCTTTGAGATATAGAGAACAGGCCAATAGGCCATTGGAGTGCGAGATTTGCATCTCGCGCTCCACCCCGCACCGCGGGTATAAACCGAAAGCGAGAGCAGCGCACTGTTGTCATTCAATTAGGAGCCGAATAGGCGTTTGCAAGAAGAGCAAGGAAAAAAAAATCGTAAACTTCTTGTGTTGGCGAGACGGCACGTGGATCAGCGACACCGCGTGCTCACCGCTGCATGAGACAAAAACTGCTGTTCTCACAGCACCAAAAATTTCTATTGTTGGTTCGGTGAGGGCGTTCCACCAGTGAGTGCAGACATAGGCTGCACTTTTTCCCTGTGTTCTGCCGCGGTTGTCCCTGGGTGCTTCAGCACTGAAGAGCGTTTCCTCACAAAAGAGTACACGGGTGTGACACTGCGTCTTTTTCAAGATGTCATTCCACCCGTGCATTTCTGGATGCGGTCGTTCCCTGTCGCCTGCTGACGGTCACAATCGCTGCATCACGTGTCTGGGCATCCAGAAGCGGGAACATGACTATCTCGGCGCTTCGTTCGAGACCCACCTACCTTCGGGAAGGCGGAGTCCCCCTCCCCATACCTCGATCTAGTGCTATTCCTGCCCTGCAGAATAGACCTACTTCGACGGATGGCTGGGGTGACCTGAGGATTACGTTCATGGCAAACCCGCCGAGCCAGCCTCCGTGGGCCCCTGATCCCTCACAAGCGCCGCAACCGGTAGAGCTTCCGGAGGAAACCGTTGGCCATGGGCGCCCAGCGGTGACTTTCGGGGCTCAGGCGGATGATCAGATGTCGATCGCTGCATCGGAGGGGGAGTTCCAGTCCTCTGGGAATGAAGATCCGACTGTACTGCCTCCCTCTGGGAGAGTGGCAACGGTTGAGTCGGATCCGGAGTTGACGGCTATGCTTTCCCGGGCCGCCGAAAAGGTCGGGCTTGAGTGGAACCACGTCCCGAGCCTTCTAGGCTGGATGATTGGTTTCTCAGGGTGGGTCGCGCTGGTTCTCAGTGTCCCTCCCCGATGCCTTTCTTCCCAGAGGTGCATGAGGATCTTACCAGGTCGTGGTCGACGGCGTTCAGTGCTCGGAACCGACCTGGTGGCTCCTCCTTACTCACTACCCTCGACGGCAGGCAGGCCAAGGGTTACATGGGGATCCCACCAGTTGAGCGGGCTGTTGCGATGCAGCTGTGTCCGGCGACTGCTTCCAACTGGCGTGGTGACCTGCGTCTCCCGTCCAAGGCCTGTAAGGTCTCTTCCGGTCTGACCGTGAAGGCTTACAGGTCTTGTGGACAGGCCGCGTCTGCCTTGCATGCCATGTCACTGCTTCAGGTGCACCAAGCCCAAGCACTCATGGACATGCACTAGTGTAGGCCTGACCCAGAGCTCCTCCAGGAGCGACGGACGGCGACGGACCTCGCCCTATGGGCGACGAAAGTCACCGCCCGTTCCCTTGGTCATAAGATGTCCACACTCCAGGAACGGCATCTCTTGCTCAACCTGACCGACATGAGGGAGACCGATAAACATCGGTTCCTCCAGCTGCTCGTCGCCGAAGACGTCCGCCTGCCGCCGCTGCCGCCTGCGCTCCAGCCAAGCCAGGTGGCAAGTGCCGTCGCAAGCGACCCTGAGACGGGCCGCCCAGAGATGGAGTAAAACTGCTCTCCAGGAGATGGCTGCAGCTCCACTCCTTCCCCCGGAGGAGGGAACAGCACACTCAGACCCCACTTCGGGCCGCTCCCACGCAGTCCGAGTCGGGTCTCTGCATGCCGCTACGCTGCCCCGCTCCGGGTACGTCGTGGGGCTGTCCCTGTCGCCCCGTGTCTTCACGAAAGTGGTGGAGGCAGCCATTGCTCCCATGAGAGAGCGTGGTGTTCGTATCCTCAACTATCTCGACGACTGGCTGATCCTTGCCCAGTCATGAGAGCAGTTGTGTGAACACAGGGACATGGTGCTCCGGCACCTCAGTCAGTTGGGGCTTCGGGTCAACTGGGAGAAGAGCAAACTCTGCCCCACGCAGAGGATCTCTTTTCTCGGGATGAAGCTGGATTCGGTCGCCCTGACAGACACTGTGCAAAGTCAGGGAGGACGAGGAGCAAGTCCTGTTGGTCGCTCCGTATTGGCCCAACAGGACTTGGTTCCCGGAACTAGTGCTCCTCGTGACAGCACCTCCTTGGCCCATTCCTCTGAGGAAGGACCTCATGACTCAGAGACGTGGCACCCTTTGGCACCCATGTCCAGACCTCTGGAAACTCCATGTCTGGTCCCTGGACGGGACGCGGAGGTTCTTGGTGGCCTACCACAGAATGTGGTAGACACCATTACTTCCGCTAGAGCTCCCTCTACGAGGCGCCTCTATGCGTTGAAGTGGAACCTGTTCGTCGATTGGTGTTCTTCTCACCGAGAAGACCCCCGGAGATGCTCGATCGGTTCAGTGCTTTCCTTCCTACAAGATGGGCTGGAGCGAAGGCTGTCTCCCTCCACCCTCAAAGTTTATGTTGCCGCTATCGCCGCAAGCCATGACATGGTAGATGGTAAGTCTGTTGGGAAGCACGATCTGATCATCAGGTTCCTGAGGGGGGCGAGGAGACTAAATCTGCCTCGCCCTCCCTCTATACCCTCTTGGGACTTAACTCTGGTGCTAACCGCACTACAGAGAGCCCCCTTTGAGCCTTTGCAGTCAGCGGAGCTGAAAATCCTGTCTCTAAAGACAGTACTCCTGACTACATTGGCCTCTATCAAGAGGGTAGGGGACCTGCAGATATTTTCGGTCGACGAATCTTGCCTGGAGTTCGGGCCTGGTAACTCTCATGTAATCCGGAGACCCCGGCCTGGATATGTGCCCAAGGTTCCCACCACTCCCTTCCGGGACCAGGTGGTGAGCCTGCAAGCATTGCCTCGGAGGAGGCAGACCCAGCCCTAGCTTTTCTCTGCCCCGTCCACGCCCTGCGGACATACGTGGACAGAACGCAAAGCTTCGGAACCTCAGAGCATATGAAACGCTAGATGTGCCCTGCCCGCTCAGGTTAAGAGCCACTCCACTAGAGGTGTAGCTTCTTCCTGGGCGCTGGCTCGTGGCGCCTCGCTGACAGATATTTGTAGAGCTGCAGGCTGGGCAATACCTAACACGTTCGCTAGATTCTATAGCCTCCGTGTAGAGCCGGTATCTTCCTGTGTGCTCACTTCCCATAGTCAGTAACCCTGAAGTGCCCGTTCTAGTGTCGGCTTGCTGCGCCACTCCCTTCCCCACAGAACGGATACGTGCGCGTATTGCTCCAGTCGAGTTCCCCAAATCGGCGAACCCTGTCGAGTCAGTGTGCAAAAATTATGGAAAAGTTACGTTCTGAAACAAGTAGTACTTTTTTTATTTTTAAATGTTAGATGAAACCTTCCACGAATGATATTTAAATAATTTTTTTGTGCTAATGTTTTGAGAACATTATTAAAGATCACATAACTTAGAACATTCTATTAACGTTACTTGAGGATCATTTGTCCATAACATAATTTGTCTAATGTTGGGAGAACCTTGCAAGAACATTAGCCAAAGTTCTGAGAATATAATATAGCTGGTTAGACTTAATGTTCAATACTCAAAGTTCACCCAGATCATTTATCGACACCAACCAATCAGAAATGTTCATGGTACTGAGGTTTCAACAATGAGCACATTAACATATGACCTTCCACGTTTAAATATTAATGTCAATTTAGTTTTCAACCACTCTGCTTACCTCAGAATACAATGATATGCCAATCATAAGTCTTAAAGGTAGCAAACAGCCTTTTATGTTGCATGTAAAGTCCGTTTACTAAATTAAACATCTTTGTGTGTTTTAAAGGGTTAGTTCCCCCAAACATGACATTTCTGTCATTGATTACTCATCCTCATGTCATTCCAAACCTTTAAGACCTTCATTCATTTTCGTAACATAAATTATGATATTTTTGATGAAATCCGAGAGCTTTCGGACCCCTCCATATGCAACATCATTACCACTTTCAAGGCCCAGTAAGGTAGTAAAGACATCATTAAAATAGTCCATGTCACTACAGTGGTTCTTTATTTAATGAAGCAACGAGAATACTTTATGTGTGCAAAAAAAATAAAATCTTTTGGCTCAGAAAGCTCTTGGATTTCGTCAAAAATATCTTAATTTGCGTTCCGAAGATGAACAAAGGTCTTACAGGTGTGGAACAACATGAGGGTGAGTATAAATGTTATTTTTGGCCGAACTAACCCTTTAATAAGACATTTTACCTATAATGCTCTAATTCTTGTTATGGAGCCAGTCTAAATCCCTTGGCATGCAATACAGTGCTTTAGATATAAGAGAACTGGAGCAAGTTGTCACACTTTTTACTTTTTACAATTGTTTTGGCCAACCAAGTTTGCATCAATTCTATACATTTTTAAAACGTAACAACATGCCCCAATTAAAATTGTGACAAACATTCTGACTAACAATCACAGACTAGAGAAACACGTTACCATTGTGGCATGTGGAGTTGGCCACACCTCTGGCTGCTATGTTTGATGAGACCTGGCGGGGCAAGATCCATGTCTGCATTCAAATCATTGCTGCATTCAAAATGAATATAACAATAAGAACGTTCCCATCCTTAAGGACAAATTTTCCGTTTTGTAAGCAGACAAGAATGTTTAGTGCAAACAAATAATAAAAAGCCAATGTAACCCTGTGGCTGCTTGACATGAAGATTTAAGACAGACTGATGTCCTTGTGACACTATAGATTTGTTGAGGAAATGAAATATTAGTTGACTAGTATCGGTTAGCAGTGAATGAAACGTTATATTGTTGTAGCAAAGTGAAACGGTTGTTAAAGCTACAGTGCAAACCATGGTTATTATCATTAACCGAAACTAAAAACTATACAAAAAAATAATTATAATTATTTGACATTTAACATTAACTGAAAAAAGCAAAAGAAACAAAAAAACTAATACAAGTTTTGGGACTTTATTAAACTAGGAATAGAATTGTTTCTTGAGCACCATATTTCTGAATATACACCGATCAGGTGAAATGAATAACACTGATTATCTCCTCATCACAGCACCTAGTGGGTGGGATACATTAGGCAGCAAGTGAACATTTTGTCCTCAAAGTTGATTTGAAGCAGGAAACATGGGCAAGCGGAAAGATTTGAGTGAGTTTGACAAGGGCCAAATTGTGATGGTTAGAGGATCTCCAAAACTGCAGCTCTTGTGGGGTGTTCCCGGTCTGCAGTGGTCAGTATCTATTAAAAGACACATACCTTTGACACGTACCACCTACCTAAGCATTGTCGCAGACCATGTACACCCTTTCATGAAAACGGTATTACCTGGTGGCTGTTTGCCTCTTTCAGCAGGATAATGCGCCCTGCAACAAAGCAAAAATGGTTCAGGAATGGTTTGAGGAGCACGAGTTTGAGGTGTTGACTTGGCCTCCAAATTCCCCAGATCTCATGCCATTCGAGCATCTGTGGGATGTGCTGAACAAACAAGTCCGATCCATGGAGGCCCCACCTCGCAACTTAGATGCCAGATACCACAGCACACCTTCAGGGGTCTAGTGGAGTCCATACCCTGATGGGTCAGGGCTGTTTTGGCAGATAGAGGAAGACCAACACAATATTAGGAATGTCATAATGTTATGCCTAATCGGTGTACATTCTATGTATACAGTATGTATGTTAAATTCAAGTTCACAGGTCAATCATTGCTTTTGTGTTTGAGCAAGAGTGAATTCAAGATCATTGTCATCGATTGCAATTACAAATAATATAAAGAATTTTCTTAAAATATTCAGGTAAAAAAATTTTGCTTGCATCACAAATTTGGTTAGTTGTGTATTTTTGTTACGGAGTCCACTGGAGGCAAGTTGTAGTGCTGAACCCAAGTGCAGTTTATTTACAGAGTGAATAAATAACAAACAAACAAAGACTTGTCGAGAACAGACTTGAACCATGACAGACACTGTAATACAGGGAACAATACTCGATTAGGACACATGGCAAAAATGAGGGCTTAAATACACAAAGACTAATGAATTAACAAGACACACCTGTGAACAATCAAGACAATGAACCAATAACAGAACTGAACTGAGAACACATGACTAAATCAACCAATGACGTTAGGCTTGTTCGACTTCACCCAGCGATGCGCAGACCGATCGGCGGCTGACTTGAAGCAGTGCATGCCGGTTAGAAATTTTGTCCGACTTGAGGCAGCGCCGACGCCACGTGACAGTGACGTATGTCAACAAAGTGCCGCGAGAGCGATTCGAGAGCAGCCGGCGATTACAGCCGGTGCAGTTTCTCCAAAGCAGCTGCTCGAGGCTGCACGGACTCTGATGACGACACAGCCGTTCCACGATTGGCCAGATTCACCGCATGACAGCGATCACGTGTGTTTCGTGTTTATTCTAAAACCTTCAGCTCCACTAATGCGCACAAATCTGTTTTTTATAACAGTAAAACCTCCTTTCATGTAGTCGCGATGTTATATTGTCATGTTTATCAAAATATAACTGATTAAAAACATAGACCCCACTTCATTGATAGTGTAGGCTTATATGTTGAACTTTATTCTTGTAAAAACACACGCTGTATTAAGCAGTGCATAAAGTATTACATGACAATAATGTTTCTGAAACATCTGTGTATTGCCAAATATTGCATTTATTTCACTTCAGCTGTTAAAGTGTGCAAACACAGCGCGAGCGTCACCGCGGGAAGCAGAAAGTGTCCGACTTCACGTCTGTGTTTGCAGCTCCTCCCCGCCTTCACGCGGCTACTCTCGCCGATCAGTTGATTCCAGCCGCAGCCGATGTCGAACACACCTAACATGACACAAGAGACTAGGGAATCACATGGCAGGATCACATGACAAAACCAGGAAACATGACTGATAAACTCAAACAGAAAACATGAACATGAAACAAAACCCAAACACTGGACCGTGACAATTTTATGTTTAGTGTCAGCTCTTGCTAAAGATGAAAGCTTTATGGGAGTTTCTGCCATACATTAAACATTTCCCGAAACTAATATTCTTAATGTGAATGTTCTCTTCTAACTATAGCCCTAAACTTGAATTGCAACATTTCTAAAATGCCAGTGACAGGAAAGACATTGTCAGATGCATAAATGAAATTTTCTTATGACAGCCAGTCTTTTGTGTTAATACCAAAAAATTTTGCAAATACAGTATGTAAAATGTTTTCTCTTTTAACCATATTTATAAAACAGATCATCTGGATGGTTATTAAAGGGTTAGTTCACCCAAAAATGAAAATTCTGTCATTAATTGCTTACCCTCATGTCGTTGGACACCCGTAAGACCTCCGTTCATCTTCAGAACACAAATGAAGATATTTTAGTTGAAAGCTGATGGCTGAGAAAGGCTTCAGATTGGCCTCCATTGGCATTCAGTACATTGACACTTCCAAGATCCATGAAAGGCACTTAAAACGTCGTTACAAAGTCCATCTCACCACAGTGGCTCTACAATAATCTTACGATGCGACGACAATAGTTTTTGTGCGCAAAAAAAAATCAAAATAACACCTTTATCCAACTTGTTCTTGTCTTCCGTGTGTGCCTCCACGACGCATGCGCGAGAATATGACGCAGATCCGGCGTTCGGACATATGACCCAGAAGCGATTTCTTTACGAGCAGAGGAAGACGCGCGTGTCTAAGCTGTTGGATTCTACATTGATCGCGCTTTAGGTCTCGGCGTAGTGCTCAAAATGAGGCTTAAGTGTGTATTTCATGGATTCCCGAACACCGGCGCTACGTCATATTCTCGCGCATGCGTCGTGGAGGCACACACGGAAGACAAGAACAAGTTGGAAAAAGGTGTTATTTTGATTTTTTTTTTGCGCAAAAACTATTGTCGTCGCATTGTAAGATTATTGTAGAGTCACTGTGGTGAGATAGACTTTGTAACAACGTTTTAAGTGCCTTTCATGGATCTTGGAAGTGTCAATGTACTGAATGCCAATGGAGGCCTATCTGAAGCCTTTCTTAGCCATCAGCTTTCAACTAAAATATCTTCATTTGTGTTCCGAATATGAACGGAGGTCTTACGGGTGTCCAACGACATGAGGGTGAGTAATTAATGACAGAATTTTCATTTTTGGGTGAACTAACCCTTTAATAATAAATTATTATTATTATTAATAAATTAATGCTGTCAAGAAATCAAGCAGCTGTGGTAAAACATTTTAACATTTGATGCCAATTGCTCTAATAAGACATTACTTAAAGGGATAGTTCACCCAAAAATGAAAATTCTGTCATAATTTACTCACCCTCAAGTTGTTCCAAACCTGTATGAGTTTCTTTGCTCTGCTGAACACAAAAGAAGATATTTTGAAGAATGTTTGTAACAAAGCAGATAGAGCAACCATTGACTACCATAGTAGGGAACATGCTATGCACAATATCATTGAAAAAAATCACTGTCATAAAAAACATATGTTTGAAATTAATTATTTTATTTAGCAAGAACGCATTCAATTGAGCAAAAGTGATGGTAAAGATATTTATATTGTTGCAAATTTTTTTATTAAATGCTCTTGTTTTAAACTTTCACATTTTCCACAAAAATATTAAGCAGAAATGTTTTCAGAATTGATAATAATAATAATACATGTTTCTTGAGCAGCATATCAGCATGGTTTCTGAAGGATCATGTGATAGTGAAGACTGGAGTAATGATGCTTCAAATTCAGCTTTGCATCACAGAAATAAAGTACATTTCAGAAATGAACTATTTTAAATTGTAAATATACTTCACAATATTACTTATTTAATTTTGATTTAAAAAATGCAGCCTTGGTGAGCATAAGGGATTAAAAAAAACATTCAAATACCTTACCAACCCCAAACTTTTCAACTATAGTGCATATTAATTAAAATATACCAAAAAAGTGGTTAAAAACAACTCAGGTGGACACATTTTATACAAAGACTTTCATAAATTACTATGAAACTATTTTCTGTTAAATAAACCATATGATTAAAAAAAAAAAATTATATATATATGTGTGTGTGTGTGTGTGTGTGTGTGTGTGTGTGTGTGTGTGTGTGTGTGTGTGTGTGTGTGTGTGTGTCTCTTCCTGGAGCAATGAGCCCTCTGACATATGGGAAATGTACTTGACAAGCAAGTTTATGAGCTTGTTCTGTTGATCATGTCATTTCATAAAGCACATATACATTGCTTACCCTCATGTCGTTGGACACCCGTAAGACCTCCGTTCATCTTCAGAACACAAATGAAGATATTTTAGTTGAAAGCTGATGGCTGAGAAAGGCTTCAGATTGGCCTCCATTGGCATTCAGTACATTGACACTTCCAAGATCCATGAAAGGCACTTAAAACGTCGTTACAAAGTCCATCTCACCACAGTGGCTCTACAATAATCTTACGATGCGACGACAATAGTTTTTGTGCGCCAAAAAAAATCAAAATAACACCTTTATCCAACTTGTTCTTGTCTTCCGTGTGTGCCTCCACGACGCATGCGCGAGAATATGACGCAGATCCGGCGTTCGGACATATGACCCAGAAGCGATTTCTTTACGAGCAGAGGAAGACGCGCGTGTCTAAGCTGTTGGATTCTACATTGATCGCGCTTTAGGTCTCGGCGTAGTGCTCAAAATGGGGCTTAAGTGTGTATTTCATGGATTCCCGAACACCGGCGCTACGTCATATTCTCGCGCATGCGTCGTGGAGGCACACACGGAAGACAAGAACAAGTTGGAAAAAGGTGTTATTTTGATTTTTTTTTTGCGCAAAAACTATTGTCGTCGCATTGTAAGATTATTGTAGAGTCACTGTGGTGAGATAGACTTTGTAACGACGTTTTAAGTGCCTTTCATGGATCTTGGAAGTGTCAATGTACTGAATGCCAATGGAGGCCTGTCTGAAGCCTTTCTCAGCCATCAGATTTCAACTAAAATATCTTCATTTGTGTTCCGAATATGAACGGAGGTCTTACGGATGTCCAACGACATGAGGGTGAGTAATTAATGACAGAATTTTCATTTTTGGGTGAACTAACCCTTTAATAATAAATTATTATTATTATTAATAAATTAATGCTGTCAAGAAATCAAGCAGCTGTGGTAAAACATTGTAACATTTGATGCCAATTGCTCTAATAAGACATTACTTAAAGGGATAGTTCACCCAAAAATGAAAATTCTGTCATAATTTACTCACCCTCAAGTTGTTCCAAACCTGTATGAGTTTCTTTGCTCTGCTGAACACAAAAGAAGATATTTTGAAGAATGTTTGTAACAAAGCAGATAGAGCAACCATTGACTACCATAGTAGGGAACATGCTATGCACAATATCATTGAAAAAAATCACTGTCATAAAAAACATATGTTTGAAATTAATTATTTTATTTAGCAAGAACGCATTCAATTGAGCAAAAGTGATGGTAAAGATATTTATATTGTTGCAAATTTTTTTATTAAATGCTCTTGTTTTAAACTTTCACATTTTCCACAAAAAGATTAAGCAGAAATGTTTTCAGAATTGATAATAATAATAATACATGTTTCTTGAGCAGCATATCAGCATGGTTTCTGAAGGATCATGTGATAGTGAAGACTGGAGTAATGATGCTTCAAATTCAGCTTTGCATCACAGAAATAAAGTACATTTCAGAAATGAACTATTTTAAATTGTAAATATACTTCACAATATTACTTATTTAATTTTGATTTAAAAAATGCAGCCTTGGTGAGCATAAGGGATTAAAAAAAACATTCAAATACCTTACCAACCCCAAACTTTTCAACTATAGTGCATATTAATTAAAATATACCAAAAAAGTGGTTAAAAACAACTCAGGTGGACACATTTTATACAAAGACTTTCATAAATTACTATGAAACTATTTTCTGTTAAATAAACCATATGATTAAAAAAAAAAAATTATATATATATGTGTGTGTGTGTGTGTGTGTGTGTGTGTGTGTGTGTGTGTGTGTGTGTGTGTGTGTGTGTGTGTGTGTGTGTGTGTGTGTGTGTGTCTCTTCCTGGAGCAATGAGCCCTCTGACATATGGGAAATGTACTTGACAAGCAAGTTTATGAGCTTGTTCTGTTGATCATGTCATTTCATAAAGCACATATACATTGCTTACCCTCATGTCGTTGGACACCCGTAAGACCTCCGTTCATCTTCAGAACACAAATGAAGATATTTTAGTTGAAAGCTGATGGCTGAGAAAGGCTTCAGATTGGCCTCCATTGGCATTCAGTACATTGACACTTCCAAGATCCATGAAAGGCACTTAAAACGTCGTTACAAAGTCCATCTCACCACAGTGGCTCTACAATAATCTTACGATGCGACGACAATAGTTTTTGTGCGCAAAAAAAAATCAAAATAACACCTTTATCCAACTTGTTCTTGTCTTCTGTGTGTGCCTCCACGACGCATGCGCGAGAATATGACGCAGATCCGGCGTTCGGACATATGACCCAGAAGCGATTTCTTTACGAGCAGAGGAAGACGCGCGTGTCTAAGCTGTTGGATTCTACATTGATCGCGCTTTAGGTCTCGGCGTAGTGCTCAAAATGGGGCTTAAGTGTGTATTTCATGGATTCCCGAACACCGGCGCTACGTCATATTCTCGCGCATGCGTCGTGGAGGCACACACGGAAGACAAGAACAAGTTGGAAAAAGGTGTTATTTTGATTTTTTTTTTGCGCAAAAACTATTGTCGTCGCATTGTAAGATTATTGTAGAGTCACTGTGGTGAGATAGACTTTGTAACGACGTTTTAAGTGCCTTTCATGGATCTTGGAAGTGTCAATGTACTGAATGCCAATGGAGGCCTGTCTGAAGCCTTTCTCAGCCATCAGATTTCAACTAAAATATCTTCATTTGTGTTCCGAATATGAACGGAGGTCTTACGGATGTCCAACGACATGAGGGTGAGTAATTAATGACAGAATTTTCATTTTTGGGTGAACTAACCCTTTAATAATAAATTATTATTATTATTAATAAATTAATGCTGTCAAGAAATCAAGCAGCTGTGGTAAAACATTGTAACATTTGATGCCAATTGCTCTAATAAGACATTACTTAAAGGGATAGTTCACCCAAAAATGAAAATTCTGTTATAATTTACTCACCCTCAAGTTGTTCCAAACCTGTATGAGTTTCTTTGCTCTGCTGAACACAAAAGAAGATATTTTGAAGAATGTTTGTAACAAAGCAGATAGAGCAACCATTGACTACCATAGTAGGGAACATGCTATGCACAATATCATTGAAAAAAATCACTGTCATAAAAAACATATGTTTGAAATTAATTATTTTATTTAGCAAGAACGCATTCAATTGAGCAAAAGTGATGGTAAAGATATTTATATTGTTGCAAATTTTTTTATTAAATGCTCTTGTTTTAAACTTTCACATTTTCCACAAAAAGATTAAGCAGAAATGTTTTCAGAATTGATAATAATAATAATACATGTTTCTTGAGCAGCATATCAGCATGGTTTCTGAAGGATCATGTGATAGTGAAGACTGGAGTAATGATGCTTCAAATTCAGCTTTGCATCACAGAAATAAAGTACATTTCAGAAATGAACTATTTTAAATTGTAAATATACTTCACAATATTACTTATTTAATTTTGATTTAAAAAATGCAGCCTTGGTGAGCATAAGGGATTAAAAAAAACATTCAAATACCTTACCAACCCCAAACTTTTCAACTATAGTGCATATTAATTAAAATATACCAAAAAAGTGGTTAAAAACAACTCAGGTGGACACATTTTATACAAAGACTTTCATAAATTACTATGAAACTATTTTCTGTTAAATAAACCATATGATTAAAAAAAAAAAATTATATATATATGTGTGTGTGTGTGTGTGTGTGTGTGTGTGTGTGTGTGTGTGTGTGTGTGTGTGTGTGTGTGTGTGTGTGTGTGTGTGTGTGTGTGTGTGTGTGTCTCTTCCTGGAGCAATGAGCCCTCTGACATATGGGAAATGTACTTGACAAGCAAGTTTATGAGCTTGTTCTGTTGATCATGTCATTTCATAAAGCACATATACATTGCTTACCCTCATGTCGTTGGACACCCGTAAGACCTCCGTTCATCTTCAGAACACAAATGAAGATATTTTAGTTGAAAGCTGATGGCTGAGAAAGGCTTCAGATTGGCCTCCATTGGCATTCAGTACATTGACACTTCCAAGATCCATGAAAGGCACTTAAAACGTCGTTACAAAGTCCATCTCACCACAGTGGCTCTACAATAATCTTACGATGCGACGACAATAGTTTTTGTGCGCAAAAAAAAATCAAAATAACACCTTTATCCAACTTGTTCTTGTCTTCCGTGTGTGCCTCCACGACGCATGCGCGAGAATATGACGCAGATCCGGCGTTCGGACATATGACCCAGAAGCGATTTCTTTACGAGCAGAGGAAGACGCGCGTGTCTAAGCTGTTGGATTCTACATTGATCGCGCTTTAGGTCTCGGCGTAGTGCTCAAAATGGGGCTTAAGTGTGTATTTCATGGATTCCCGAACACCGGCGCTACGTCATATTCTCGCGCATGCGTCGTGGAGGCACACACGGAAGACAAGAACAAGTTGGAAAAAGGTGTTATTTTGATTTTTTTTTTGCGCAAAAACTATTGTCGTCGCATTGTAAGATTATTGTAGAGTCACTGTGGTGAGATAGACTTTGTAACGACGTTTTAAGTGCCTTTCATGGATCTTGGAAGTGTCAATGTACTGAATGCCAATGGAGGCCTGTCTGAAGCCTTTCTCAGCCATCAGATTTCAACTAAAATATCTTCATTTGTGTTCCGAATATGAACGGAGGTCTTACGGATGTCCAACGACATGAGGGTGAGTAATTAATGACAGAATTTTCATTTTTGGGTGAACTAACCCTTTAATAATAAATTATTATTATTATTAATAAATTAATGCTGTCAAGAAATCAAGCAGCTGTGGTAAAACATTGTAACATTTGATGCCAATTGCTCTAATAAGACATTACTTAAAGGGATAGTTCACCCAAAAATGAAAATTCTGTCATAATTTACTCACCCTCAAGTTGTTCCAAACCTGTATGAGTTTCTTTGCTCTGCTGAACACAAAAGAAGATATTTTGAAGAATGTTTGTAACAAAGCAGATAGAGCAACCATTGACTACCATAGTAGGGAACATGCTATGCACAATATCATTGAAAAAAATCACTGTCATAAAAAACATATGTTTGAAATTAATTATTTTATTTAGCAAGAACGCATTCAATTGAGCAAAAGTGATGGTAAAGATATTTATATTGTTGCAAATTTTTTTATTAAATGCTCTTGTTTTAAACTTTCACATTTTCCACAAAAAGATTAAGCAGAAATGTTTTCAGAATTGATAATAATAATAATACATGTTTCTTGAGCAGCATATCAGCATGGTTTCTGAAGGATCATGTGATAGTGAAGACTGGAGTAATGATGCTTCAAATTCAGCTTTGCATCACAGAAATAAAGTACATTTCAGAAATGAACTATTTTAAATTGTAAATATACTTCACAATATTACTTATTTAATTTTGATTTAAAAAATGCAGCCTTGGTGAGCATAAGGGATTAAAAAAAACATTCAAATACCTTACCAACCCCAAACTTTTCAACTATAGTGCATATTAATTAAAATATACCAAAAAAGTGGTTAAAAACAACTCAGGTGGACACATTTTATACAAAGACTTACATAAATTACTATTAAACTATTTTCTGTTAAATAAACCATATGATTAAAAAAAAAAAATTATATATATATGTGTGTGTGTGTGTGTGTGTGTGTGTGTGTGTGTGTGTGTGTGTGTGTGTGTGTGTGTGTGTGTGTGTGTGTGTGTGTGTGTGTGTGTGTGTGTGTGTGTGTGTGTGTCTCTTCCTGGAGCAATGAGCCCTCTGACATATGGGAAATGTACTTGACAAGCAAGTTTATGAGCTTGTTCTGTTGATCATGTCATTTCATAAAGCACATATACATTGCTTACCCTCATGTCGTTGGACACCCGTAAGACCTCCGTTCATCTTCAGAACACAAATGAAGATATTTTAGTTGAAAGCTGATGGCTGAGAAAGGCTTCAGATTGGCCTCCATTGGCATTCAGTACATTGACACTTCCAAGATCCATGAAAGGCACTTAAAACGTCGTTACAAAGTCCATCTCACCACAGTGGCTCTACAATAATCTTACGATGCGACGACAATAGTTTTTGTGCGCAAAAAAAAATCAAAATAACACCTTTATCCAACTTGTTCTTGTCTTCCGTGTGTGCCTCCACGACGCATGCGCGAGAATATGACGCAGATCCGGCGTTCGGACATATGACCCAGAAGCGATTTCTTTACGAGCAGAGGAAGACGCGCGTGTCTAAGCTGTTGGATTCTACATTGATCGCGCTTTAGGTCTCGGCGTAGTGCTCAAAATGGGGCTTAAGTGTGTATTTCATGGATTCCCGAACACCGGCGCTACGTCATATTCTCGCGCATGCGTCGTGGAGGCACACACGGAAGACAAGAACAAGTTGGAAAAAGGTGTTATTTTGATTTTTTTTTTGCGCAAAAACTATTGTCGTCGCATTGTAAGATTATTGTAGAGTCACTGTGGTGAGATAGACTTTGTAACGACGTTTTAAGTGCCTTTCATGGATCTTGGAAGTGTCAATGTACTGAATGCCAATGGAGGCCTGTCTGAAGCCTTTCTCAGCCATCAGATTTCAACTAAAATATCTTCATTTGTGTTCCGAATATGAACGGAGGTCTTACGGATGTCCAACGACATGAGGGTGAGTAATTAATGACAGAATTTTCATTTTTGGGTGAACTAACCCTTTAATAATAAATTATTATTATTATTAATAAATTAATGCTGTCAAGAAATCAAGCAGCTGTGGTAAAACATTGTAACATTTGATGCCAATTGCTCTAATAAGACATTACTTAAAGGGATAGTTCACCCAAAAATGAAAATTCTGTCATAATTTACTCACCCTCAAGTTGTTCCAAACCTGTATGAGTTTCTTTGCTCTGCTGAACACAAAAGAAGATATTTTGAAGAATGTTTGTAACAAAGCAGATAGAGCAACCATTGACTACCATAGTAGGGAACATGCTATGCACAATATCATTGAAAAAAATCACTGTCATAAAAAACATATGTTTGAAATTAATTATTTTATTTAGCAAGAACGCATTCAATTGAGCAAAAGTGATGGTAAAGATATTTATATTGTTGCAAATTTTTTTATTAAATGCTCTTGTTTTAAACTTTCACATTTTCCACAAAAAGATTAAGCAGAAATGTTTTCAGAATTGATAATAATAATAATACATGTTTCTTGAGCAGCATATCAGCATGGTTTCTGAAGGATCATGTGATAGTGAAGACTGGAGTAATGATGCTTCAAATTCAGCTTTGCATCACAGAAATAAAGTACATTTCAGAAATGAACTATTTTAAATTGTAAATATACTTCACAATATTACTTATTTAATTTTGATTTAAAAAATGCAGCCTTGGTGAGCATAAGGGATTAAAAAAAACATTCAAATACCTTACCAACCCCAAACTTTTCAACTATAGTGCATATTAATTAAAATATACCAAAAAAGTGGTTAAAAACAACTCAGGTGGACACATTTTATACAAAGACTTTCATAAATTACTATGAAACTATTTTCTGTTAAATAAACCATATGATTAAAAAAAAAAAATTATATATATATGTGTGTGTGTGTGTGTGTGTGTGTGTGTGTGTGTGTGTGTGTGTGTGTGTGTGTGTGTGTGTGTGTGTGTGTGTGTGTGTGTGTGTGTGTGTGTGTGTGTGTGTGTGTGTGTGTCTCTTCCTGGAGCAATGAGCCCTCTGACATATGGGAAATGTACTTGACAAGCAAGTTTATGAGCTTGTTCTGTTGATCATGTCATTTCATAAAGCACATATACATTGCTTACCCTCATGTCGTTGGACACCCGTAAGACCTCCGTTCATCTTCAGAACACAAATGAAGATATTTTAGTTGAAAGCTGATGGCTGAGAAAGGCTTCAGATTGGCCTCCATTGGCATTCAGTACATTGACACTTCCAAGATCCATGAAAGGCACTTAAAACGTCGTTACAAAGTCCATCTCACCACAGTGGCTCTACAATAATCTTACGATGCGACGACAATAGTTTTTGTGCGCAAAAAAAAATCAAAATAACACCTTTATCCAACTTGTTCTTGTCTTCCGTGTGTGCCTCCACGACGCATGCGCGAGAATATGACGCAGATCCGGCGTTCGGACATATGACCCAGAAGCGATTTCTTTACGAGCAGAGGAAGACGCGCGTGTCTAAGCTGTTGGATTCTACATTGATCGCGCTTTAGGTCTCGGCGTAGTGCTCAAAATGGGGCTTAAGTGTGTATTTCATGGATTCCCGAACACCGGCGCTACGTCATATTCTCGCGCATGCGTCGTGGAGGCACACACGGAAGACAAGAACAAGTTGGAAAAAGGTGTTATTTTGATTTTTTTTTTGCGCAAAAACTATTGTCGTCGCATTGTAAGATTATTGTAGAGTCACTGTGGTGAGATAGACTTTGTAACGACGTTTTAAGTGCCTTTCATGGATCTTGGAAGTGTCAATGTACTGAATGCCAATGGAGGCCTGTCTGAAGCCTTTCTCAGCCATCAGATTTCAACTAAAATATCTTCATTTGTGTTCCGAATATGAACGGAGGTCTTACGGATGTCCAACGACATGAGGGTGAGTAATTAATGACAGAATTTTCATTTTTGGGTGAACTAACCCTTTAATAATAAATTATTATTATTATTAATAAATTAATGCTGTCAAGAAATCAAGCAGCTGTGGTAAAACATTGTAACATTTGATGCCAATTGCTCTAATAAGACATTACTTAAAGGGATAGTTCACCCAAAAATGAAAATTCTGTCATAATTTACTCACCCTCAAGTTGTTCCAAACCTGTATGAGTTTCTTTGCTCTGCTGAACACAAAAGAAGATATTTTGAAGAATGTTTGTAACAAAGCAGATAGAGCAACCATTGACTACCATAGTAGGGAACATGCTATGCACAATATCATTGAAAAAAATCACTGTCATAAAAAACATATGTTTGAAATTAATTATTTTATTTAGCAAGAACGCATTCAATTGAGCAAAAGTGATGGTAAAGATATTTATATTGTTGCAAATTTTTTTATTAAATGCTCTTGTTTTAAACTTTCACATTTTCCACAAAAAGATTAAGCAGAAATGTTTTCAGAATTGATAATAATAATAATACATGTTTCTTGAGCAGCATATCAGCATGGTTTCTGAAGGATCATGTGATAGTGAAGACTGGAGTAATGATGCTTCAAATTCAGCTTTGCATCACAGAAATAAAGTACATTTCAGAAATGAACTATTTTAAATTGTAAATATACTTCACAATATTACTTATTTAATTTTGATTTAAAAAATGCAGCCTTGGTGAGCATAAGGGATTAAAAAAAACATTCAAATACCTTACCAACCCCAAACTTTTCAACTATAGTGCATATTAATTAAAATATACCAAAAAAGTGGTTAAAAACAACTCAGGTGGACACATTTTATACAAAGACTTACATAAATTACTATTAAACTATTTTCTGTTAAATAAACCATATGAAAAAAAAAAAAAAAAAAAAAAAAAATATATATATATATATATATATATATATATATATATATATATATATATATATATATATATATATATATATATATATATATATATATATATATATATATGTGTGTGTGTGTGTGTGTGTGTGTGTGTGTGTCTTCCTGGAGCAATGAGCCCTCTGACATATGGGAAATGTACTTGACAAGCAAGTTTATGAGCTTGTTCTGTTGATCATGTCATTTCATAAAGCACATATACATGACATATACATGTATTGTATTTCCACTTTTCCATATATAGTCTTTTACTTGACATGTCTTGTTTCTTATTATTTAGCTTGTGTTGTAATGTAATCCATTGTGTAATGTAATCCATCTCTTTCATGCAGCAGATACCATGGGAACTGTGTACCAATCATAGAGAAGACTGTTTAGAGAAAGATGACCAATAAATCTCTCAGCCAATCACTGGAGGCCTTTCAGTGATTTACTCACAATTATAATCATATTGTGCACAATACTGCAATATACTGTATGTAAGTAGCATATGTTCAGAAATGCACTTGATTTACAATGGGTCCAAAAGTCTCACACCAGTTTTAAAGGGATAGTTCACCCAAAAATAACAATTCTCTCATCATTTACTCACCAGCAGTGTTAGCAGATATTAAGCAGACTGTCTACTAATACTCTAAGTTGACATGTAGTTGCAAAATTACTTATAGCTAGTATGTCTAAAGTGGACCATCGAAATAAAGTTTTACCTAAAAAAAGACATATTTCTCAAATTATTCTAGAGAATGTGATCATCAGGGTTTGTTCATGTCAGCTTTAGTGCTGCTGTTATAAGCCCTAATCGGACGGTAATTGTTTCTCACGTGGAAGACCTCGGTGATAAAACTCATGCATTCGGATGGTGATTTATTCACGGTGGAGGAGCGAGTTCTGTGATCCTGCGCACCTGTGGGAACTGTCTTGTATTTTACCTCAAAATAAAGGGTCATTTTATTCTACATGGAAATGAGCGGAAATAAATTAATACAGCCTCTTATTTACACAAGGTAAACATACATGAGGTAAACATGTTATCATTAATTAACCTTTAAAGACAGCCTTACTGTGAGCTATGAGGTTGTTGTTGATCGATATTGTATTCTGTTGAAGCTGTCAGCCCGCTCAACGGGTTCCTATATGTTTCACTGAATTATCTCTCATTGTGCACTTCCTGTTAGCAGCCACGCCTGACAGAACACCAGACCAAACTGTTAATATTTGTGGTGTTTTTCTTTTGTTGATTTTCCCTTTCCCATGGACCTTCCAGCCATCCAACTTCTCTGCCTGGAGCAGGGAGAGCATCTGCTGGAAGACCACACACAGGACTTCCTCCATCTGGAGTGCCTTAAGAACTACTCTGACCAATCGCTTTGTTCATTTTTCAACGTCAGCCTGATCCAGTGGTCCTAGGCACGCATTCCAGCGGACGGCCCCAGGGAAAACTTTGCCACATTTGTGGAGTGAGTGCTGGTGAACAACAAATACCCATTCACCATTGGCCTGGCAGAAGACCACATCAGCCCCACTCCACATCCAGAGACCAGCCATCCGCCACAGACAACCAGCACGATGGAGATACAAGAGCCCGCCGCAGACTGTGGACTTCAGCCTGCCGCGATGGACGAGCCCAAGCCTATTATGAGGATGGAGAGAGATATCGCTTCGGAGCCTGAACCACTAGGTGTGTATGATCAGGTGCGTGAGCCCGCAACACTGTGCTTCACCGAGGGAGTATTTGAAAAGTTTGGGGGCTGGGAGGAAAATATTTAAAGGATTTTATGGACTTTTTTGAGGAGGTATTTACCCTGTTTCTCCTGTCCCCGCTGGTTCAGCCCAGCCCTGAATCTCTTGTGTCCCCACTGGTTCCACCTAGCCCTGAATCTCCTGTGAACCATCCCAGCTTTCTCTCCTGCCTCCTCTAACAGCCAGTTCCTCAGCCCCACCTCCGCTGGTTCCATTCAGCCCTTCTGCATCTCCAACACCACTAGAGGATCTGACTCCTCCAGCCTCTAAACCCATCACTCCACCATAGCCTGTCGGCTCCACCTTGCCTCCTCCCCCCTCGGCTCTGCCAGAAACCATCAGACTTATGACTCCACCAGGCTCCCTTGGACCCACCGGCTTCGCCTCTGTCCTCTGGTTTCCATACTTCACCTCGGATGCCTGTCGCCGTGGCTCATCCTCGGTTTCCAGTGCCAGCGTGGGCTCTTCGTGTCGTCTGCTACACCTTGGTCTACATCTCCTGTAGCTGCGTCTCCATTGGTCGTCCTCAAGGTGCCGTCAGCCAAATCTCCACCATAGCTTCTCCCTCCCTCAACTCCGCCCCCTGGGGCCTCGTCTTGGCTGGTCTCTGGACCACCATCTGGCTCCCCCTGCCTCCTCACACTGTCCACTTCCCCATGGACTGAATTGTTTGCCCTGAACCGTTCTTGTTTTCCTTTTGTTCCTCGTCCCCCTCCCTATCTCCTCAGTTGAACCTTGTAAGGCGTGAGGATGTGCCTTTCCAGAGGGAGGCGTACTGTTCCTATGTTTCATTGTGTTTTTTCCCTTTGACTCAGTTTCCCAGTGTGTCTGATTATCGATTACTTTCACCTGTTCTGTTCTCATTAGTTCTCCTTGTTATTGAAGCCCAGTGTTTCCCGTGTTCTTTGTCTAGTGTCATCTGTTATGTGGATGCTTTTGCCTGTGTTCCTACGTTTGTCCTGTATAGATTTATGAAAGACTATTATTATTCCTGAATTCTCCCTCGTCGGGCACTTCCTGTTAGCAGCCATACCTGACACCCACATTATTTAATCTTATTGTTAAAAAAATTGTTTAACAGCAGAATTCAAAGTGAAAAACTACATTTACATTTACATACTACATTTACGGTACAGAAAATTCTACCAATTATATCGGAAAAAGTAAAATGCGCCAAAAGAGCTCTTTCGCTCCACCCACTCCCATGAAGCACTGCTAATGATGTAATCGATTCGATCTGCCTGCGCTCTCAAAATACTTAAATATTTGTATATACAGCCTAAATATATATATATATATATATATAGGCCTACACACACACTATGTGTATATGCATATTTTGCAATAAACTTAAAATATATTGTTTTATTTATATATCTAATCAACCTTTGTAAATAAGCTGTTTTATATTTCTTTATTGTTTTTATACGATTATGCTGTTCGCCATGCTTCATGGGATTGTAGTTCTTTCATCACTAAAGCTGTTAAGTAAAGTCAACTTTATCTATATAGCGCTTTTTTTACAATGCAGATTGTTTCAAAGCAGCTTCACAGCGTTAAACAGGAAAATAATGCAACAGAATTTTATTCGGCCGTACAGCCACTCCGGAGAAAACGGTGATGTCATCAGCTCATTTCAATTATCATACAGTGACAATGTGGGCATTAGATTAGTAAGTAGATCAGTGATTTTGTTTAAATGGTTAATTTAGTTTACTAATTAGATTTATTTGGATATTTAGTTGAAAATTTAGTGTCCCCAACTGAGCACGCCAAGCCAGAGGCAACAGTGGCAAGGAAACCAAAACCCCATCAGGTGGCCTAATGGAGAAAAATAAACCTTGGGAGAAACCAGGCTCAGTCGGGGTGCCAGTTCTCCTCTGGCCAATTAACAAACAGCGTATGATTATTATTCTGGCAACTTTACAGGTCAGGGGTCATATTAGATCAGAATATTCGAACGATCGGAGGCAACATGCCGGAGACGGGTTTATTGAGGATGACGTATTGATTAAACAATTATTAAATTGCAATATATGAAAGATCGGAGCCGTCAGGCTGGAGACGGGTTTATTGAGTATGACATATCGATTTAACAATTATTAAATTGCAATATTCGAAAGATCGGAGTCGTCAGGCCGGAGACGGGTTTATTGAGGATGACATATCGATTTAACAATTATTAAATTGTAATTTTCGAACGATCGGAGTCATCACGCCGGAGACCGGTTTATTGAGTAGTGCAACCTTTTGTATTTTTGTCTGATTTTCAAATACTTTTTTGCTTTAATTCAAATCAAAGTTTGTAGAGTTATGATTCACCTCGTGGCTGTTTGTTTTGATTCATGGCTTATAATGCTTTAACAGAAAGTTTTGTTTATTTTTTAATCCCTACGGGTAAAATTAATGTTAAAAATACTTAAAATACTAGCTATTGAACTCAACTGAAGCAAAAGGACACACCAAATAGCCTACTAAGTCATCATACACGCATGTTTTCTATTCAGCTTTTCACTCAAATTGTTATATTGCTAATATAATATTAACTAAAAAAAGGACTTTTGGACCCCACTGTAGATTGTGTATAGTTACAAAGCATTTATTTGTATTTATTATGATTTTTTCCCTCTTAATGAACTAGAAATTCTGTTACTGCATAATTGTTCTTGAATTTTACTTTCCAATAAAGACTTCTCTGCAACTAGCAGGCAAATGTGTCTCAGAACAAGGGGTCTAAATATGGTGTGTCAGGCAATTAATGATTGATCTGACTATATGTTTAGAATTTTTGATTTCATCTCTCTTATCTCTTCTCAAAAGAATATGTGAAATGAATCTGTTTTCTGAGTCATTGTGTCAGCTGTTCATATGACTTATATAAGAATTGAATCACACCGATTAACAAACAGTTTACACAGTGCAAACATTATAAAGTTCACCTAGATATTATATTTTATAAGTAAATATTGCTTTAAAGAATAATAGAATCCAAGAAAACTTTCACCACAAATACTATAATGTTGATGCAGGTATAAATGCACCACTGGCATTCTAAAATGGATTGGTATTTGTGCTTTGAAAACAGATCTTGTTACAATTCTGTTCATCTGATAATGGCAAACATGAGAAACTGTCTATAGCATATTTGAAATGCTTTGGACACCTACGACATTTACTAAAACTATCAGACAATTATTTGAATCTTGCATGTGACTTGTTCAAGGAGGGTAAGGTGCATGGCACATGCTTGTCTCATGAATATTAATCTGATTATGTAAATAATATAATATGATCTTCACGGTTTTGAAAATAGTTTGTGATGCAACAAATCATTAACGAGTAAAAACTGACATATGTTTTATTAACAAAGTTTGGGAGTAACATGTTCAAATGATCAATCCTATCAGCCAGAGAGGAGGTATATAGGCTATATACGTGTACACACACACACACACACACACACACACACACACACACACACACACACACACACACACACACACACACACACACACACACACACACACACACACACACACACACACACACACACACACACACACACACACACACAAGGGGACAAGTCCAAACCCTGAAAAACAACTCCACACCACAACCCCCCCTTCACCAAACTTTACACTTGGCACAATGCAGTCAGGCAAGTACCGTTCTCCTGTCAACCGTCAAACTTAGACTCGTCCATCGGATTTCCCGACAGAGAAGCATGACTAGTCACTCCAGATAACGTCTCCACTGCTCTAGAGTCCAGTGGTGGTGTGCAGCGGCTCGGCCATTGGAAACCCATTCCATGAAGCTCTCTGCGCGAGCTATTTCAAAATTAGTCATCACAAAAAGTGCTAAAAGCATGAATACCCCTATGCAAGGATGCACGCCACGTATTTTTTTTTTTTGAGCATGTACATACATGATCAATGTGAGTTGCCCAAAAAAAAAGTTGTGAAATGGACAAGAAAAATGTGGAAGCTGTTGTAAACGTGTTTTGGAAAAAATGCTGCCAGGAAGCAGGTTAAAGTTTTACTGCCAGTCCTTTCATTGTCACACATAGATGCTAATCAGGATCTAAGAAAGAAATGAGGAAATTATGCTGCATATTTTCTTTTTTTCAAGTGAAGTTTCTCGCAATATACATTTATGTTCCTTAACGTAAATATTTTTGCCGCATTGCAATCAGCCGGAATTTAAGTTACTTATAGTTACTTGTAATTATGCATAATTTATAACTGTTATTACTATAGTAAGTACATGTAGTAATGTATAATTACATCACCTTTAAGTAAAGTGTTACCGATCAATTTTTTTTTTTAAATTCTTCTAACTAATTTGAGCTTTTACCTAATGCCCATTTTTTTAACCAGCTGCTCTCAGGGTGATTTCAGTGAATGTACTCGTTTTTTATTTCATTTTGAACAAAATATCTATTTTGTATAATTTAAAACATAAGCTTATATCTGTGACGTTTTGCTTAAAAAGTGCGCTTGTGCTATACATCTCATATTCATATCATATAAGTGCATTAGGAGCCAAATACTTCCCAGAGCCACTGTATGTAACACTTTTTGACTTTCTCAGTTTGTGTAAATCCACTTGGGGTTCAGAGTATTTATTTTTTCCCACATTCATTTCACACGTCTAGTACAATTATGTGGTTTCGTTTAATTAATACAGTGTGTACTTTTTTCTTGATTTACCCCGAAAGAATGGAAGTGAAATCTGACAACATGCCCCGTAGTTGGGGAACATTGTACCATGTGAGCGGCACATTGTAACATGACCAAATAAGAGCTTAAAATGTTATCTGATATAATCAAAAACATATCCAAGACAAACTACAACATTTTGTCAATAAAATACAACTATTAACTTTTTTAAATAAAATAATGGCATTTTTTAATCATTAAAAATAAAATAATTTTTGAGTTACATATAGCTATACAGCATAACATTCTGAACATTGACTCTCAGTCATTTTTATCATGGTTTTTCAAAAGAATTCATAAAAGTATAGAATATAATAGTGTAATCGGGGCACATTGTAACGCAGCCTTACAACGCACCCCACCTGCACAACTGGGATTTAAACAACCAGCCCGTGTCTTCTGCTGGTTAGATCAGCATTAATCTGTTAAATAACAGATGTAAGATTAAAATCATATCAGATTTGTCTTATTTTAAATCAACACAAAAAACAGAGATGAAAAATAAACGCAAGTAAGAAATTTACTTTTGCTATATGGTTAAATAAATGTTCAGTGATATCTTACAAAGATTCTTTATACAATTTTTTCTCTAAATAATGTTGATATGGCAACTAGTAAATACACTAAGTTTCGTCATCCTGGCATGTGTGGAAAGTTTTAAACCATGTGTGTTACAACTAACCCCGTGTTATGTTATGCCCCGCTCTCCCCTACTTAGTTTCCAGCAGCCAGTGTTTTAATAACAAAACAATACAGGTTTTTCAAGACAAGAAAATTGTGTTATTATTGAAGCCTAGCGCATGCCCTTAAGTATATGGTAGTATAAGTGTGAAAAAACACAAAGAAAAAGACAGACAACACAAGTAGTCTGTCCTACTGACAAAACACAGGTAAATAAACGTGTCAACACCGTCGCACTTCAGGTCTTAACAGTCTGACAAGCATCACTACAAATGAATGCTTTTAAACGTGATTGATGGACTCATTTGAACATAACATTTCTAGAGCTAGTTGACAACGATGTCTCCTAAGAGACGTTAGTCAAGACTTATCATTCCAAGCTGTCTCTGTTTTTATTTGTATAGTGACATTTTCTGCTCAGAGGGAAAGACGAGAACAGGTTCTATATGTGGTGTTTTTTTCTTACTGTTTTGCAAATGAGAAAAGCAATAAAGTGCCAATCGAAGATGAAGGACTAGACAATGTCCAGTGACTAATTTTAAGTCTGCCATAAACCACAAAACGGCATTGTCTAGCAATAACACATTACATAAGAACAATTGTTTCTTTCAGACTACAATGAGATTAAATGGAGATCAAAAGGAGACACTTGCTGAAGTCTCACGCCTTTATACATTTTTTAAAGGGGTAGTTCACCCCCCAAAAAATTAACTTCCTCATTTACTCAACCTAATGTCACTGCAAACACACACACATACAACATTTTGAAGATCAATGGGGTCTAAACCACATTGGACCCCCATTGACTTATTATTTCAGTTTCAATCTTCAGAATTTTCATTTCATCTCTTCAATAATGTCTCAAACTATGCTCAGACTTGCTGTGATACCAAAGTCTGCTATAGTTAAGAGATACCAAAATATAACAAAGCAAATTCCATTTTGAAATTATGAGCTCAGTATGCATTCCAAATGAATGTTGCCTAATACACTTACGGTGTCTATTTTTATCATTTTAACATATATATATATGAAAAAGCAACATCTGAGAGAGACCAGCGTGATGTATAAAACTGATCAATGGTCATATGAAAAGCCTTTTCTCGAACATTTTTAAAGGTAATTTAAGGTTGACTAAAGTATACAAAACTGACTAAGAATGAATGCTCATTTTATTGATATAAAACTGCACATTACTGTGGAATGCATTGTTATTCAAACATCGAGGTGGGGACATAATTTAATGTGGGGTTAAAAAGATAGTTAGTGAGAAGTAATTAGTGAGAAAAATAATGACATGGTTCCCCTGGGAAGAACAAATCTTGATGACGAATATACTGAGGTAATAATCTCAAAGTAATTATCAGTGATATTTATACTCAAGTTGGCATCTGTCTTCAGAACAGGAAGAACCTGTCCAACTTAACATTCCAAACAGGAAGACGGTTGAATAGACATCTCAGCGCTAAGAGGCCATGATTTCATTCAGGCGTCGACAAACGGCATGTAGGCATCACAAAGCGCTTGTGTGAAACAGACCACCCGTGTAGTTTGCGAAGGGCCCAATACTTGGCTACGCTTTCTCTGGATTACATTCATCTCCGCTTAGGAGCTATCCAGCAAACCATCATCACGCTGACATAAATCTGAAGAGACACAGGTAAGACGAAGCAGATGATGCTAATTTGGGGGTCAAGCTTAATGGTCACTTAGCTAAAGGGCAAGTTTAGTCAGTGGGGTCCAAATGGTGTTTCGGATCCCATTGACTTTCATTGTAAGGACAAAAGTCAATCAATGCAAGTTCTGGTTCTTTTTAAATCTCAGAAGATATATATTTGTAATACTATACACAATCCCACATGTTTGTGTTAAACTGTTTACATCATGATTACAGATGAATAGTATGTAAGAAAGTGCTTGGAGTGAATAATTATCAGTCAATCACTGTCAGTGTCGGATTAGTGAGTTTACATTAGTGAACAAATTTCTTGAATCAAGTAATTACTTCCACAGCTTTCTTTTATGCACATCGATTAAAGGCTTGACAATGTTTGGATCGTATGAATCACACTGGAGTTATCAGAAACAAACATAAATCACAATTTTACTAAATCCATCACTGGTTGTGAGGTTTTTTTTAAACATGAGATTAAAAGCAAAAAATAAGGCTGTATTCTGGTGGCGCAAGATTTTGGTGCATGGCGCAAGTAAACTTCCCAAGCTTTCCAAACATGACTCAAGAAATAAGGACAAAACAGTCAAAGAGGAAGGAAATATGAGAACAAAAAGAGATTTAATATTGCTGTCAAGCCACCTCTTGCGCAGATAAGCATCATGTGCGTCAGACATGTTTAGATTAGATACTGTCTGTAAAATGTCATGGTACACAGAGTGCTTGAGATGTTCTTGCTTTGTCTTGATTAAGATATGAATCTGTCCACTTGAGATGGGCACACAAATCTTAGGCCAGTGGCAGGTTTGATATAATGATAAAATAAAAACATTCGATTGATTATATCTTAGTATAGTTTTCAGTCAAGTGACTGTCATGGAGCCCTGGAGGGCAAAACAGCCATAGAACTGCAGCACAAGCCTGTCAATTTGAAAAAAATATGTAAACAAGATGTTGGGCACTTGCGATCCATGTACAGCACCTGCAGCAGTATTTAAATCGCTAGCGGGACGTTTTTAAAACACTAAGTGTTTTTCATGTTAAGTTGCACCAATAAGGATTAAACTGATATGGGTTTTATTTTAAATTGAGTTTTGTTGCACCACTAAATTTTAAACACAGATTATCGCAGAAAGACTGATCGGGATGAACCGACGCCAGGCTAAAGAATCCTTATTAAGTGCCTTAATGTACTCTAATAGTGACAATAAAAGATTAAATTCAGTTTACACCTTTTTGATAATGCATACTATATATACAGGCGAGTAGATGAGCCTAGAATATGAACCTGATGATATGATTATTTATTTTTTAATGGTTTACGATGGGATAAACACTTCATTAATATTCTGTGTTCATTTAATGACAATAAGGTAATGAATAAGGGGTGCATCAAGTTTAAGACAAATTTTAATAAATAGGCCTATTACAATATCAAAATTAAAGGCATTCAAAATAAACTAAATATATAATATATTTTAATAAAATATAGTCAAATATAAGTCGAATAAAAAAAAAAAACTCTAAATATACACTAAAGTTTGGACACACTGAATATGCTTCTCATTAAATTACAAATCTCTTAATCTTAAAATTTAAGTTTAAATGTTCAAAACTAGCTTCGAATACATCAAATCTTAAGAATGTCTACTTAAGAATCTCTTTGCAAAACTACACAAACTAATTTTAAGCCTTTTTTAAGATTTACACATTTAAATTAATAGTAAAATTCCATGAAATTGGATTGAATAATCCTTACATGTTTTAATTGAATAATTGATTAAGGACTGTTCAATTATTCAATTAAAATATTTATTAAATATTAAATATTTAATTTTGAGTGTATGTTTTATTTGGAATATTATACATTTGTTTAATTGGATTATTTGAAGCAGAGAGTGAAGGAAAATCGGCCAGAATACATGTGAACTAATTAAGTTAGTATTAGAACATAATTGCCATACTTGTGTGATTTCAAAGCTTTGGTGACTTTACTATTATTATAAATTGTGGATAATAATAAAGAAAAGGTGTGTGCAAACTGGATAAGATTTTACCTTTTGGATCACAAAATGTTCTTATGATATTGTTATCACTATGCAGTGTTGAACATGCTGATACTGTATTTCCAGGTCAGAATGATGGAACGGGACGGCCCACAGGAGAGGAGCTCAGAACGGGGAGAGGATATGACAGAGGAGAGGTTCCTCAAAGACCTCTACCTCTTTATGAAACAGAGAGACACACCAATTGAGAGAATACCTCATCTAGGCTTCAAACAGAGTGAGTAAAAGAGACAAGCGAACGTACTGTGTGTCTAAAACAAGCTTATTTCAGAGTATTAAAATCTGCGTTTTCTTTTCCTTTTCAGTCGATATGTTCCTAATGTACAAGACAGTAAAGGAGCTAGGAGGCTATCAACAGGTAAAAAGATATTTCTATTTAAGGCAATTTCAAAAACAAATGACTCCACCTTGGAGTTTCATAAGAATTTCATAAATGTCGTTACATTACTTTTTTTTCTCTGCAGAAACCACAATGGCTTTTTAATTATTTTTTGCTTCCTGTCAGCATCTTCCTTTATGTGATTGCATACTTTGAATGGCCTTAAGATGAATAACTTCAGATTTCAGCCAAGAAAATGTTTTGTTGACTTTCATGTGCCAGCAAGAAATATAAACGTCCCGTGTGTGTGTGTGTGATCTCCAGGTTACTACGCAGCAGTTGTGGAAGAAAGTCTACAACATACTTGGAGGAAACCCGCGAAGCACCAGTGCAGCCACCTGCACTCGCAGACACTATGAAAAGTAAGTGCATATAACCTTAAGGCCAATTTGCGCTGCAGACAATTTGTCAGGTTTGAACATGCTGAGAAGTGGCGTGCCGTAATCTTAAACTGTCGGCGAAGTGTGAATTGGCCTTTAAACAGCAACTGCTTCCATTTTTATATAGTAAAAAATGTATTATACATTTAAAAACATTTTAGTCACAAACCTCTCTTTGTCCAACCAGGCTACTTCTTCCTTACGAGTGTCACCAAAGTGGATATAGGGACGAAATTGTCTTCAGGACGCCTCGATCACAAAAGCGCTTCCACCCAGGCAGTTTCAACGACTTTGAGCATGAATACCCCGGGAATGGCAAACGGACAGATTTCCGACACCTTCAGGCATTCCCTCAGGTATGACATCTTAAAAACAGCATTTTTCTCACAACAGCATTCTAGAAATGGAAACAACAAGTCAATTTTATGACAGTATTGAATTAATCAATTGCCACTTATGTTTATTCTTCCTCTCAAGAACTCTCCAAACATGTTTACGGAGCATCAGAGACAGATTTTTAACATGCCTTTAAACATCGCTCCATACTTCCCACACGGCAGTACATCTCTACCCAATTATATCGCTCTTCGAGAAACTACACTGCCCCACCTAAGCCTCAACCCTTCTCAAGACCTTCCGCGAAGGCCTGTCTCATACTTGGGCACGTCATCTGTGGAGGTTCAGAGCTGCAAACATCCACTAGATAGGCTACGCCACCTGGCTAATGAGTACAAGTCATCAACCGGTTTGGAGGAACCTCTCAACCTCAGTCGGAAAGAAAACAGTCTTGTGACGTTGAGTGACACGCCATCATCTTTCGGCCCACCTTCCTCTAAAAAGCCCAAGTTCCTCAACGAAGCCTCACCTCTTTACCCTCCAAGGGGTTTGACGACCGAAGAAGGAGCAGAACAAGGGGAAACAGTGGATGAAACTTCCTCAGCAGATGGAGGGGTAGGGACTGTCCGAGCAGGACCAAGCCCAATGATGGCTGATGTCATTGATCTCACGTCCTCTACCAGTGCCAATCCAGTTCCACGTAGACCAAGTCCTCCTTCAGTGAATCTATTCAATCGTAAAATGAACTATAATGAGGCGTTCTTGACGAAAGCACGGGAACGAGACCTATACAAGGACTGGTTGAAGGAAGAGTCTTCCAGTGCCCCTAAACCTAAGTTAGAAGGGATCTCCAACCAAAGCAGTGCCCTTGGACACCCACCCCTGGATACCAACGGCAAAATGGAGATTCAGATTCCTCTAAAGCTTCTGCAGGAGCTCATTAGGAGAGGACTGGTTTCCAACCAGGGATTTACGGGAAACAGGCCTGTTTCTCAAACCCCAACCAGAGCTGAAGCACAACCTGAGCACAAGTTACCCATCCGATCGCACTCAGAAACATCCGAGAGTTCCACCACATACGAGGAGCCAACCAATTTGAGTCTGAAGAGTCCTTTCAGAAACCTTTCTGATACTATCCCTCAAGATAAACGTATAAAGAAGCACAGACTCCTTGGTGGCGATGGCATCTCCGCAGAATCAAAGCTCCAGATGTTCAATGCGTTTCATGTAAACAACTCTCTCAAGCACTCTTTGGACAGGGATATACCCAAGCCCTCTCAACCTAAACAGGCACAAGTTCCTATGACATACAACCATGAAAGCATGAACCCCGGACCCCCCAGTTACGATGAAGCCACTTCGCTCTCTTTGACCATTAAACCTGAAAGAAAGTCAGAGAAAGTGATGGCAACATCTAACATTGCAGCAAAGGAAATCTCGGCTTCTCCAACTTTGATGCAGGTGACATCGGACCACCTCAAATTCCTTCTGGCAAACCTGCCCTATAGACGGGAAAGGGGGCAGACATTTTAAGAATTTCAAGTTTTTCACCTTAGCCAATGTCCCAATCTTGCCAAATCAGACTCTTGCGATGCATCACTCAAGGATTTCTGAACAGATGAACTGGAAAGAGAAATGTTGAGGATGGACTGTGTTTCAGCAATTAAGTCTTTTGTATAAAATGTATATAAACATGAAAAGGATCAGCTCAGGGGAAAAAAAGGTTGTTTTTATGTTTAGTCTGTAAATACCCTTGATTTTTGTTAACTGTCTTTATGAAGAAGCACTGATACTTTGGCAGCAAAGCATATAACTTATTTGAAATTATTTTGTATATTTTATTTTGAAAACATATACATCACCTTGTTCATTTTTTGTGATACTATTTTACAATTCTTCCTATTTCTTTAATGACAGTTTAAATAAAAGTTTTTATAATAATTCTACTAGTTTTTTTTATAGTGCAATATCACACATACTATTTGTTCCCAAATAAATAACAGAGAATTATATCACTATAATATAATATAATAAAATGTTACAGTTGAGATATTCAAATGATTTCCAAGAAGCAAACATAGAATGACTAAACCTTTTAGATTAAATGTTATGATTGTCTCCATTACTTTGCTTCCTTTTGTACTGAAACTCTTGAGATACAATTGAATTTCTAAGAATAATGTTAGGTATCACGTACACAAGTTGTTTTACTGGTTGCACAAGAACCTACTAGGATACACTCAGCTCTCGATACATGCATATTCCCCTTCACACATAAGCAAAATCAAATATACAGCAAGCACACAATCACAAATAAGCAGTGGGGATTTCCAAACATTCATTTTATTATGGCACTATCAACACAATTTGCAAACATAATTGTCATAACAACTGATTCATACCTATTGTCAAAACAGCCTACCTTTCCAGCTATCACTGACAACTTATTACAGTTTTTCTTGATTGCTTACACACTATAACTGATTCAGTTGGCCGAACCAAAGACATGTTTCTCAAAACGTTTAAAAGTTGTCACCTGTTCCACACGTTCCAATTTTCTCAATGTTTTCTGCAAAACTCTACACAAAATGCCCTACTTTGGCACAGGTTTAACCATGTTTAGAAAACACAAACACATAATATAATTAACTCAAGTGTCACACTGTGAGCTCAAATACACTGTAAAATCTAACGCTCAAAATAATTAATTTGTTTGAGTAGAGCCATCTCCTTTACCAACAAATTAACTTTTATGAGTATTTAGAACTTTCTTTTTCTTTTGAGTTCTCAAAACTGACACATTTTAAGTAATAATCTGAATTGCTTCATTGTTTTGAGTTTTATGAACTTGTTTCTTTTAATTTAGACTAACTTAAATTTAACCAAAACTGGGTTAGGATTTCTATTTCCCAGCATTCTTTGCCATGACACTCAAAATGGACAGTAAATGCCAAAATTAAGTGTTATATTATTATTATCATTATGTTTTTTGTGCAATATTAATGTTTAGTAGTTAAGTAGTAGTTTGTTATGATAGCTTAGAAGAGTTTCTGTTATGTTATGTTTTTTTTTTTTGGGGATGGTTACCATATTGGTGACGAGAGGAGCATGAGCTTAGTTTGAGAACAGATATATGTTAAATGTATTATATTGCTGTCCTCATTCAGCAGGTGCTATGCTAATGCTACCAAAGCATTGTATAACCAATTAGCAAGGTGGCATTATTGAATTAGCTAGTTAAAGCTAGTCAAGTTTCCACTACTACAAATTTCAAATTACATGATATTTCTAAGTTAAATGTATGAATTAGCTTACTCAAATATTTTAAGTTCAGAGCAATTAAAATGTATGATTACCAAATACAAATATGCAAGTTCTGCTTACTTAAATTTTTTATTTCTTAACTTAAAGCTAGAGTCCGTAACTTTTTGGGGTTAAAAATGATCCCAAATAAATTTTTGAGCAAGTACATAACCAGCCAGTGTTCGATACTATCTGCTTACCTTAGTTCGATTTACAACGGTAAGCTTGTAATAATGTTTTTAATTCCAGTGGTACTGGTGGATTTCCGCTGGAAATTCAAGCATGTCTTTGCGTCATTACATCACATCTGTACACATAAAGAAGATGTCCCGCTAGTAGGCTATATTGCGTGTGAGGATGTTGGAGGTGGAGATTTATAGCCTTTTCTCACAGCAAAAATTCTGTTGTTGGCCATACTTTCAAAAAGTATAATCTGTTATTCTGAATGACAGTATCCACACCGGCGCGGTGACTGACAGCCGTACATTCTCCTCAAAACATTGAATTCCTCCACGCTGTGCCGTGCCGAGGCACAATTCACGTAAAGTTGATAATTCCACAAATAGCTGCAATTGCAGATTTCGAACAGAGATGGAAACAAAGAGGAAAAACTACGGACTGCAGCTTTAAAAAATTTGAGGCAACTGATTGCCTCTTTTTTTAATTTTTTTTTTTTATTGGGGTATACAGAGTAGCACACATTTATCCATGTGTAAACATTAAGTAGCAAAACTGATGACACACCAATCAGAATCTTAGGATAATATAATTAGGGTCACAGGTGATTATGTGCTTTGGAAAATGAATCCTAGTGGATTCATTCAAGGGGACGGGGTCAAATGACATTTGTTCCTGATTAAATACAAAGCACTTTAGATGACCATGTTCTTGTGGATGGAATGACCAACCATAAGAGAAGTTGGTCTACAGGCTGATCAACATGGTCTTTATACTACTTATAATTACAGTACACAACAGCAGTACTTTAAATGAGAGAACTTTTTACTGTTCAATGTGTAACAGCACATGCTGTACACCCTCAAACTCATAACTGTCAAATTGATTTGTAGCCAAGTCATTTGGTATTTTTGCAGAACTGAGAGGCAAGGAGAGAAAGTCTCTTTTTGGCAGAAGACTAAGAAACTGCTCTAGTATGGCAAACATAATCATTACCAGTACTGTAATGCAATTTGGCAGAGGATTTGAGATTTTTCTGTACTGTAATAAAGTTCATTTTCAATTCTTTGGTATTTGAACTTTAAGCGCTTTTCATCTACTGCAAGATCTCTTTAAAGTAGTGCAATGAAAATAAGCTTTTCTTAAAGCTTACTGTTGAATTTCACTTTATCTGCACCCCTCGGTTTATGTTGTATACTGTAATAGACTTTAAACTTTAAAATGATTCCTGATTGCCGAATAGAGGGTTTTGTAACAGTGTCTTATATTGATCTCACTAGTGTTCTCTATAGGCAGTGGAGTAGACTGGGTCTTTGTAGGGTTTTGTGTGTCATCTGAGGCCAAAGTTTGGTGTGTAGTTTTATGATTGAATTTATAGTTGTGAGAAAATGGTTCTAGATGAAAAAAATCTAGATGAATCCAAAAATCTAAATCCAATAAGGTTTAGTGTTGGGGTTACATTCAAAATGGATTGGTTGATGGTTGATTTGACAGAATGGAAGTAAAAGTTGTGCTCCTAATACAGATCTTTTGAATTTGCTACCCGTTTTAAATTAAACAAAAGTTTGACACGAGATTCGGTTGCTTAATCATCTATAACAGCCTTGGGTGGTTCAATAATTATTTACTAGCCAAAAAAATCTGTCAAACTCTTGTCATGCAGGATTTCCATAGCTTGTAGCAAGTAAAATTGTTACAGGAAGGCGAGTGATTTGAATCCAGAAATACATGCAATGGAAGTTAAACGGCCAATGGTCTGGCTCTTTAAGAAATTTGCACTAAAAAATATGATGTAGTACATTTATCATATGTTTTTCAGACCTTAACAACTGTAAACTGAGAAATAACTAAATTAGAAGAAAACATTTAAAAAGCTTTTATAACATTACCATATTTTAAATGGTTACACAGCTCTTTAGAATGCTTGCTTCTAATTGGCCAACAGCAACTTTCTTATTTTTGCATAATGACGCAAAAATATAATGCTTCATTCAATCTATAATCTTCGCATCAAATTTCCTATGTAGCAGTGGAAGTTTATTTTCTGTTGTAACACGCAAATCAAACATTAAAAGTTAATTAACTAATTAAGTAAGTCACGACATAACTAGTGGGATAAAGCACAGTCATCTAATAGTTTAATTCTGTGATCAAACAGTTTTAAGCCAATAAGGTATTTGGTAATGAAGAACTTGTGCGTGCATTTTGAATTTGACAAATAAACAGGCCTATAACATCTCAGCAAAATAAAAAATGGATTTGTTTTGCAAAGATTTGTACGGGCTGTGCTGTATTGGGGTGTGTTAAGCTGTGCACAAAACAGGTTCTCTTTCTTTAGTCTTCATCCTTTCAGTAACTGAAACAAAGAAGCAGAGGCAGAGGTGTCAACAAAAAATTATAATTACAAAAATAAAATTCTAAATTTCCTTGTGGTTTGGCACCCATTTACGTGTTGCATTCTGGTTAAAGCTAAACAGGAAAAGTCACTCTGTGTGAAAAAATAAATAAAAAACATGTAATTTATGGCTTCTACATGTGTATGTACATATTTCTTTTTTATTAGATTGGACAGTTAAGGGGAAAGAGGAAGGGTTAGGGGAGAAGAGAGGGGCACAGGATAGGGATAGGGCCACGAGTCGGGACTCAAACTAGGGTTGCCTGGAACGGTGTTGCGTTATGTGTTGGAATGCTGCCCACAAGGCTATGGCTCCACGTGCATGTTTGTACCGTCAAAACTATGCATACATTTAATCCCCAATATATCAACTCAACATAATTTTTTTAAGTGTGCTCTAATAATAACAACATCTACTTAAAAATCTTTCATAACCGAACTCCAGATAAAGTCATTATCACTCTTGTCTTGTGACATGGTGCTCCAGCAAGGTGTCACCAAATTGCCCCTTGACATGGTGGTTTTGAAACCATTCTTTATTTATGGCAAGGTTTTTTTTTATCTGCTTGTTATTACTAAATTCAAAAGCTTGGGATGAGTATGTTTTTTTGTTTTATGTTTTTGAAAGACGTCCCTCCAAAGTACATCCAAGGATCCATTTATTCGATCAAAATACAGTAAAAACTATAATATTGTTAAATATGATTACAATTTAAAACACATTTTCCATTTCAAAATACCAGACTCTCTGGCTTATGCCCAAAACACACCCGTGACTCATTAAGAGAATAGGTACAACCCTTTTGGACCGACTGCTGACTGTTTTTTCTGTCATTAAACTAGCAAAAGCGGATTTGGACACGTCCTAAAGTGCACCTGTATATTTTTTATTTTTGCAAAGGTTCTTTTAGAGGCTCTGTAATATGATGCTAAGAATATCATGAGAAGAAACCCATTCTTCTTATAACCTGCATTTTTGCATAATGAAAAAGTGCAATGATTGTTTGACAATCACTAAAGAATCACTAAACAGCTGCCAGGAAAACATACTTCTCGTATGATACATTTATTTTCAATCAATTCTTAGTTTTCTATTATAGAAAAGTAGAAAGGGGCAGTAGCCTGGAAATGCAAACATTTTTCCATATTCTTCTTTCTTTTTTCCCATACTTTTCCAAATCTGGAAATTACTCAAATCAAATTCCATACTTTTCCAAAAAGCGTAGGAACCCTGTGTTTTGTTTTTTTAATATATTTTAATGGGTATTTTATTCCTGTGATTGCTGTGAATTTAATTAATTCCTCACACGATCCTTCAGAAGTCATTCCAATATGCTGATTTGGTGCTCAAGAAACATTTCCTAATATTATTATTAATATATTTTTATAATATAATAATGTATTATTTAATATTGTATTTTAGTGGTAATCGTGATGCTTCATTTTCAGAACTCTTTGATGAATAGAAAGTTTGAAAGAACTGCTTTTATTCGAAAATAGAAATATTTTATACCAAATGTCTTTACTGTCACTTTCATCTTGAAATCTGTAAAAACAGAAATAAAAACACAAACTGACATTCATAACAATTCTTTCCTCGTATCAGAAATGTTGAACAAGAGGAAGGACAAAAACCAGGGTCAGGTTTCATTTATCCACAACTTCCTCATGCTAGAGTATAAGAAAATCCCCATCTCCAGTTTTCTGGAATGAATTAAGAGGGGTGTGTAGACGTGTAGAACCAGCCCAAACACAACCACAAACACCCACACGTTGCACATAGTAATTAAGAGAGTAGAGCAGGTGTAGGCCACTGGAATGTCACCCATCTGCACTGGAACATTTATTCAATACAGATGCAGCTGTACTTGCATGAGATTTCACATATCCTAATTAAACTCCGTCTTCTCTGCTAAACCTCAAGAATGAATGGTTGTCAGACAGAAGTGAAAAGGCGTGACACGTCAACTTATTTATGGCTTTCTTTCTTTTCCGGAACATAAAAGAAGATATTGTGAAGAATGCTAGTAAACAAACTCTTTTGACTTTGACTTCCATTGAATGAAAAAAAAAAAATCTCTAATTATCTTTTTTATCTTCCACAGAAGAAAGCCATACAGGTTTGAAATGACATGATGACAGAATTTTTTGGTGAAAACATTTATTTCTAACACTTTATTACCCATTTAAAACCCATTAATCTTATGGCATTATTTAATTGTAATTACAGTGTAAATGCATTCATGCCAACCTCTGAGCTGCAATAAACTACAATAAATGATTCCGTGGTGCAAGCTTGTTTCCACCACGGAATAAAAGCAGTTATAAACATAATTGTGACTTTTTATCTCACAATTCCAGCGGAGGACAGTAGTGAAGTATTTTTACTTTCTACTCAAGTACATTTTTAAGTATGTGTACTTTATCAGTGTTGTTCTTTGGAAAACTTTTAGTTTGCAACATTCCAAAGCATAATGTTGTACTTTTTACCTTTAATACTTTCTAAGTACTCAAGTAAAACTTTTAATTACTTTTACTTGAGTACATTTACATTTTAATGTAATTAAATATTAAATGATGAAATGTAGTGCGGTAAAAAGTACAATATTATGCTTTGGAATGTTACAAAGTAAAAGTTTTCCAAAGAACAACACCGATAAAGTACATATACTGTAGGCCTACTTGAAAAATAAACTTTAGTAGAAAGTAAAAATACTTCACTACTGTCCACCTCTGCACAATTCTGACTTCTTTTCTCAGAATTACAAGTTTATATCTCACAACTAGCAACTGCATGTCATAAAGTCAGAATTGTGTGATATAAATTGAGGAAAAAACAACACGCAATTGCGACTTTATATCACAAAATTCTGACTTTATTACTCATAATTGTGAGTTTATATTTTGCAATTCTGACTTTATAATTCGCAATTGTGAGTTTATAATCAATTCTGAGGAAAAAGTCAGAATTGTGAGATAAAAAGTTTTTTTGTTTTATTCAGTGGTGGAAACAAGCTTCCATAATAAACAGTCTGTAAATATATCTAAATACCAATTCAGATGCAGGTTCTAAAAAAAAGATTTTGATTTGAATCAAATAAAATTTTTCTTTCTAAAGCTACTTTTTTGATGCTTTTCTCATTCAACACAATAATGACTTTAAATGTTCTTTTGGGGGTAATTTCTCAGCCAAATTTGATTTCCGTTAAGTTTTGGATTAATTTAAATCACTTGACAGCCCTAATAAAAACTAAAACCAACTAAATAAATAAAAAGAATAAAAATAATTACTAAACATTAAACAACAATTAACATGGAAATATAAAAATAAAAGCTAATTCATAATATTAATAAAACTATTTAAAAATAAATAAATAACTGCTTCAAACTACTATGAAAAAGAAAAGAAAACATTGTCAAACAACTTTTCTCAAAATAAATAAACATATTTATAAAATTACTATTAAAAAATAATAATAATAATATATATACAGGTGCTGGTCATATAATTACAATCAAAACGTTGATTTATTTCACAATTCCATTCAAAAAGTGAAACTTGTATATTATATTCATTCATCACACACAGACTGATATATTTCAAATGTTTATTTCTTTTAATTGTTATGATTATAACTGCCAACTGAGGAAAATCCCAGATTCAGTATCTCAGAAAATTTGAATATTGTGTAAGGTTCAATATTGAAGACACCTGGTGCCACACTCACTCTAATCAGCTAATTAACTCAAAACACCTGCAAAGGCCTTTATATGGTCTCTCAGTCTAGTTCTGTAGGCTACACAATCATGGGACTGCTGCTGAGTGGTCCAAAGTTATGTTCTCTGATGAAAGTAAATTTTGGGTCCCAGAGTCTGGAGGAAGAGAGGAGAGGCGTTGCTTGAGGTCCAGTGTAAAATTTCCACAGTCAGTGATGGTTTGGGGTGCCATGTCATCTGCTGGTGTTGGTCCACTGTGTTTTCTGAGGTCCAAGGTCAATGCAGTCGTATACCAGGAAGTTTTAGAGCACTTCATGCTTCCTGCTGCTGACCAACTTTATGGAGATTTAGATTTCATTTTCCAACAGGACTTGGAACCTGCACACAGTGCCAAAGCAACCAGTACCTGGTTTAAGGACCATGGTATCCCTGTTCTTAATTGGCCAGCAAACTCGCCTGACCTTAAAGGGTTAGTTCACCCAAAAATGAAAATTCTGTCATTAATTACTCACCCTCATGTCGTTCGACACCCGTAAGACCTCCGTTCATATTCGGAACACAAATGAAGACATTTTTGTTGAAAGCTGATGGCTGAGAAAGGCTTCAGATAGGCCTCCATTGGCATTCAGTACATTTACACTCACTCCCAAGACCCATAAAAGGCACTTAAAACTAGAGATGCTCCGATCAGCATTTTTGGGGCCGATCACCAAGATTATGATCTGCCGATTGCCGATCACTGCCGATCACAGAATGGCAGGGGAATGGCAATCTTTTATCCATAATCTTGCAGAGTTTGCACCATTTGTAGAAATGAAACTAACTCTAAATTAACTGAGTCAAGATCTTGAAGAACCACCAAGTGTTTATTTTAGAAAATGAGATAACTTAAGGCTACTGTAGGCCATCTTTCCCAAATAAATGTATATAATAAATGTATATAATTATCTCACCTAAATATTTGATCATGCAGTGCATTTTTGTTTTTAAAAACAAATTTTCAGGTAGGTCTAACATTAGTATTGAGGTAAGAAATACTAAAGACATTTAATAAGAAATCAAATGTAAATTAATATTGGTCTTCCCTGAATAAATTCAATTAGATTAATCCTTACACTTAAGGTTGCAAAAGTTAGTCATTCAAGAGCAGTGAGTGTCATAAAGGTTCATCAAACAACACAAGACAAAGAGAAACTCAGAGACAGCAGCAGTTTATTCGACAGCTGTCACTTTAAGAGCGAACACGGATACGGTTACATGCAGTTGCACAAACCTTCACTCGCGAGTCACAACGGGGTTTACGTGCATACTCGTCAAGACGGTCATTTAGTACATACACTCATCTAAAGGATTATTAGGAACACCTGTTCAATTTCTCATTAATGCAATTATCTAATCAACCAATCACATGGCAGTTGCTTCAATGCATTTATGGGCGTGGTCCTGGTCAAGACAATCTCCTGAACTCCAAACTGAATGTCAGAATGGGAAAGAAAGGGGATTTAAGCAATTTTGAGCGTGGCATGGTTGTTGGTGCCAGACGGGCCGGTCTGAGTATTTCACAATCTGCTCAGTTACTTGGATTTTCACACACAACCATTTCTAGGGTTTACAAAGAATGGTGTGAAAAGGGAAAAACATCCAGTATGCGGCAGTCCTGTGGGCGAAAATGCCTTGTTGATGCTAGAGGTCAGAGGAGAATGGGCCGACTGATTCAAGCTGATAGAAGAGCAACTTTGACTGAAATAACCACTCGTTACAACCGAGGTATGCAGCAAAGCATTTGTGAAGCCACAACACGCACAACCTTGAGGCGGATGGGCTACAGCAGCAGAAGACCCCACCGGGTACCACTCATCTCCACTACAAATAGGAAAAACAGGCTACAATTTGCACGAGCTCACCAAAATTGGACAGTTGAAGACTGGAAAAATGTTGCCTGGTCTGATGAGTCTCGATTTCTGTTGAGACATTCAGATGGTAGAGTCAGAATTTGCCGTAAACAGAATGAGAACATGGATCCATCATGCCTTGTTACCACTGTGCAGGCTGGTGGTGGTGGTGTAATGGTGTGGGGGATGTTTTCTTGGCACACTTTAGGCCCCTTAGTGCCAATTAGGCATCGTATAAATGCCACGGCCTACCTGAGCATTGTTTCTGACCATGTCCATCCCTTTATGACCACCATGTACCCATCCTCTGATGGCTACTTCCAGCAGGATAATGCACCATGTCACAAAGCTCAAATCATTTCAAAATGGTTTCTTGAACATGACAATTAGTTCACTGTACTAAAATGACCCCCACAGTCACCAGATCTCAACCCAATAGAGCATCTTTGGGATGTGGTGGAACGGGAGCTTCGTGCCCTGGATGTGCATCCCACAAATCTCCATCAACTGCAAGATGCTATCCTATCAATATGGGCCAAAATTTCTAAAGAATGCTTTCAGCACTTTGTTGAATCAATGCCACGTAGAATTAAGGCAGTTCTGAAGGCGAAAGGGGGTCAAACACAGTATTAGTATGGTGTTCCTAATAATCCTTTAGGTGAGTGTACATTTGTGTGTATCTGACCATTTCAGCGCAATTTGTACTCGCAAGCTTTTTGTGAGATGGCCTGTGTGTGTGTGTGTGTGTGTGTGTGTCTCTCCAGACCGTGCGCGCGAGTGCGGTTTGAACACTGGCAAGACTTAAAAATAAATGCAAATGATAAACTTTAGTGATGATGCGACACTGTCTCGATTGTGCAAAGTGGCAAATCCTGTGTCAACTGTGCAGCTCGATTTTAGTGCAGATGCGATGCGCTGATGTGAAGCCATTTGAGCATTTTGAAAGGGAGAGAGAGAGCGCGCGCACGTGGTGATTCACGCGCGCTATTTGTGAACTTACGTCCCACAGAACGTTTTCAAATGACTGCGTAAGTTATTTAATATAGAAATATGAATTGTACCTCACCTTCAGCATTATAATTATTTTACGCGCGCTGGAAAGAGAATGAGACGGTGTCGCTGCATATCATGCCCTAGCTCTCAAGGCATGTGTGTTTTATGTGTCGTCAGCATGCGATCGGTTCATGAGATCGGCCTTTTTGGAGACCGCCGATCAATCATCCCAAAGCGATTATCGACCGATCGAGATCGGTTGCCGATCGATCTGAGCACCCCTACTTAAAACGTCGTTACAAAGTCCATCTCACCACAGTGACTCTACAATAATTTTACGATGCGACGACAATAGTTTTTGTGCGCAAAAAAAAAATCTAAATAACACCTTTATCCAACTTGTTCTTGTCTTCCGTGTGTGCCTCCACGATGCATGCGCGAGAATATGACGTAGCGCCGGGGTTCGGGAATCCATGAAATGCACACTTGAACCCCATTTTGAGCACTATGCCGAGACCTAAAGCACGATCAATGTAGAATTCAACAGCTTAGATACGCGCGTCTTCCTCTGCTTGTAAACAAATCGCTTCTGGGTCATGTGTCCAAACGCCGGATCTGCGTCATATTCTCGCGCATGCGTCGTGGAGGCACACACGGAAGACAAGAACAAGTTGGATAAAGGTGTTATTTTGATTTTTTTTTGCGCACAAAAACTATTGTCGTCGCATCGTTAAATTATTGTAGAGTCACTGTGGTGAGATGGACTTTGTAACGACGTTTTAAGTGCCTTTTATGGGTCTTGGGAGTGTAAATGTACTGAATGCCAATGGAGGCCTATCTGAAGCCTTTCTCAGCCGTCAGCTTTCAACAAAAATATCTTAATTTGTGTTCCGAATATGAACGGAGGTCTGACGGGTGTCGAACGACATGAGGGTGAGTAATTAATGACAGAATTTTCATTTTTGGGTGAACTAACCCTTTAACCCCATTGAAAATCTATGGGGTATTGTGAAGAGGAAGATGCGATATGCCAGACCCAACAATGCAGAATAGCTGAAGGCCACTATCAGAGCAACCTGGGCTCTCATAACACCTGAGCAGTGCCACAGACTGATCGACTCCATGCCACGCCGCATTACTGCAGTAATTCAGGCAAAAGGAGCCCCAACTAAGTATTGCTGTACATGCTCATACTTTTCATGTTCATACTTTTCAGTTGGCCAAGATTTCTAAAAATCCTTTCTTTGTATTGGTCTTAAGTAATATTCAAATTTTCTGAGATACTGAATTTGGGATTTTCCTTAGTTGTGAGTGATAATCATCAAAATTAAAAGGAAGAAACATTTGAAATATATCAGTCTGTGTGTAATGAATTAATATAATATACAAGTTTCACTTTTTGAATGGAATTAGTGAAAAAAACTTTTTGATGATATTCTAATTATATGACCAGCAATATAATATATATATGTATATAATATATATATATATATATATATATAATTTAATTGCCTGTTTAAATCTAATGTCACATAAGAACATGAATGAATCATAAATTATTTCCCACGAAGTAATCTGGGTGTAGAACACTGGGCGAAGGATTTCATATTGTATTGTATTTATTAAATACTTGTTTCTGCTTCGGTTAATAATGTAATTTGAAAAAGGCCTACATTTAACAATCCACCACACCCATATTATACAAAAAGGCTTTAAAATAAAATAAATGTTTCCAAAAATATCTATGATATACTTATTCATTTTATGCTTGCATTCTCCAGTAACAAAAACTAATAAAATAATTATATTTATTTTATATATATTTTTGCCGTTTTTGCCTTTATTATGACAGGACAGTTAGTTGACAGGAAGCAAAGTTGGAAAGAGAGAGAAAGAGAGAGAGAGAGAGAGAGGGACAGGATTGGGAAAGGTCCACAAGCCGGGACTCGGAATGCTCGAAGCGCAACTGCGCTACATGTCGGCGCGCTGGCCCTGCCTTAATATTCCCAGCATATATGTGCTTTAGTACAACACACATACCAACAAAGTTCACTTGTTAATATGTCATGTATGTAGTCTAAGACAGACTTGTTTGTTCTCAGCTGTCCCATCAAGTATGAGGATATTTAGACCCATAAAACATCTCTCATCACTATGTCTATAAAAAAAGAATCAGAGTTGTGTGCCACAGTTTGGCATGTGTGACAGTGACACCACACCTACACTATTATAGCATGTGTGAACAAGATTGATACATCGCTTTCAATAAAATGATAATGAAAAAGTTTTTAAATGAAAAGGTGAACCATATCAGATGATTTCCCAGCTAGGGAAGCCACTCCCTCCAGGGCATTAAAATTAACATGGATGCCAGGAACTTATTCAGGTGTCACGGGTACATTGTGTACCATCACAAGAATGCTTCATCTGATTTAAGGGTATTAGTACATGTTCTAGTATGATGATGTTGTTGTTCTACAACACACATGCCAACAGAGTGCAAGAGGGCATTAGACATGCATTTTTTCTGTGTGTGTGTGTGTGTGGTGTGTGTGTGTGTGTGTGTGTGTGTGTGTGTGTGTGTGTGTGTGTGTGTATTTACGTGTTTAAGTGCCAGTTGTCTGAATCTGTATCACCTGTCATTATAATAGGTAGACAGCAGGCTTTGGATCTCAGAAGAAACCGGTCTGTTCGGAGGTAGCAGATGGTTTCTGGTCTGGGTGGATGATGGCGTAACTGTTTTTAAAAAAGTAGACAAAGAACACTTTTAAGAAACCACGCAGCTAGAAACTTTGCAAATATGTCACTAAGGTTTTTTTTTTTTTTTCATCACAGTTTTAATAGACATTTAAAATTCTGTTAACTGGAGAGATATTATGAAAATTGTTCATAAAAATAATAATGTACAAATTTTACTTTTGCTAAATATTTATTAAAAAAAATAAATACATAAATAAGCAAATAATATATATTTTTACATTAAAACATTTAAAAATTTATTTTAAAAATACATAAATTACAATACATAAAATAAAATAAAATAAAAAATAAATATAAAAAAAAGGGGAGAAAACTAATGGCATTAAGTATTACTAGGTTTACTATGCCCTAATTGCCAATTTTTGGAAAATTGCAGTGTCTATTATAAATTATTTATCCATGCACATTTAATTTAATTTTGCACATATTTAAATCAAAACAACAAATCTCTTCTCTTCTCTGACAACGTGTTTACTGCTCACATGAGATCGATCAACAGCAAACCACAACTATCCAACCATCCAATCGATTCCCACTGGACAAAATCAAATTCCATCCAACATTTTATCTTGTTCGAGGAGCCGTTTGACTCGGATATAGTATGTCACAATATAGGGCAGAAGAGATGATCGCAACTTCCATTTAATGCCGACTTTAAATACCTTCAAATGTATTGTACACTTATTGTGTGCATATTTAACATACTGTATTAAAGGGATAGTACACTCAAACATTTTTTGTCATCATGTACTCGCTTGACGTTGTTCCAAGCCAACTTTTGTGGAAAAAAACATTTAAAAAATTGCCCATACAGTGAATGTCAATGGGGTCAAAAAGCCATTTTGACAAAAACTATTTTTTTTAAAATATCTTGTTTTTTTGCAGAAGAAATAAAGCCATATGGGTGTCATATGGGCCCTAACATAGTGAACACACTTTTTTCTTTATAGTTTTTCTGCATTTGGGCTTTTTTAAATCAGTCAACACATCCTGATCCACACTCCTATTTTCTACTTTGTCTCTCTTTGCTCTTTCTGTTCTGGTATGATCTTCACAGAAATGCAGTCTTAAGATGCAGCACAAATACAATGTATTGCATCTCGCTTCACTGGCTGTATAAGTCTCACAAGCATTAAGAAATGAACAGCCTGACGGCACGTCTGGCTTTTGTCGCTTGGTTCAGCTGTCGGTCAACTTACACCTCTGAAAAGGATCTCCACCCTACAGGGTGGGGTCATTGTGGCAAATGTGCACTATGCATTATTATATTACCAGCATAATATGGCTGATAAATTCAAAGGTAGTATATGTATTTTTAGGATGTGTGCAATGTATAACAGAAGATTCAATCAAAATATGCAGCGGCATCTTGTCACACCGGTCTCGGATCTCTCACAGAGGAGCGACGGAAGCATAAAAGGAGGAGCGATAATAATTCATACATCAGGTAGCAGTTTGGATTAACATTTTAGAGTGAATAATAGCTTCAAAATTATGTATAATTATTTATAAATTACATTGATGGAAGAAAGGGAATTAAGCAGTGACAAAAAATAATTATATGAAGCATTTATAGCATTAAGCATTCAGAATATATTATATATAGATATATATATGAAGGCTTTATTAAAACAATATCAAACTGTATACAATACACATTTTTGCAATGGGCAGTTCAACTGCATTGTTATTTTGCAAAGGTAATCATTTACATTAATAATAATACATGCTATTCTATGTGCTATTAGCTAGCATGGTCATACATATTTTTGGTATACAGTTTGTTTGTATTATGTAAATTATGATCCATTTGATTGTGCATATTAACAATATAAATGCAAAATTGAAGATGCGCTTTTACCATTAAATTAATTTTGGTTACTGTTTGGTTGAGGTTTTTCTCAAATTTTTACTCAAACTGTTTTCGTATCTAGTTGATTGGATCTAGTCTGCAAACTATGTAAAATTATATTACACTGAAAAAACTATGCTGCTACAAATAATTTTATTTAAAGTACTCTCTTCAAAACAGACCTTATGTCAGCAAACACATATATATGCATTCAGAATGTGTTAAATACCAAAAAATATGAGATTATTCATTTTATATTCATTTGAAGTCCACATGAAACGGAAGTTTGCGAAAGTCTTTTCTTCCCTATTGTGAAACGGCTTCTTGGACAAGAAAACATGTAGGGCAGGGATCGATTTTCTCCATGAAATATTCCAATATTCCATGAAAAATAAGAATTGTCCATTTTGATTTCATGGTGACTTTAAAGGTTCAGTGCGTAGTATTTATGAGGATCTATTGACAGAAATGCAATATGATATACATAACTATGTTTTCAGTGGAGTATAAAGACCTTACTTAATGTACGTGTGACAAACAGGGCGAGCGAGAGCCGGGAGATAGTGGTGCGAGGCCGATGCGTGATTTGATGATGAGTCTCGGATCTCTCACTGAGGACCGACGGAAACATAAAAGGAGGAGCTAAGATTGTGAAGGATGAGAGAGGACCAGGCCTGGATTTTATGTTACATAGTCTTTAATGTTTTATTATGTGTGCGGCAGTCGTCCGTGAGGATGCTGCTGTTTTTACTTTCAGTTTATTTATTTATTAAAGTCTTTTTGAATGTTCGCCAGTTCCTGCCTTCTTCTTCCCTGAACAAAGAACTGTATTACAATACGGTTATGTTTTTATTACTTTACAATGAGCCATTTCTATCTACATACACAGTGGGTCCCCTTACAGTGAAATCGCCATTTTGCGCTATCGTGCATCTACAGTAGCCCTAAATGGACAAACTTCTCAACAGAGATTTCTCCGACGACGATATTTTTGTCCTGTGTCCCCTGTAGCTTCTCTATGTGCTCCGAAAGGGAGGGGTGAGCGGTGGGTGATACAATTCACACACTCTAAAAAAAAAAGGTTCTATATGGCACCAAAAATAGGGGAACCTTTTTTAGTGCTATATAGCACCAATTTTGGTGCTTCAGTGGTTCTTCAGAGGTTCTTCACCGGTTCTTTGACTAAGGTGCTATATAGCACCTCTGAAGAACCGCTGAAGAACCACTAAAGCACCAAAATTGGTGCTATATAGCACTAAAAAAGGTTCCCCTATGATTACGAGCCAATAACCATTTTTGATGCCATATAGAACCTTTTTTTTTAGAGTGCAGTCTCACCACTAGATGCCGCTAAAATTCACACACTGCACCTTAAAAATGAATTAAATATTATTATTAGATCAACTGTTTAATCGGTTTAATCGATGGATAAAGTTACTAAATACAAACTGCTACCTCACCTTAAAACAAAACACTATTAGTACATTAAAATTTCTTGCACTTCACCTCAGAAAAACACCATCTATACAAGTTAAAAGAGTACCTTAAAGGGATAGTTCACCCAAAATGAAAATTAGCCCATGATTTACTCACCCTCAAGCCATCCTAGGTGTATATGACATTCTTCTTTCAGACGAATACAATCAGAGTAAAAAATGTCCTGGCTTATCCAAGCAGTGAATGGCAGCCCAAAAAAGTGCATCCATCCATTATAAAAGTTTTTGTAAGAATCCATATACATGTTATAAAGAAAAATATCTTATAATGGATGGATGCACTTTTTTGGGCTTCAAATTTTGGGCTGCCATATATATATATATATATACCTACTATATACCAATTTTAACACTACTTAACTTTTTATGTTTGTTTATATAAATCAGTGTATTCAAGCACTTTATAAAAAGGGTTATTTTCAAAATGTAGGCTATAGGATGAACAATGTCTTAAAATAAGAGACAATTAAAAAACAAACGTGCCCAAATGTGTCTCACTTATTGACTTCCCACATTCCCACAATGATCTTACCCATTTCATGATACAGGGATCCTTGTTTTAATGTCACTGCCACAGTTTTCTTTGCAGACGGTTCCTCAATCTTCATGAGCGCATCACAGCACTGTTTCCACTGACCTACATTGAAAAGCACAGGTTCTTAGTTGTTAATTTTTAGAGTATGTATGGGCCATAAAACATCATTCTTGCACGCCACATAATAAATACCCTGCACGAAAAGCAAAAATGCTGCAGTTAGCAAGGATGATTTTTGAGAGAGTCGGCGTGCTTGTGTCTACATATTTGTGTAAGATATAGTATGTATTGAATTTCAAAACTTCAGAAACACTGCATGCTAAACGTCTAAGAAAACACCCCATCTCAGTTTCATTTCCTGACTTCACACCAAACAGACAGCATGCTTTCCAACTGATGACACATAAGCCATTAGACAAGGATATTAATCTGGGCAAAAAAGAATGCTGTAAATACTCCTTTTGACAAACAATAATAATCTCCTGACATCATTACGGAGAAACCAAAGCCGACTGTACAGAAACCAGACTGATTAACCACTTCAACGTACATGTCCTTATCTTCTCAAAACATGGCAATTACGTAACATCTATTTTTCAATCAGAGATAAAGGTATTATGCAGAACATGCAATGTACCCTTTCCAGTTTATTAAACAAACCATAGTTGTATTCAAATGTTTTGATTCAGTGCAGAGGAATCCAAGTCTTTTGAATATGAATAGCACAGGATTTTACGATTTACATTGAAAAGGCAGTTATTATTCACTAGGTGTGCACGTCAAATAAATTTACAAATGTTACATAGTCTGTAAAATACAATTAACGAGCAAAACTTTTTTTCTGCTTGTGCTACAGGTAAGGCGATGTGACTTTAGACTCTCTTTCTCTCTCTTTTATATATATATATATATATATATATATATATATATATACAAATAACACCATGTTTTTAAAATTAATCATACTTTAGATTTAGAAGATCTATAATGTGGGCATATGGGCCATTCTTTTCATCTTCATTTCTGTTGTTTAATGGAACTGAAGTATGTTAACAAACCCACCCTTTTCTATCAACTGCTGTCAAACCAGAACAAAGAAAGTGTTGTTCTCTGTGACCTGATTCGGTGATAAATCTATTTATCGATTGAGTTTTCAAATACAGGCCAAACTGAGGTGATGGCAGTTGAGATAATATACAACAAATAGTAAAAAATAAAAAAATTATGCAAAATGAATGCAAAAAAATGCTACAGTAAAAAAAAGGTAATTGTTTAACCTTACCATATACAGTAAACATACAGTAAAGATCAAAATTAGAATAGAGAACAACATACAATTTCCTAAATTCCAAGGTCACTGCTTAGTCCTATTTGAAGTTAACAGGAGCAGAAGGGCAGTTTTTTTTTTAGCATATTTCATAAGTTAAATATATTCTGAACTACACTATACTACACTTGGCAATAAAGCTCTTTCTGATTCTGATATAAAACTTAAACAAGTCAATTGAAAAATAACTGGTGTTAATCTGCCACCTGGTGCTAATTTCCTTAATTATCTGGCATTATTAAGTCTATTAAACGTTCAAATTTTCACTGACTTTGCAAGATGGCAAGCCGCTCTAAGGTGACTGAAACCCTACGACACCACGTTGTTCCAGATGAAGGCAAAAGAGATGACCCTTTTAGCTATTGCAAGAGAAGTTGGTCGTTCCAAATCTGTAATTTCTAGAATATTGAAGGTTTACAAAGACAATACTTCCTTCAAGTCCCCCAAAAAGGCCACGTAAGACCAATGCACGAGAGGACAGGACCATGCAGAGACTTTCAACTGGAGATTCGGTTCAACACTGCAGCTGGAATTTCTTGCCAGTTCAGAGCTGAACACGGTAAGGATCTGTCTCGGCCTTTAAGATAATTCGGACTGAAAGCCCACTCTGCAGTGACCAAACCTCTCATTTTGTGTGGGCAGAGGAGGTCCAAAGTTCACTAGTGATGAAAGGAAGTTTAATTTACTTGGGTCTGATGGGAAACACTATGTTCGGCGTCAAACTGGGGAAAGATTTAACCCAAAGTGCGTAAAGAAGTCAGTGAAAGGTGGAAGAGGAAGCGGCATGGCTTGGATGATGTTTTCTGCAGCTGGAGTTGGGCCTAATATACAGCTACATGGCAGGCTTAATGCAAACGTTTATCAGAGCCTCTTTCGGCAAAATGCGGTTCTTTCCCTGCAAACATCTCACAATCAGCCCGCAATTCATGCAAGACAATGCCCCATCACACTGCAAAACGGGTAAAGCTGAGAACATTGAAATAATTAAATGGCTATAGACCAGAGTCCTGATCTAAACCCAATTGAAAATCTATGGAAAATCCTTGGCGACAAAGTTATGGCAAAGAATTTTTTTTTTTGCTATTGCCATATTCGACCGAACTAACTTTCCAGCCATGTCTGTGAAAAAGGGATGCGCGCTCAATCCTCTCGCTTATCAGCTTGCACACAACAGCTATAACGTGAATATTTATTTTGTTTAACATTCTATTTATTCGATACATTTACTTCATAGACATCCTTCTCTGATATGAGTAGTACGAGTACACAAGCGCAGTATCGGGCACATTAAAGCTACACTGTGTGATATTTTCCCCCATCTAGTGGTGAACATGTATATGACCATCCAGTGAATTTTAGTTTCTGTTCCTCTCAATTCCGATTTCGTTTTAACTCCTACGGTGGCCGATTTAGTCCAAGATTAATATGGCTTCCTGTTCGACCTCGTCCACATTCGACACGGTGCCTGTGGGATATTCTGTGCGCAGTGGGATGGTTGGAACTCAACTGGCCTAATTATTCGGCTAGAAAGAACTGCAGCTAATCCAGAGTGAACTTTGATGATAGTAATGTTTATTCAGTCATCCAATTGCAAGACATAAACAGGTTTGCATGGATATATGTACATAAATGTGGTTTCTGTGAGAGAACAAATTAGGATGGTAAATATACATGATAATGACATGACAGAATATACACAGTTAAGAACTGTATAACTATACTTATAAGTTACATTTGTATAATGTAACCGTAAACCAGAGCTTATTGTACCACATATAGGCGCTAAATGCAGCTGCATTAAAAGGAGCGGAGCTGCCGCTGCTAACAAGCGGTGTCGGATTACAAAAGTGTGTGCGCAGGTTTAGCTCTGTATAACAAGTGTTAATATGCCGATCAGACCTGATACATATTTCCATCAATATACATTACAAGCAAATATTTTCTATAAACGAATAAACATTGTTAATAACTGAATGATTATTCAAATAGGTGAGCATTACGCTATTGTATGACACAAAAATACTTCTGAGGTGACATCAACTGAATTACGCGATGACACACTCTGAAACACATCCACAATGACAATAACTATTATTACTTACGGAGTTATTATTATTAACGCACAGAAATACCACACAAGGAAAAACAGACTTTTGAGGAATAAACAAGCCAGGAAAACTCCGTATAATTCTGTTACTGGAGCTGCTGAGATGAAAACTCTCTGCGCATGCACCAGACAAGTCTGAACAAGTTGACGCAACGCGAAAGGCGAAGCTTGAATTTACGGATATGTCCCTCTTTGGCTAATGTACTTTCAAGATGGAGGGGCAACATGGCGACCACCGTTAGATCCCATTACCTTATGTATTTTCAATGGCATATTATAAACTTACGAGAATACTTTATTACTTGAAAGAAGTAAATATACATTAATGAGCACATATATTTTTGAAAGAACTAAGTGTTTTTAGCTAAGAATAGACTAAAAAAGTTACACAGTGTAGCTTTAAGTGCATTAAGTCATCTTATAATGTACAGTGAAAAATATTAAAAGGATGTAAAATAGCAAACTACCCCCTTTAGGGCTAAAAGACACTTTTGTTTCCGCCACAAAATAATAATAAATCTCATTTCTGAATTTTTTTACTCTCAATTCAGAATTTTTTTTCAGAATTGTGAGTTATAAACTCACAATTGTGAGAAATAAATTCATAATTATGACAAACTCGCAACTGCGGGCAAAAAAAGTCTGATTTAAAAAGTCGCAATTACCCTTTTACATCCATAGCAACCACAGCTAGCAGTTTCTTTAATGAAATTTTAACAGGAATTTTGTACTGTGCGAGCATACGTGCATACGTGAGCATACGTGCGAGCATACTGTTAACCCTTTAAGACCTAAGGGTATTTTTACAATTAATTTTCCGCCTGGTGTTATTTACTAAAAAAGCTTGTAAAACATCAACCCTGTTGTGCACAGACAATTGACACACCTCTTTTTTTTCAAGACAAGTTGCTCTGTCAGTATATTTGTGTTGCATTGATGTCACCTGAATGTAAAATAAGTTATGGGACCATAAAGACAAATGAAAACACAAAACGGAAATTGAATCACTCAAATATTTATTGAAAACACACACAAATAAATAAAAGCTAAGCATATTTCCTCTGGAAAACAGTTTGTTCAAGTCTTTAGAGTCCTGGAACTCAGGAATAAACATTATAACTTATACAGAACCAAAACTATTTACATTTTTTCCAAAAAAAGTCCAGGCGCTTTTGGCCTCTTTGGATTTTGGATATTTACTGGTGCCAAGCCTCAAAACAGTTCCTATCAGGAACTTCTCCTCAAACTTTTTCCTCAAACTTTCTCCACAAAACTACTAAAAACTGCAGCGCGTCTCTCTCTCTCCTCAACACTAGCCGTGCGTCTCTCTCTCTTCACAATAAAAGAGCTGTGGTTCATGCGTAATGACGCACACCAACGTGGATGACGGATCAGCCTGTCATTGGTCAAACCCTCATCCAAAATGGCAGCTAGCATCGCGCTAGCGGCAAAAATGACGGAAAATGTATAAATTATGGACATCAAGTGGATATATCTTGGATGTAAGCGTTTTGATTTATTGCTGAACAACTCCAAAAAGATGCACATGTTCCAGGCTGAATAGAAAACCTTCTGTAAAGGCTACAAAGACACCCCCGTGATGGCTAGCTCGTTAGCTTTCTGCTGGAAAAAACGGTAAGAAAATCGATAAAAGTTTCATGAAATAATATAGATATTTATCGGAGGTGCCGTGTGACGTCGTGGGCGATGCCGTCGGGCTCCAAGCATAACATTGATGCATTTCGAAAAGTAAGGAACTTAAAAACATTTAAAAACAGTCAGATCTGCTGATTGTTTTGCCATAATGTTATATTTAATTTAAGGTTCATTCCAACACTTTTTTTAAGGGGGAAAACTGTTTCCTTCACAAAACTTCCTTGTACAATTTTGTTATTCCAGTGGTGTTCCATGAAAACCTGTTTTACAACATCTAATAATAAATTGTCTCCGTAGATCACCCATTTTAACACGTCCACCCACATCTTTCAGTTTTTCTCTTTTGTTCAAGAATGTAACTTGGTTTACAAGATGACAAATCTGTTGAGTGAACAATAGTTTGTACATTGTTGGCCAACTGGCAATAGCTTGTATCTTTCTAAGTGCAGCATTACTGAAATCACTGTGGGAAATGGTATTTGGAATCAAAAGGAAAATTCAAAAGTGAATCTCTAAGGGTGTGAGATTCACTTCCGATACAACAGCAACAATCTTAAAATAAAGAGTTTTATATAAAAAATTACATTAAATAATTGTGATGGACAATATTTGAAAATAATGGACAGGCTTAATTGCAAAATGGATTGCTATGACCTGGTTTGATTGATTAACAACACTTATATTATAATACGCATAATACTTTTGTGATATACTGTGAAAGTAACACTCCCAATTCTTGATCACTCATTGTTGTTTGTATTGCACTCTTTGTTGTATCTCAAGTGGCATATATGTTCAGGAATGTAGGCAGTGCTGTGCTTAAACAAGTAAGTCATTGTTCTTTGTCTTGCCTAGTTTTGGGGAAGATTTTTTATGAATGCAGTTTAAAAAGTTACTGAATCAAATTCACAAAAATCGCTATAAATCAAATTGACTACCAACGAATAATGAATAAATTGATTAAATTGAACCCAAAGAGTTAATTCTGTTCAAAATTATGGGATGGATTAATGCTTCGTCGCCAATTCTTGACATTCGAAAACCAAGCCTTGCTAACTAATGCATGAATCTAATACATGATTAGTTTCATGCATGAATATATGAAGGGGGACAAGCAGAGTTATACAGGAACTACTGAACTACCGTCCATGATCATGAGGTAAAAAGTGACCAAACGTTTTGGTTACACTTTTTTTTTTTCATGGTCCACTTTAGGCGATCTACTAACTATAAAGCCCCTTTCAAACAGAGCGTTGATCCCAGAAAATTGCCATAAAATTTCTAGAGTGCATTCTGTGTAAACGCAAACACGTCCTGGGATTGCACCCGGGATGGGGACCTAGTGACATTGCTGGGATCAGTCGCAGAACACGCCCCTGTGTGAACAAAAGGCAGGATCAATGCTGTAAGTCTGGTGTGGTTTCTTGAAAGAGAAAATCGCAGATCATAAGAAAAGGCCTTGGACACACTAGACGATTTTCAAATCTTAACCAATTTTAAAACTGTGCGAGACCACAGACATAAGGGCAGTTTCAACCGATTTTTAGCATTAGAATCCCTCGAATGCACACACTAGAAGATTCGCCGAAGATTTCCACAGCGAGGTGGCATCTCACAGAGACTCGCAAGATCAAATGTAACTTGAGAAAAAAAAAACACATGGCATTCCTGGTGATTTTTGTTAAACAATGGAGGAAAAAAAATATGGGTGATCTTCTTTCTTAATACTTTAAAAAAAAAAAATTTGTGTGTTCAGTTTGTGGCTGCCAAGTTTCGGTTTAGGAGTGCAAATCGGGCTCAAAATCTGGCTTAAAATCTACAAGTGTGTGGCCGGCCTAAGACGCTGCGGGGACATTACATGTCACATATGCTTTATGTTCAGCAGAAACTCCGCCCTGCAGCCGTTTCTTACAAATTTTATTTACAATCACAAAACACTAATTCCTAAACCTACCTTTCAGTGTAAACCTTAACCAATGAAATTTGCTGCAGGGCGGAATTTCTGGTCAACTGGTTTGGGGGGGTGTAACGGTTTTGGGTTCTGTTTGCGTTCATGTCTTTGTATTTATGCTTCTTTTCCTGTTCAGGGTTTTGTCATGTGTTCCTGTTTGTCATGTGATCCTGCAATGTGCTCCATTGACATGTGATTCCCTTGTCCTCATGTGTTATGAGGCTTGTTCGTCTTCACCCAGCGATGCGCAGACCGATCGGCGGCTGACTTGAAGCAGACATTTTGTCTGACTTGAGACAGCGCCGACGCCACGTGACAGTGACGTATGTCATCAAAGTACCACCGCAAGAGCGATTCGAGAGCAGCCGGCTAATACAGCCGGTGCAGTTTCTCGAGAGCGGCTGCACAGACTCTGATGCTGACACAGCTGTTCCACGATTGGCCAGATTCTCCGCATGACAGTGATCACGTGTGTTTCGTGTTTATTCTAGAACCTTTAGTTCCACTAATGCAAACAAATCCGTTTTTTATAAGAGTAAAACCTCCTTTCATGTAGTCGCAATGTTATATTGTCATGTTTATCAAAATAAAACTGATAAAAAACGTAGACTCCACTTCATTGATAGTGTAGGCTTATATGTTCAACTTTATTCTACAAACACAAGCTGTATTAAGCAGTGCATAAAGTATTACATGACAATAATGTCCCTGACACATCCGTGTATTGCCAAATATTGTTTCACTTCAGCTGTGATAAAGTATGCAAACACACTCCTCCCCGCCTGCACGCGGCTACTCTCGCCGATCGGTTGCATCCAGCCGCAGCCGATGCCGAACACACCTATGTTCTCATAGGTTGTTTTAGTCATGTGGGTTTGGGTGTGATGATATCACGCATCACATCCTGATGCCACGAGTCTCATACCAAAATCAAACGATCCCTAGACACATTATCAGTGTATTTTCCAGAATCTCGAGCTGTGTCCCAATTCGGGGGCTGCATCCTTCAAAGGCCGCATTTGCGATTGCGTCACCGCAGCGCGACGAAGGCTGTCTCAATTCGAAGGGGCCTTCAAATGCAGCCTGCCGTCCGTGTTGCCAAGTCCCCGTTTTTTCAGCCGAATTAGGCTACTTTTAAGTTGTTGCCGCGGGTGAAAAATATTTCCGCGGGTTTGATTCTACCCCATAAGTACGATTTCGCCGCTCCAACACCCCTAAACGTACAACTGCAGTGGAGAATTCGGCCGCTCGATGGAGAAAATCGCATTGGGAGTTTTGGACTACTTTTGTTGCAGAGACCTGGCAACCCAACCCGTCCGTCTCCCCGGCCGCGAAGGATAGAACCAACCAGAACAAGTGGATTCTTCGCAGTGTATTCCTCTGCCCATCCCGCGGCTGAGGAACACTTATACATGTAAGTAGCCTATTGTGTTTTAATTTACTAAAATAACCAACGAAACGTTTTAAAAGCCGGTGGTCTTTATTTCTGTGTTACCACGGCACAGCTTTATTCGTTAGGTGATCTGATTTAATATTTCGTTTTGTTTTATGGATCAAGTTACTTTTAGCAGCTTTATTAAAATGAGGGCAGCAAATGAGTATTTATTTACCAGGCCGGAAAAATCGAGAATATAGAATTTGAGTATCTATAAAGATGATTTCTGGAGTATTTTGTATGTTTGTAGGCTACTGATGCTTCATATTTTTTAATTTTCTTAAGATTGCACCCCTGTCTTGCAGGTAAAAAAAAAAAACGTATTACAACTTAAAAAAATAAATAAAAAAATATTCAAGTTAATAGACACATCTTTACTGAAATGTATTGTGCTGTTGTGTTTGTTGTTGACAGACATGTTTATTTTCTCTGCCTTAGGATTGAAAGTGTCCTGGGACAGGTGAGGGAGTGGGGAACTTGGCCATGGTTTGTCTTCATGATTGAGGTGTTGGGACAACCCCACTCCATCCTTGAGGACACACCAGGGCCAAGTTCAGCAGTGGATGACCAAGATGAGGAGCAACTCCAGCCAAGAGGAGACGAGACAAGAGGATGAGCTGATGGAGATACTGAGGGAGGACAGGAAGTTTCAGCGAGAGACAGAGGAGAGCAGGGAGAGAATGGACTGATTGTTTTCTCTTCTTGAGAGATTGTTGAGAACTAAAATTTTGGTTTTGTAAATTAAAATGTGTAAATGAAATATTACTGTTCTACACATTATTTTTGTTATGCAAGTAATAATTTGTAAATAAAATAAATAATTCTGTACATTTATTTTTGTCATGTCAATTAATTTGTAAATAAAAAAATAAATTGTTCTATACATTTTTATTTACAGTACTTTTTACAACTATTTACATAAGTTACGTTTAAGATTAGAAAAACTAAATACATTTTAAAATTAACAGTACATAAAACAGATGGAAGAAAATGTTTTTATGTAGACTTTTGAGCTGGGCTTTATTGACCCTGGTGAAGCCTTTCTGGGTCAGCGGGACATCATCTGGGATCAGTGCATTTTCCACTGTCTACCAACAGGTTTGCAGTGCTGACTTATTCGACGGCTACCATGTCGCTAAGATGTTTTCAGAAAGAGGGAAGAATAAATTAAATTAACTCACATCCTCAAAGCACACAACAAAATATTTTAAGATGCATAACTGTTCTATGAGCTGAACTCTGCAGGACAGTGGTCCTCCAAGACCAACGGTGCCTATCCCTTTTCTATAAGACATATTTCTAGTGTATTTTATTTTTAGATTCTTTTTTAAACGATAACTAATATCAAAATGTAATATCCATGTGTTAAAAGTCAGTTTTTCATAAAACCACAATATTTGCCTCTGAGATGAAGTTGAATAAAAATCTGAGGTACTTCACAATTATACTCAAATACAGAGTAAATGTATTTCGTTACATTATATGTACTATTTAGCAACTGTTGACAGCTGCCATTGAAGAGAACTGAAATGAACATTTATACTGGACTTTAAAGTTATATTCAACTGCCTAAAAACAAAACAACTAAAGATGTTTACCTCGGCCCATTTATGTGCATAATAAAGAATATAAACTATATAAAATCGTATGTTGGTAACATATTAGTCAACATTTTATTTTTATCAGTAGATACATTAGATTACTGGAGTAAATTGAAACCCAATACTTGCATTTAAAAGTGTAATCTGGCAATTTCTCTTCAAAAATCTGACGTCGCGGCGCGCAAGGAATTCTGGGGTAGGCAAGGCTGCGAAGCATCCATCCGAGTATCCTTCATTTCATGGGAAAAGAAGGACGCATTTGCAGGCCGTATTTTGAAGGAGCCTTCGAAGGACCTACGAATTGGGACAGCCTTCGTCGCGCCGCGGTGACGTAATCCGCTATACCTTCCACTGTAAACGAGTCTCGGAGCGTCCTTTGAAGGCTGCGTCGGCCGCGCACTTCAAAGGACACGGCCTTCAAAGGATGCAGCCCTTGAATTGGGACACAGCTTCTGTGTGGAAGGGGCTTTAGTTACTTTGCAACTACATGTCAACTCTCATTAGAGTATTAGTTGACTGGTAGGTTATGGTTAGGTGTTAGGGTTTGGGTTAGAACAATAAGTTGACAGGTAGTTGCATGTTTACTTATAGTCAGTAGAAAGTGGACCATTGAAAATAAAAGTGTAAACAGATATTAAGCAGACAGTCAACTAATACTCTAATGAGAGTTATTTGAAATGTACAGTGGGGCAAAAGTATTTAGTCTAGTATTTAATACTTATTTTCCACATTCATTTGCAAGTAAATTCTTTAAAAATCAGACAATGTGATTTTCTGGATTTTTTTTCTCATTCTGTCTCTCATAGTTGAAGTGATGATGAAAATTACAGGCCTCTCTCATCTTTTTAAGTGGGAGAACTTGCACAATTGGTGGCTGACTAAATACTCTTTTGCCCCACTGTAGTTGCAAAGTTACTTAAAATTAGTAGAATGTCTAAAGTGGACCATCAAAAAAAGTGTTACCAACTTAAATGCACAACTAAAACTATTGGGGAAAACAGCAAAGAGAAGGGGGGAAAGAGAGATAAACCCCATAAAATTAAACTATGAGCTGGAACATTCTGTCAGGCTGAAGTCACCTTCAGGGACAATACTGCTCTTAAATCAGGAATTGCTGAAATTCTTTGAAGACAATATGTGAAAAAGAAATTGGGTGATTGTCAATGTCCACATACCTGTAGTTGAGTGACACCTGATTTTAGTAGCTACTGGGACACTTAAATTTACAACGTTCAGTAACATTCCATGTCAACCCTCACACTACTTTGACAAAGGGAAAATATCTTGAATTTAATCTGAGGCTTAACAACAGACATCCAACAAAAGGATTTTAACAGTGTATATGTCACACACGAAAAAAACAACTTTTGTAACAACTAGCATTGCATCAAGTAGGCATCACAAACATTTGCAAAGCAAAACTAGAACAAATCAATTCAAACACATGATTGAAGGGATAGTTCAGCCAAAAATAAATTTGGGTATTATTTACCTCATAATACCTCAAGTCTGTTATTTTTTCTGTGAAAAACAAGGACAAATTTAGAAGACGCTTTTTCATACAATGGCAGTTCAAAGTAACCGCGGCTATTCCAGTAATCGCAGCTCCAAACATCCTGAACTAGCTGCATGGATAAGACTGAAGAAGATTCTTAAAAATATCAAAAGTAACAGACAAAAGTCATGTAAGCTCGGAAAAAACCCCCAGAGTGAGTAAATAATGGCGTATCTTCAACTTTTTAATTTATTTTTAATTTGGTTTCCTCAGTTTAATTAGGTCAATGCACTTTTTTGAGTGCATGACAGAACTCGTTGACCCTACTTGTTTGCTGTGCTTTAAATCTCACGTCCTCCTCCATCAGTTCATCAGCCTTTAAGAATGATTAGAGAAAAATCCAGTTCGGTAGGTTTTTTTTTTATGCCAGTGATGATAACACTTGTCCTTCAAGTGCATCAGTTCCTCATACCCCAAAAGAAGTGGCCATGCACATGCAAATATGAAAGCAAACTCGTGCAAATATGCACGTTTACATTTATGCAATCCATAAAACAGATGATCAAAACCTTCCCTGTTCTACCTTTATTTCATTATCACTTTCTCAGGCCAAATTGTTAAAAACTAAAAACATCTCGCAAAAGAAACCACACCATATTTCACAGTTACTGTATAATAATAATGGTGTGTTGAGTTAAAACTTAAAAAAGCGGTTATGCAGAAAGAAGTCCCGTCTTTCTGGTCTTCACCTGCCCAGAAATAAATGCAGATTTCACAATAGAAAAGTCAGGCCTAACTGGTCTCAAAAACACGCCGTCAAAGCGTCGCTCAAGAAGACTATAAAACAACAAGACTGAATTCCTTGCAAAGTTCAAGGTCGCGTGCAATATTTTATTGCACGTGCAATACCTTTAAACTTTCACTGATTTTTATACAATCAATGAATGAGACTTCCTCTCATTTGTGTTTCTTTGGTCAAATACTGTGGCCCTTCCAGCAAAATAAACCAGATCAATGCATAGTGCTGGAAACAAGGACAAGATACATTTTTTGATTAATGTGCTAAACTTAAAAAAAAAAAAAACTATAAACTTTATATTTGAACATTCCAAATTGATTTTTGAACGAACTTACCAAAACATAACAATCAGAGGTGTCAAGTAACGAAGTACAAATACTTCGTTATCTTACTTAAGTAGAAATTTTGAGTATCTATACTTTACTGGAGTAATTATTTTTCAGCCTACTTTTTACTTCTACTCCTTACATTTTCAAGCAATTATCTGTACTTTCTACTCCTTACATTTTAAAAATAGCCTCGTTACTTCTATTCCATTTCGGCATGTTTTCATTCCGGCTTGTCATAAAAAAAAAAAAAACTATCCAGATAAATCGCGCCATCCGGACAGAGTGAATTTGATTGTGGTTGGATGAGAAGGATAAACATAAACCATTCCGACACCCTATTGGGTTGTACGCGATCAATCACGCCTGCACCTGCACAAATCACACACCATCTGGCCAGATAGGGCGGGTTCTCGCCGACGAGCACGCACTTTCAGCCAATCAGCAATCAGCAGGCAGACGTGCTCAGCCTCATTCATGACTTTAGCCGGGTTTTTAACGCGATGACTCGTAGCTGTATATTCCAGTGATCGCTATGCCAGTGGCATAAATACACAGTAAGTTGTATCTACAGTAAAGAGTGGGAGAGTGACTCAACTCTCAAACGTGAATTACACCTGTGACACGAAGACTCTTTAAATATAACCGTGACTCCTGTCCATCATCATATACACACTTAGAACATCTGCAACTAGCAACCCCGATAGCTGCTGAAAGAGGTTTAAATCAACGATTAATATGTTTTGACTGCTAAGTGCATGTGCCATGTACTTCACGAAAGACATACTGTAGTTTTGTCAAAGCAAAGTGCAACACAAAGGTAAGCGCATTGTTGTTATTTATTTGTTGACGGATTATTGTACAGTATAAATGAATTACGCATTTTGACATTGGTGTGCATTAACGTGTGAAATGCCTGTTAATTACATAGCTTTTTCCAATCTCTATATTGGGCACTTTTTGCACGTAAATTGGCTTCTTACTGTTGACATTGAAAATCTTGTGTTTTTCTAAGGGATTGCTGTTTTGACAGTTTCTACCTGACATATAGTCATATTTGAACCGTTTTACTGGGATTTTTTTTTTTTAATCATCAATGTTATGCTTTAAGGAGATAAAATGGTAACTTACTTATCAACATTGATTGGTATGTCAATAAAATAATATCAAATTATTTTGGCAGTTAAAGTTTTGGGTTTTTTTTCTTGGAGTGACTAGTTGCCTATAAGTATTGTAAGAGGTGCAAAATTCAATAATCAATATCAAAATATAAAAATCAATAACCAGGCATGTTATCAATAACCATTTTCTATTAAAAATATAAATGTACATTTGGTGAGGTTTTTGGGCTGGAAATTGTTGACCCAATCTGGCCACACTGATCACACATTCAAAAAATGGTTATTGATAACATGCCTCTGAATTTTGACTTTTTGCACCTTTACAATATTTATAGGCAACTAGTCATCAAATCTTCCACTCCATGAAACACGTTAATGCTCAGTAGCACACAATATGGTTCTTTAATGTATTTGCATTGTCCTAAAATGCGTTCATTTCAATGGGAATATATGCGGCTGAAACGCGTAGCCAAGTGCATCTAAAAATGTTCAACATTAACTTTTTAATATAACATTATAGTCATTATGGCCTTCAGAAAAATGTTTTTTGAGGAGGTGGGGTATGCACTGTGGCGTGGCCTAATCTTTTGTCCTTAAAGGGATACTTCACCCAAAAATGAAAATTCTGTCATCATTTACTCACCCTCAAGTTGTTCCAAACCTGTATGAGTTTTTGTTCTGAAGATATTTTGAAGAATGTTTGTAACCAAGCAGATATAGCAACCATTGACTGCCATAGTAGGGGGAAAATGCTATGGCAGTCAATGGTTGCATATAATCTGCTTGGTTACAAAAATTCTTCAATCTTCAGAACAAAGAAACTCATACAGGTTTGGAAAAATTTGAGTAAATTATGACAGAATTTTCATTTTTGGGTGAAGTATCCCTTTAATGGCATTTTTTCCCCTTACATTACTTTTACTTTTATACTTTAAGTAGTTTTGAAACCAGTTACTTTTACACTTTTACTTGAGTAAAAAGCTTGAGTTGATACTTCAACTTCTACAGAAGTCTTTTTAAACCCCAGTATCTATACTTCTACCTGAGTAATGAATGCGAATACTTTTGACACCTCTGATAACAATGCAAACACATAAGACAATATATAAAGCAGGGTTCCTCAAACTCGGTCCTGGAGGGTCGCTGTCCTACAGAGTTTAGCTCCAACCCTGATCAAACACACCTTCATGTGATTTTCTAGTGATCCTGAATACCTTAATTAGTTTGCTCAGGTGAGTTTGATCAGGGTTGGAGCTAAACTCTGCGGGACAGCGGCCCTCCAGGACCGAGTTTGAGGAACCCTGATATAAAGTGTTTACTCAAAGGACTAATGAAACAAAAGGGCATAATGTCTTTCACTCATTTTATTATGGTAAGGAATTTGTATTTAAAGCAACATGAAAGTTGCAGATCAGCAAACTGGTCTCATTTTGGGAAGGGAACAGAACAAGCCTGGGATCCCATCCATGTTTTACAGTTAGGCCTGTAAAGACTGGACCTACATCTTTAAGAGTAAGATTATCTGTGCTTGCAGCAAACAAACACTGTACATCAGAGACAGTGTTGTTTGCATAACATGTGACATAAGAGGAATTTTGTTCCTTGGCCCCTACAATAAGGAAATCTGCGAAGTGATTTTTTTTTTCAGGATTTCCTTATGGACATACCGGCGGTTGCACGGCAGAAAAAGAATGTTGTTTAAGTTTTTCCGCATCATTAAATATCAAAGAGCTTTCAATTAATCATACAACAAATAACAAAAAAATAAATAAATATAAATATATATTCTGAAACGAATGAATATATAATATATATATATATATTCATTCGTTTCAGAATAATAGCTAGAGCTAGACAGAGGGACAGACAGACCGATAGATTTGCTTTAATATCTTGTGCATTCTGGGAATCTCTGGTACTTACTCATGTCATAGAAATGCTGCCAGAAGGCTTCCATCCAGCTATGTGTGTCTTCAGATGCGTGCGTGAGAATTGTATATGTGGTCTTATCGCCACACTGGTTGGTTATGGTGATACTTTGAGTATGTAGAGTCGGATCTCTCTCTGTTGCACGCACACGAGTTTCCTAAAGCAAGTATACAAAATATCAAGAAATTCTGCATTTGATAATTAGTAGCATATGGGGTCAATGTAGTAAACAACTTTGTTTACTACATTGTAGTAACACTGGATTTAAAGATATTTTCTTTATGTTTCGCAGCCTCTTACTGGAAAAACTCACATAACACAAATATAGTCAAAGACAACTTGGACATAAACACCGCCCTCTGTTGACTAAAAGATACAACTACAATTGATGCATTGATCATTCTCACCTTATTAATGGGAATCGTGAACGCTGGCATCTCTGTATCGTCTTGCTGCTGGTAACACTTTAAATCAGATCCATTCAGGACACCGTAGACGTCTCTCCAGTCCTCATTATTGGTGTCGGACTTGGGTACAGAAATACAAGAAAGCTGAATGAATAGGAAATTGCAAAGTAATGCTGATTTATTTGTAATTACATTTTTTTTTTTTTTACAAACCCGAATTCTGATTTTTCCACACATGACATCTTGAGTCATACAGAGAGGCTGAGCCACGAGCCGACAGCACACATTACCATAGAGCGGCAACCAGAATGAAGAGTCTTCTGAAATACAGATGAAAACAAATAAAATGAGAACAGATTAAAAATAACAGATGGACGGACGGACGGACAGACAGATAGATAGATGGGTGCATGCATGTATGTATGTATGTATGTATGTATGGATGGATGGTTGGTTGGAGATATATTTTTATCCATTTCAACGATGAAACTAAATAAAGCGAGAACAGATCCCTTATTTTTATTGTATTCTCAGGCTGAATCCGAAATCACCCCCTAAACCCTCAATCACTATTCCCTACTGTACAATCACTTATACAGTTCCCTTGGAGGAGTGAATGAAAAGCGAATTTGGACAGCCTTTGGGTATACATCTATATATTGTTATTGCGGTGCAATGTGGGATACTCAATAACGTCCACTATGGTCTCGGACACAATGGCTGTCCCCTCAAATAATGGGTATAGGGGGCGATTTTGGATTCACCCTCAGACGTTTGGACCCCATTATATGTAAAACACATATTCAATGGGTTCTGTGAACATTAAAATCAAGGGTTTTCTTACCTGTGCCTGATATAGTCAGGTCATGGGTTCGGAAAGAGTTCTGTACGTGGCACAGGGTCAGAGATGTATGGGCCAGGAGGTGATATTTAGGGCCCCTGAGGACAAGAGGAGGTATTAAGGGTCTGGGAGCACAATTACAATGTCCAAAGAGTGTTTTGACAAACAAAAGATTCAGTTCTGATTAAACTAAATTCAGAAAACACTGACAATAATACAGTTTTTGAGTTGACGTACATAACAATCAGAAAAGATTAACTTAATTTGAAAAGAATCCAACAACACTGATGTATTTTTAATGAAACCTTATAGGGGGCATTTCGAGAAAACATGTCCAGGTCATATATTCAAAGAAAAAATAAAAGATAATATATTTTGCATATATTTTACAAAGAAATATTATTATATTTTTGTGCCATTAAGATTAAAAAAAAATATATATATATATATTTTCATGACAATTAAACACAGCTGTCCACCTAAATTCTTAAAGGCCCCAGATATTTAATTTTTTAATTTGCTTGTAATTTTAATTAGGGTCAATGAGGATTCTGTAAAGTAATAAAAAAGACAGTAAAATAAATATAAATATAATGATGTATAAATACAATTAAAATAATGAAATAATAAGAATAAAAAGAGATTAATTATTTTAAGTGGGGCTTTATTCTTTAATTTATCCATTAAAAACAGTGGGCGAAAAAAATCTTGAAATACAAAAGATGTTTTGTAATATGAAAAATGACCCAGACATGTTCTTGACAGGCTTAACGAGATTCACCCTAAAAATATTTTCTGCTTTCAACATCTCTCACCATCCATCTCTTTCTTTTTCTCCACTTTGCTTTTTTGGCCCTCGTCTCAGACAGACTAAATATTGTGAAAATAAAGAGTCAAGGTGTGTCTGTCTGTACTGTCAGTTATTACGGATGCATCTGTTTATGTTTATAAACTGTTTTTGGCAGATGCAGCCCGTGTGTGAGACTATTTAAACATTTAACATTTTCCCAGTGTCATATATCTGTATGTGCACAGATACGGTATATGATATATTTCTGTTGGTTATGACATGTATACTGCCCCCCTCACCGTACAGACAGAGCAGGCAGCAGAACCGGTGATTCTCCTCCGGGTGAACTCCCTCCAACTGAAATGGTTCTACTGATGTGGGAACTATGGGAAGCTGCTGTCTCCAAAGATGCCATGAACTTCTTACTGGAGGCACTTCCCAGCCGGCTCAGTCTCCGAGTGGAAAAGCCCGCACTGACTTCCTCCTCCACGCAGCAGCTGTAGAGCTCCACCCGCAGGTCAAAGCCTGGAGGCACGTCAGTGCTATGAACACAATATATGATGACTGTGAGAGGATATTTGACTTTAAAGATCTTTATTATTTTATTTTAAATATATATAAGATTATTTTTTAATACTTTTAATTTTTTTTTTAATTTTGGCCAGAAACAACTGAATTTAAAGACTACACTAATCAAGAATCACTAATAAATATAACATGATATAGACAATTCAAAGGACATTTTTGACAAAATCAGTGCAAAAAAAAAATCAACAAGTGATCCATTAATTTGAGAAATAATAGGAAGTAAAAGGAAAAGTATCTCACAATATCACTGGTTCATTGAAACAGATGTCTGTGAGCGTCCGGTCCACTATTACGAGATCCGTCTCGTGAATCTCTGTGCCCACCTGCAGCAGGCAGAACACGGCACACTGGTGCAGCTCTGAATAGAGAAAAGAGGGACGGAAAGAGAGAAAATGAGTGAAAAATTAACAACAAAAATGACTTTGTGGACTTTTATATTTGTTAAACTCACCTCCTTTGTTTTTGAAATACTCTGAGTCTTTCCACATGAGAGGAATACGAATATCTGAGGATAAGCAAAGTTAAATGAAAAAAGAAACTATGACAAATCAAAGTAAATAAATATAAATATATATAGTTGTTCCGTTTTTCTCTGTGTGTAACCCCACCTGAAATGGCTACTTTTCCAGTACAAGGCAATCGCTCAGACCCACCTTCAGATGACCTGCAACATTCAATCAACAGATCAACGGCTCTGTTCCAGACATAGTGCCCAGATATAGTGAGCTGCTTAAACAGGCAACATTTAAATGCACTCTGTCTGTCTGTCTGTCTGTCTCTCTATCCATCCATCCATCCATCCATCCATCCATGAATGTGTGTCTGTCTGTCTATCGTCTGTCTGTCTGTCTATGTATCTGTCTATCTATGTATGAATGAATGAATGTGTCTGTCTGTCTGTCTGTCTGTCTGTCTGTCTGTCTGTCTGTCTGTCTGTCTGTCTGTCTGTCTGTCTGTCTGTCTATCTATCTATCTATCTATCTATCTATCTATCTATCTATCTATGTATTTATGTATGTGTGTGTCTGTCTGTCTGTCTGTCTGTCTATCTATCTATCTATCTATCTATCTATCTATCTATCTATCTATCTATCTATCTATCTATCTATCTATCTATCTATCTATCTATCTATCTATCTATCTATCTATCTATCTATCTATCTATCTATATATCTATCTATCTATCATCTGTCTGTCTATCTATCTATCTATGAATGAATGTGTGTGTCTGTCTATCATCTGTCTGTCAGTCTATCTATTTATCTATCCATCCATCCATCCATGAATAGATATCCATCCAGATAGATAGATAGATAGATAGATAGATAGATAGATAGATAGATAGATAGATAGATAGATAGATAGATAGATAGATAGATAGATAGATAGATAGATAGATAGATAGATAGATAGATAGATAGATAGATAGACAAATGATAGACAGACACACACATTCATTCATACATAGATAGACAGATAGACAGACGATAGACAGACAGACAGACAGATGATAGACAGACACACACATTCATTCATACACAGACAGACAGACAGACAGACAGACAGACAGACAGACAGACAGACAGACAGACAGACAGACAGACAGACAGACAGACAGACAGACAGACAGACAGACAGACAGACAGACAGACAGACAGACAGACAGACAGACAGACAGACAGACAGACAGACAGACAGACAGATAGATAGATAGATAGATAGATAGATAGATTAGATAGATAGATAGATAGATAGATAGATAGATAGATAGATAGATAGATAGATAGATAGACACACACATTCATTCATACATACATAGATAGATAGATAGATAGATAGATAGATAGATAGATAGATAGATAGATAGATAGATAGATAGATAGATAGATAGATAGATAGATAGATAGATAGATAGATAGATAGATAGATAGATAGATAGATAGATAGATAGATAGATAGATAGATAGATAGATAGATAGATAGATAGATAGATAGATAGATAGATAGATAGATAGATAGATAGATAGATAGCAGACAGACAGACAGACAGATGATAGACAGACACACACATTCATTCATACACAGACAGGCAGACAGACAGACAGACAGACAGACAGACAGACAGATAGATAGATAGATAGATAGATAGATAGATAGATAGATAGATAGATAGATAGATAGATAGATAGATAGATAGATAGATAGATAGATAGATAGATAGATAGATAGATAGATAGATAGATAGATAGATAGATAGATAGATAGATAGATAGATATAGATAGATAGATAGATAGATAGATAGATAGATAGATAGACAGACACACACATTCATTCATACATACATAGATAGATAGATAGATAGACAGCAGACAGACAGACAGATGATAGACAGACACACACATTCATTCATACATAGACAGACAGACAGACAGACAGACAGACAGACAGACAGACAGACAGACAGACAGACAGACAGACAGATAGATAGATAGATAGATAGATAGATAGATAGATAGATAGATAGATAGATAGATAGATAGATAGATAGATAGATAGATAGATAGATAGATAGATAGATAGATAGACAGACACACACACACACATTCATACATACATATATAGACAGACAGACAGACAGACAGACAGACAGACAGACAGACAGACAGACAGACAGACAGACAGACAGACAGACAGACAGACAGACAGACAGACAGACAGACAGATAGATAGATAGATAGATAGATAGATAGATAGATAGATAGATAGATAGATAGATAGATAGATAGATAGATAGATAGATAGATAGATAGATAGATAGATAGATAGATAGATAGATAGATAGATAGAAAGACAGACAGACTGGCAGACAGATGATAGACAGACACACTCATTCATTCATTCAGTCTGTCTATCTATGTATGAATTGATGAATGTGTGTGTCTGTCTATCATCTGTCTGTCAGTCTGTCTGTCTATTCACTCCAACTCATTATATCAATACCCCAGCCCAGTGACCAGTGATTTACCTTCGTCCTGCTTTCTGCATAGCCTGGGCTTCCTTCATGCGCTGCAGCTGGGTCATGAGGGCCAGTATGCGGCTGTTGGATGCGAGGAGAGTCTTGGAGGCCTCCAGAGCCTGATCTCTCTGAGAACATGCAGCTAAAAGCTTACAGGTCCCTTCTCTGATCCTCACCTCCCTCTCGATCCGTCTCTGAACCTCACAGTCCTGCAGATTGATGGAGAAAGAGTAGTTATTACCTTAGACAGTACACCCAGAAACCATTCACTGACCGTGCAAATTAAAACAAACCAGAAGTTGGCTGATACCTTTCAGGGTTTCAATCATTTCAGTGCTTCAACTTAAACTTATTTCAGTTTATTGGCAAGTGTTGGAGCTATTTTTTTGTTTTGTAATTAAGTTAATAATTAAATTACTTTATTTTTGTTTTACTTTAACTCATTTGCATGATTATTTTATTGATGTAGATACAGAACGTTAATGTTATTATTTTCATTAATTTGAGCCATTTTTGTGGGGACTTTTATTTTGATAGTACTGAGCACCTGTTTGTGTGTATATATTGGTGATTACACTTAGGACGAGCAGGCACTGGGAAAGGTTGTTGGTTTTTTACCAGGGAAAGAAAGGCTGCAGACACCCTTTTTTTTGTATGCTTGCTCAAATGGAAATAAACCGCATGAACGATATGATTGCCTGGACATTGGATTTAGTGTGTCCTGCGTAAGATACGATCTTTAGGTGCCTCAGTGGCCGTTTGACTTAAGTTAAGGACAAATCGCCACAACAGCAAGGCAACATTTTACATTTTCGTCTATTTTAAGCTTTACAACTACTTTTTATATTTTATTTCGGCTTTACTTCAATTAACAGTTGAGTTTTTAATAGTTTTAGATAATGATACTTACCCTGATAGATATATATATATCTGAACTTAATATATGAAAATAGGCTAACTTCCGTCAACATAACCAACGTGAAAATCTGCTTGCTGGGGACTATTTTCAGGTGCTGCGTAAAATATCATTGCGCCTGCTGCACCCACGATACGGCAGCAAAGTTCTCTGCGGAACAAAAGTGGGCATTTCTAAATTTTGTGGGTGTTTCCAAACTGAAAATGATCCCCTTCACCCGACGCCAACCCCTAAACCCTACCCACACTGTGACGTGGGCAAATCAGGTAACACAGTGGAAAACGGCCCTCTGTTTATGGCCACGGCCACTGATCTGCTAACTCCTATTACTAGCCTGCAGAGACCTATACTTATGATTATTACGCAGTAATGAGAGTATAGTTCCTAGCCATATAGGCCTAGAAAATCTCAACTTTTCATTTTCCGTCGGTCTTATTACACAATGTAACTACAGAAGAGTCAAGTTTTAAATAGGAAAAATAGCGATATTCTTTGGTCATTTTTTGAGCAAAATGCTAACGGTCTACTCAGATTCAATGATCTATGCTAAAAGTGCTACCGCCAGACCCGGAGATCGGCTAAATGGATTCGAAAACTGTAAAATTCCACTGTTTAACTCTGGAGGAGTTGGAAAATCAGCCTATTTTAAAAAAAAGTGGAGTGTTCCTTTAAACTTTAAAAGTTAACAAAATAAGAAATGTTGCCTTGGCAACTAATTGAAATAAAAGAAGTTGAAGTACTAAAATTACTAAAACTGCAAAAAACATAAATTAAGAGCTCAATTAAATAGAAATATGTAAAAACAACAAAACCTATTAAAAATGACATTTATATAAAAAAATATATATCCAAAATGAAAATATAAAAACACACTGCTTAATAGTCCTAATTCTTTCTTTTTTTTCATTTGATATTCATCCTAATGTGCCAGAAAAACCACACAGCCTCATAACAACACAATCAAGAGCCAGCAAAAAAACAGAAAGTTGGACACAAAGAGCTAAACAGCGCTAAAACAAAACACTCTGTTTTCTATTTCTGTACTCATTCTGAGTTTATGGTCTGCATATAGTGAGCCAGTAAAATACCTCTTTAATCTGTTCACATCCTCTCAAATGTGACGTAACAAGCCACAGTTACGTAAGAGCTGAAAGGGAGTGATATAAGTGTGTGCTTTTATCACAAATAACTGCATATATGGATGTTAATATAAATAAGAAATCTGAGGGTTTATCCATCAGATAAAATGAATTACGCATAAAAAACAAACGAATGAAAGGAATTTACCAATGTAATTATCAATTTACACTGACTTCAAACCACAACTGAATATGTGTCAAAGGATCTAAAAAAAAAGAATAGATAATGTGGACAGTTTAAGGTTTTATATGGGCTGTAAACTAATAATGTTTGTGTTTCTTGTTGTGTGATGACTGAGAATGATTTCAGACAGCTGGAAACTTCATGCAGTCTGAGTATAGTGGATTTTTTATGTTTGAATATGAAATTACTGGACTATAAGATAATGTCAGTGTGATTTATGATGCATTATTTTAATGACACTCATTTGACAGAACATCAGCCAGTTCTTAAAGCTACACTGTGTAACTTTTTTAGTCTATTCTTAGCTAAAAACACTTAGTTCTTTCAAAAATATATGTGCTCATTAATGTATATTTACTTCTTTCAAGTAATAAAGTATTCTCGTAAGTTTATAATATGCCATTGAAAATACATGAGGTAATGGGATCTAACGGTGGTCGCCATGTTGCCCATCCATCTTGAAAGTACATTAGCCAAAGAGGGACATACCCGTAAATTCAAGCTTCGCCTTTCGCGTTTTAACCGGTTTTGATACTCGATGGCACTGTACAAAATTCTCTGCCTCGCGCACGTGCGCGTCAACTTGTTCAGACTTGTCTGGTGCATGTGCAGAGAGTTTTCATCTCAGCAGCGTCCAGTAACAGTTATACGGAGTTTTCCTGGCTTGTTTATTCCTCAAAAGTCTGTTTTTCCTTGTGTGGTATTTCTGTGCGTTAATAACTCCGTAAGTAATAATAGTTATTGTCATTGTAGATGTGTTTCAGAGTGTGTCATCGCGTAATTCAGTTGATGTAATGCTCACCTATTTGAATAATCATTCAGTTATTTTGTTATCAACAATGTTTATTCGTTTTTAGAAAAGATTTGCTTGTAATGTATGTTGATGGAAATATGTATTAGGTCTGATCGGCATATTAACAATTGTTATACAGAGCGCACTGACTGCAGTGCTAACGTTAAAGCGGCGCACACACTTTTGTAACCGGACACCGCTTGTTAGCAGCAGCAGCTCCGCTCCTTTTAATGCAGCTGCATTTAGCGCCTATATATGGTACAATAAGCTCTGGTTTACGGTTACATTATACAAATGTAACTTATAAGTATAGTTATACAGTTCTTAACTGTTTATGTATATTTACCATCCTTATTTGTTCTCTCACAGAAACCACATTTATGTACATATCCACGCAAACCTGTTTATGCCTTGCAATTAATTGGATGACTGAATAAACATTACTATCATCAAAGTTCACTCTGGATTAGCTGCAGTTCTTTCTAGCCGAATAATTAGGCCAGTTGAGTTCCAACCATCCCATTGCGAACAGAATATCCCACAGGCACCGTGTCGAATGTGGACGAGGTCGAACTGGAAGCCATGTTAATCTTGGACTAAATCGGCCACCGTAGGAGTTGACACGAAATCGGAATTGAGAGGAACAGAAACTAAAATTCACTGGATGGTCATATACCTTTTCACCACTAGATGGGGGAAAATATCACACAGTGTAGCTTTAACTCTGCAGTTAAAGGAATAGTTCATCATTTATAGATGAAAATTGTCATAATTTGATGCATTTAAGCAAGTGATGCATGCATTGAAAATATTACACATCTACTGCATGCTATTGGCTTCAAGTTCAAGTTGAAATGTCTTGCATAATTTACTAAATGACTGTTATGGTGCTTTTATTTGGACCTTCACATCACACTCCTCATTGATTTTCAATATAATACTGACAAAAGTGCTCAAAATATTATTTAGAAATGATCCTTTTGTGTTCGAAAGAAAGAAAGAAAGAAAGAAAGAAAGAAAGAAAGAAAGAAAGAAAGAAAGAAAGAAAGAAAGAAAGAAAGAAAGAAAGCCATACACGTTTAGAGTGACATGAGGGCGAGTAAATGAATAGCTCTTTAAGTGTTCAATTACACAAAAGCACTTACTGAAGATTGATCTTGGCATTTGGCACACTTCCAAAGAATAGGACGTGTGTATTCGCCCTTAAACGGTTTGTCCCTAACTAATAGTATGTTAAATCTTGCCGCCACTTGTTCAGTGCCTGGCCGTCTGTTGACAACCAAGTATTGTGACATGAAATTCCCTCAGGGTCATATCTATGTCTGAGAACGTTTTCAAACAGGCTTTTGTCTGTTTCCACATCAAGACAGCAAATTGGCTAATTTTATAACTCCAACATCCTGCTCAGGAAAACTGAAGTAATTAAACTGTCTGTGTAAGCATATTAGATGTAAAGTGTGGAATACAAAGCCAGAAGAGTTTTATTGCGCCGAGTGCTCAGTTATTGTATCATTTTTCTTTTTGCCAACAGTTAGTTTGGAGAAATAAAAACAGAGACGAGTGTTGCTATAAAATGAGTGTGGATTAGCATTGCTCAGATAAATTTGATCTCTGAGAAATGTTGCATATTGAAATGTTACTTTTCTGAAAATAGAGACACGTGTGAGATTACTGCCAAGGAGGGGAACTATTAAGTTCATGACTTGAACATACAAAGCTATAAAATAAAATATATAATTGTAATGCCATATAAATCAGTCAAGAAAAAAACGCTGATCTTACAAAAAAAAACAACAATATGCTTTGTAAATGGAAGTAGATTATAGCAAAATGCTTCAATGTCAGTGAATACATGATTTAAGGGATAACTCACCCCAAAAATAAAAATTTTCATTATTTACTCGCCCTCAAGTTGTTCCAAACCTGTATGAATCTCTTGCTTATGCTGAACACAAAAGAAGATATTTTGACAAAGGTCGGTAAACAAACGGTTGATGGACCCCATTGACTTCCATTGTATTTGTTTTGTATTCTTCAAAATATCTTCTCGTGTTCAACAAAACTTCATACAGGTTTGAAATACAGAATTAAAATGTTGGGGTGAACAGTCCCTTTGAAACAATATGACGTAATGCATCTGATTCCAAGGGGACTTCACGTAATACAATTATTACAAAATACGATAATAAATCCCAACTTGAGAGCACAATTCAACAGCAAAATCATGCATAGGCCTACTGGAAACAGATCCTACCAATGAAACTAAATTGAATTCCAATGTATATACAAACTATACCCAAGAACGAACTCCTGAGGCTCCAGGGAAATGAATGAGCAACATCTAAGCAATACAACTTTTTATCGGTAGTGTTGTAATGAATTTGTAGTCGATCTGCGCCTGCGCGGGTGGGGTTCCTCTGCGCTCGCTCACCTGTGCGGAATCCTCGAGCACGCTCAGGCGGAATCGGCCTCTCTTCACCTCCATCTCCATAGCGGATCCGCGGGCCACAGTGGCTCTGGAAGTTTGGTTTCTGCAGAACATTATTGCTCTATGTTGAAAATCCAACTCAATCAAACAACCGAAGTGAAACTGCTGTATTAAAATAAAGATAAATCCCGTCCCAAATGTATCTTAAAGGCGACATTCGTATATTTGGTCTAAAATCCTGCTGGACATCATGTTGAGACAACTATGGATAAGTGGGTGTGTTTTTCTTTAGTTCGTGGTATGGGTGGCGCTTAGTTTACTGAAACAGCGCCACCATTGTCGTGATTGGGAGGCTAAAAGGTATCCAATGGCCGCCAGGGGGCGTTTAACAGCTCCAAAAAATGAATTCTCCTTTAAGACGCATTCGAATTTCATGATATTTTAGTTAATTGGAAACATCTGCACGCTAAAACGAATAATCATTTGAATGTATTAATTCGGAGTATTAATAGCTGACATCTACAAATCGAAATCCCCACAAACAATCTCCATAAAATCATTTTTAAACAAAAAGGATCACGTAGTAAATACAGACTGTGATTGGTCCATCCTGACCTGCGCTGAGAAAAGCAACAGGTACCACGTGCTAATGACGTTTTCTATCTGACAAAGAAGGAAAAACTGCTCATTTGAGTTTAATTTCATTGCTATTCAACTACATAAACAATATAAAATATATTACTCTATACGTTTAAAAATGTACATATAAGCAGACTTGAAATACTTGAGTTTTCAAACTTTACAACAAATTGTACATTTTTATTAACATATTTACAAATATTTAAATGTAAAACATTTGCTTGAGAACATTTGAATACAAATATGAACAGCATAAAACTGAACAGAGGTTAGGCTTTGTGACTAAAAGCTGAAGATTAAAAAAATGCTACAAAACATGTTGAAAAATGCTAAAACACACACAAACAGCATGGAGTTGAAAAAAGGACAGTGCTTTTTTAAAATGGAGGTTTGTTTCGTAACTGCTATTTAAAAATATATATATAAATTATAAAGAAAGAAAAGTCACTTCCAAAACAAGTATTTTCTAAAGAAAGAAAAAATACAAATATTACCAAATGATGTTAGAGAATTCACAGTTAGGCATGAGTCGTAATTCAACTTTACATAACAAAGACTGAAAGTGTAACAAAAACATATTTGTGAATTAGTACTTATTTATCCTCAAAAAAATATAATAAAATGAAAGACATTGGTAATATTTCAACAGATACATTTTCACTGCATATCTTCAGTTGTGGTTCTTTTTGGTAAAAGTGTCCTGGTAAAAGCTTCACATATTCACATCTATACACTGGTTAGTTGGTTGTTCCTGGCTCGTTATTCCAACCTCAATCCACGTCTTCTAGTTCCTCGACTTCAGTAAAGATGTCACTGAAAAAGTACTTGGAGACACTGGTGGGTTCTTCTTCTGAGTTCTGCAGAACAGAGAGAGAACAGTTCTATTAATACAAATATAAAAAGTGGCGATAAAAGGTACTGGAATATCGGACTGTATGATACCTCAATGACAGATGCAGTGGTGAAAGCAGAGGTTGGTGACGGTCGCTTTACTTCAGGGTTTGTTGCAATAGTAACAGGGCCAGCCGCTATTCGTTTTCTCTCAGGACGTGCGGTGTTGACTGCTAGTTTTTGGGGGCCTGGTTTGGCCCCTCGATGAGCTGCTGGTGGTCCTTGTGTACTCTTAGAAGAAATGAAGGACAGGAACCCCTTGGGTCTTCTGCCAGGTCTATAGAAGAACAAAATTAAAACAAATGGATTAAATATCAAAACATTTTTTAAAGAGGCCTATTTTACATAATAAAAGACACTTGGACACAAAGGACACTTGGACACACACAAAGGAAGTTATTCTCTATTATGGTAGTCTATTATGGTAATCATGTAAACTATGTGAAAAATAATGTGTTTTTAAACATTTAAGCATGAAAACCTTTTCTAGTAGACCCCAAAACAAAATCAAAACTTTGTAAAATGGCCACCCACCTTGCAAGTGGCCCACTTGTGGCAACAGGCGTGATCTGACTGACACTTTGCGAGTCTGATCCACTAGCTAACTCAACTGCCTCTTTGCCTGGGAGGTCCACCTGTCCTATGATGCCTTGGGAGGGACCCTTCTGGAAAGATTCTTTAGCATCGTTTTCTTGCTGAGGTGAACGAGAGTTATCTCTGGTCGCAGAAAGGTCTGTGTTTGCTTCTCTGTCTGAGATGGTGGTTGATGTCGAGTTTTCCGTTGTTGAAATGGCAGCAGGCACAGTTTGCTCGGGCACTGATCTCGTCTCGTCTGTTGAAATGGATAATGAGGTAGTTTCTTTTAAAGAGAGCGCTGCTGTGTCCTCTTTCGCATGAACACCTCGAGCATTTCTCTTTGAAATGGGGATGGGTTTGACCTGCAGCTTTGCTAAACACAGAAGAAAGAGTCCATTGGTAAAACAATTGTTTTATGTGTTGTAATCTTAACATAATGTAGTCTCATACGATGAATGTGAACAAATCCTTCATGCAAGTTTTTTTAAACAATAACCAATCCTAATAGATTTGGTAATAGTAACTTTTTTATGTTAAGTAACTTATTGTATTTTTCTTATTTATTTTTCAAATAATTATTATACACTAACATTTAAAAGTTTGGGTCGGTAAGATTTTTTAAAGCAACAATGCATTAAAGCTGCACTATGTAACTCGCCTACCTAGAGGTCGCCTATTCAAAACAAAGGCGTAGTTTGATGACGCCACGTTTGAGCACATACTTTTTGGACATGTGGTCTTCACCTTACAGCCGCTGGAAAAGAATCGGGATAGGACTCGGGCAGAAATCGTGTTCATGCATGCAATTATTAACATTTCTGTAGTATGAAGCAGAGCAGGACCAAGTGTTGTGGAGCTGATCAAGGCCGCTGGAGCGATTGTTAATAAAAAGAGAGGAACACACACCTCGCGAGCAGCGGGACTGTTATTATGGCATAGTCGCCGGCGGGACTTTTATTATACCACAGTCGCCGGAGCCACTTCCGCTTTTCCGGTCATGAGTATGAGGTAACGCAGCTCTGTTTATCATATTAGATACATCTGAGTGTGTTGATAATGATGTTATGACGTTACTCTGTGCGTTCGCTCGGCGGCTGCTATGACACTTGTTGCACACTGCAGTAAGAGTAAAGCGTTTCTGCAAAATAAAACAAGAAACCGGGGGTAACGCAGATATGACACAATTGACAGTTCCTTGGTTTCTCACGATTTACAAATAGTTGGAAACATTTGGGATATTGTAAGTACTCAACTGAACAAAATATATAACACTGGCCTTGTGGTTTTTGGGTATTTTACTGAAAAAATGTTACATAGTGCACCTTTAAATTAAAGAGATTTATAGTGTTCCAAAATATTTCTATTTCTAATTGCTTTTCTTCTGAATTTCTATTAATCAAAGAATACTGAAAAAAGTGTATCACGGTTCCCACATATTTAAGCAGCACAACTGTTTCTCTTCTGCTCCCTTACCTCTCCGGGTTCTCTCAGGTAGTTTTCTCTTCTTCTCTAGATGTTCCTCCTCATCTTTAGTCCCTTCTTCCACAGGCCTTTCCAATAATTCCACTACTAAGACATAAAGAAAATGTGCAATGCATGAACAGATGTTACAACATGCTGACAGATGACAATCGGTACCATATATACCGTGGGGCAAAAAGTATTTAGTCTGCCACCAATAGTGTAAGTTGTCCCACTTAAAAAGATGAACGAGGCCTTGTATTTATTTTTTAATTATAAAGATTTGCTGAAAATGTTCTCACCATGATGTTCTGCCTGACTCTCACCTTCGGTACTCTAGGAAGGAAATAACCTCTCTATTAGTCACTTTTTAGACTATTTATCAAGCATCAATAGTGCTGAAAGTCAAGATGCACGTTTTACCACCTGAGATGTTGAGGCTGGTGTCTTGTGTTTCAATTCGCCTTTCCTCGATTTGTCCACGTCCCCCCCTCCACTTTTCTTTTCCTCATTCTCTGACACAGGAACTAAAGCATCTGTGATCAGAAGGTGAGATACCTCCCTGCTTTCATTAGCACTGAAATGAAGCAGAATGTGGGGAAAAAGTAATAAGTACAAGAAAAAGGACATGGTACAATTTGCAAATATGTAAATGAAATCTAGACACTGACATTTGAGAACACCGAGAGCCAGTCTCAGAAAAAAAAACCTTAAGCATGCACTGCATTAATTTGGTTAACAAATTGTCAGCTAGGAAAAACCCGGACACAACATCCCACAACATTTATTTATGAGGTGGTGCATTGATCTCAGTGTGTTTTACAGCATTAGATAACAGATGAAAGCTAACTGTACCTTTGACCATGAGAATGCGACTCAGACACTGCTGTCAGTGGGAGGGGCTCTGTCCTAAAGCCCACCCCCTCATCTAAAGTGGGTGGGATTTCAGTGAGAGACAGTATAAACACAGGTTCCTCAGGAGTGGGTTCAGCAGATGCCTCTTCTGATTCACATCCAGAAGGTTTAACAGTGCTGTCTTCAAAAACTTTCCCTGGACTGGTTCTATTGTTCTCATCCAACATGACCACAGTTTTCTGCCTGGACTCGTCTTCAGAAACAACTGGTGGTGTGGCATCTTTGACCACCTGAATTAAAGAAACGTAACCTTACTGTCGATGTCCTTACTGTAATGATTCTACCTAAAAATCCTATTTAACGGATATTTTACCTGTGCTGATTCAATGCTCTCAACCTCTTGTTGTACTTCACTTTGGGAACCCTCAGATTCTGTAGTTACTACAGCACTCTCTTCAGGACTTTTAGTGAAAGTGCTCGTGGAAGAATTGGCAGCAGGCAGCTTCTCATTTATTACTAGAAGGAAACAAATACAAACAAAAATTCATATGTGCTTTTATTTTTAAATGTTTTTTTTGTTGTTGTTGTAATTGTTCTGTTTAGGTGAATCTCATGAAACCTTTCAAGAGCATAAATGTGATAGTTCACGGCAAAATCAAAACAAAAAATATATAAATACATAAAAATAAGTTTATAAGTAAACTATTAACTTATTTGTTGCATAATAAAACTGAACCAGTCATTATTTTTACATTAATAAAGTACATTTAAAAAATAAACTAATGAGAAAAAAAAAAAGTCTGCTGTAATAAGAAAAATTATATATTATTGAAACGTTAAAACAATTTATACACGATGGTAATATGTTAAAAGGCTGCAACAGTGGTGACACCCAGGTATACAATTTTACTAAACAAATCATTTATATATTATACTTATTTAATAAAATATATAATACTTATATTTAATCTCTGCTTGTTTTTATTAAAATACATATATTTTTAACTATGCAAAATATGTATGAATTGTCATACCCGTTTTGTGTTGTGTTTGTGTGCGTCTGGATGTCTGAGTCAGGTTCGGTTTAGGTTTGGGTCCGCGGGACCTCCTGACAGATTTAGCAGGCTCATCTGCTGTGCTCTGAGACTCACTCACACTGAAACACATAACATAGACAATATTAGAGACTACACATTTTTTAGACACATGAATATCAGTTTCATATTTTGGGATTAGCCATTAGTTATAAAGCATTAGCTATTCAAGGAACCATTTTACTGCTATTTACAAAAATAATTAAAAATGAATGTGAAATGTTGAATCACAAAAAAATAGATCACTGACTAACAGTATCAGTGAAAATAAATGAATAAAATAAATAAATGGGCCATATACATGCACTTTTAATACCTATGAGTCAGTTGTGGTTCTCTCGCCTCTTCTTGTTCTTTTACTTTTTCCTCTGTGGTTATATCATCAATCTTTCTCTTCAGAGATGAAATTGATCCATTATCTTCTTCAGTCACTCTTTCAGGAACAACATTGGGACTGTCTTCTCTTCTTTCAGATGATTTTTCTGGCTGTAATACCTCAGGGTAAGTAGAGGAGACTGACAGGTGATCCACAGGAACTGAATCTTCTTGCATGGGTTGCGTTGCATTTTTATCCTTTTCTGTGACAGACGGACCCGTAGAGATCTCCACAGAATCGGTAACAAGTTCCGGACAGATTTGCTGCTGTGGAGCTCGTCTGGTTCTCAGACCTTGACCGATATTGGGTTTGTGTTTGGAGAAGCGGCCTCTTTTTGGTGGTGGAACACTGTTGGAACAAGCCAAATCCTGTGTCTCATGTTGAATGGGACCAGGATGAGCATCGGTTGTCTGTGATTTGATTGGCTCCTCGATTGTGGTAGGGGTTTCTTCAGCAGAAAGTTCTGGAATATGAGTTTCACAGCTGTAAAGTTCAACATAAGCGTTCAACTCTGACTCGCAACTTCCAGAAGGACCGGACATGACGGCTGTTTCTGTGATAACTTCTTCATGGACCACCTCTTCATGTACAATGCTTGACTGTCCAACAATATAATTTTCATCTGAAAAAGATTACATTCAATCAATCTTCTAATTAATATTTCAAATTTCAAATAAGAGGGTTGCATTATGAAGCTATTCTTACCAGTACAGGCTATTTCGGATATCTGGGTCATCTGAGCTGAGTTCCCGATGGTCAGAAGAGTCTGGGCAGCTTCATTGTTGATCTCCTTACATACTGAAAGAAAGATGTATAAATGATGAATATCAGAATATTAAAGATTTTGGGTAAAAGGCTTAGATTGCATGAAGTACAACTTTTATCATACAATATTCTTAAAAGTTTGGTTGATGACACAATATACACATTGTTACGGATAAGCAATTAAAAAACTACTGGAAAAAATAAGTAAGGGATAATACACGGCTAGCCATGCATTAAAGGATTTTAATGCACAACATATAGGCGAAGAACTACCCGATGCAAAGCATAACCATAACCATAACCATAATTAAACACATTTTTTTAAATCTAAAACTATTGTATATGTGCATCTATTGGCCAAATAATTTTATGCTGAAATATAACATTTTATTGCACACTGGAGACCTTTTTGACTACATATGATTACTAGATGTAAATGCATGGTTAATATAGATCATAACAACTCCTGGGGTAGTTCATTCAGTTAGATTATTTGTTTCTCAATTTTTGCTGGTGGTACGAAAGCTTGAAAGAGTTTCACCTTACCTTCCATGTGGTCTGGGTCAAGAAACTCAATGACATCCTTAAAAACAAATCAGACACAAATTAGTACCAAGTCATCAAATCATTCAAAATCACTCCGATTTCAAAGTAAAGAATTCAGCTGACAACAAATGAAGGTGTTTATGATGGACACCACAACAGTTGACAGATGTGACAAGGGACATAGAGGATGCTGGGGAGACTTACAGCAAGTAGGTCCAACTGGTGTTCATAAGAGACAGGGCCAGCGGGCAACGCCGCCTGCTCACATGACATCTCAGGGCACAAAGCATTCTGGGATGAGCCCAGGATATCAGGCATATTCACAGAAATGTCGAGCTGGGAGTCAATGTGAATGAGTGACAAAAAAAAGGGAATGACAATGAAAGGGAGGAAGGTTGTGAGTTTTTTTAAATGACATTCAGAAATGAAAATGAACACAATGGTTAAACAAAACTGAACATCACTTAGTTCAGAAACATATTTTAAGCAAGAAAAAACAAAACCGTATTCAGATTTGTTTTCATTGTCACAAACTGTTAATGGAATAAAATAATTAGGGTTAGTGTTTAGATAGCAAAATACCAATTTTAGTAATATAAAATTCTGTACATGTTACGTTTTTCCAAGGATACTTGGGGGTCACCAGACACCCCTGGCGTAAAATATGTTTCTGACCTTATTCTTTGAAAACTAACCATAGCATAACTTATGCAAAAAAGAAAAACATCAGACTCAAGCAGGAGAGTTTATGAACAGAGCAAGCCACAATGATGTGTGATGAAGGGGGTTCCACTAAGGTCCTTTATGGTATGAAAATACATAAACACACCTCTTCCATGGTTTCTACCACCTCTGAATTAACGGGCAGTAGAGGGCGTAGACTCATTGGCACAAATGCCTGGTTTTCCTCTTCAGGGTATGAAGGAAAGTCCACCTGGCTCAGGACACAATCTTCTACGTTCTCGTCGTCGTCCTCCTCCTCATCATCTTCATTTCCAGAGGCAAGTAAGGTCACCAGTCTAGATTTCCCCCTCCTGTGCATGCCCTGTTTCAATGTGGGACCTGGTTTTAATTTAGTCCTCCGGCCGGGTGCCTTGACGCCCTGATTACAAATTTTGGAAGACACAGGAGGTTCAAAGAGCTCTTCCTCATCTTCTTCTTCCTCTGCTGCTGCCTGCATCACATACTGAGAGAGCTTAGGGATCCTTCCTGACCTAAATAAAAGAGAAATAATCATTAGTGTGACTAGCAAAACTGAAAACAAGACAACAGAATAATGCCTAAAAAAAAGAATGATCTTTAATGATAAATTGACGCATAAATCCATCTAGAGCTGCATGATTCTGGATAAATTGAGGATCACGATTTTTTGTTTAAAATAGAGAATAGAGATTCTCCTACGATTCTAAATAGACAACAAAACAACATGTAATTTACTAGTTTATTTAAAAATATTTCATTAATTGTAATAATTCATCTTTTTTAATCAGTTTGAATTAATTACTTAACGATTCGCTCATAAAGACATTCCTCAGTTTTTGAATGGATCTCCTGAATGATTCAATGACAAATACATTTTTCAACAGTCACGTGCCGCCATCTACTGGTGTAGCCATGTAATTGATACAATCTTTTTTTCTTTGATGCATCAGGTTTGTTTCAAATGGTGATTTACTGTATTTTGATCACTACCATAGAAATCAGTGTTTATATCAGAACTATAAACTTTTATCCCAGTACTTCTGTGATAGTTAGAATTATTCTAACACAGAAATAATGATATTGTGATGTTGAAAAGACTGCTGTTTTAAAATAAAATTAAAATAAAAGCTCATTCAAAATAGAAATAAATTCTATATTAGTATATAAATATTCCTAAAAAAAAAAATTCCAATGAGAGCTCTAACCGTGTTATTATTGAAATATTCTAAATATTCTCAGGCTTACCTGGTTGGTTTATTGAATATCTGTTCATGTACAGCACTCAGCTCAGGTTCTTCCTCTAAATCTTCCAATTCAAGGAGAACTGTAGACTGCTTCTTCTTCTCCTCTTGTATCAAATCTGAAGGCACCTAAAAAAAGAGTGAATTATACAATTATGTCAGACAAAAAAGACTGTCACAAAAAAATGCCTTTGTACTACATTCTATTACTTTGTAATACATGTGTAAGATCTCGCATAAAACAGTTAAAAATGCTACCTTGGTGGACCTGTCCGTATTACTGTCCTCCCCGACTGAGGTCCCGCCCTCTCGTATATTGCTTTTGGGCTCAGGGCGCCTGTTCCCCCATCTGCGGCTGAGGTTCGGGACCGGTCTCTGGGGTCGACCCTTGAGCTGAGCCGGTTTAATAGTAGTAGGACTCTTGTTTATGTTCTCTGATGAATCAGATTCCCTTAACCTGCTAGAAAGAGAATCATTTTCAGCCCCAAATGGTCTCATAACAATACATTACAACTGCACTATTAGAGCAAACTACAAATTACACTACTGTTCAAAAATCAATACGGGTCAATAAGAAAGCATCCATTAAACGTATCCACAGTGACAGTAAATACATTATTAATGTTACAGAAGATGCTGTACTTTTGACATTTCTATGATCAGTTTCCAAAAAATATTAAGCAACAGAACTTTTCACGTTTTCAAAATGGACAAATGTTTCTTGTGCACAAAATCAAAATATTAGAATCACCCTAAACATTTGCATGATAGTGTACACGACACCTTTAATTGAAAAAAAAAAGACTAAACGCATCTTTAAATGTAATAATGTGAGATATCTGTAAGGATTCAATCACATATTTTAGTTAATTCTTACCTGTCATCTTGTGTCTGTCCATCAGAAGTGGCATTTTCACAGTCCTCAGGTTCATCTATTGCAGCTACAAACCATCAATGAAATATATCAAATGTTTACACACAAAAAAATCACTAATCAATAATATGAAATTCTAATAATATGAAAAACTATTTACAAAAAACAGACAGTAGGTTTCACTATGCATAGGCAGTGATTTCAATTTAACATATTCTTCAGAAATTTGAGACATCTGCCCCCGGTTTCATAGACAAGGCTTAAACTAGTCCCAGACTAAAATGCACGTTTGAGCTGTTTTAGCTGAAAGCAACTTGCACTGAGATATCTTAAAATATGTCAGTGTCATTGTTTTGTCTCAAGATGCACTTTTTTTTCTAAGGCACATTTATAAAAGCTACTTAAATGTTCTAATTGAACTAAAGTCTAATCCTGGCTTAATCTAAGCCCTGTCTGTGAAACCAGGCCCTGGACTATTAAAGAACAAAAATATTGTTCCCATACCCTCTCCATTTGTCTTCTTGATTCTCCTCTGTGGAGTATTCGCCCCTCTTCCCCTGCGTCTCTTTGAAGTGGTTTCACTTCCTCCATCATTTGAGAGATCCTCATTCTCCTTTTCTCCTGCAACCACATCGCTGTCCGAATCCTCTGAAGTGTCCATTTCTTTTCTTTTAGCCACTGCATCAGAAAATAGTGTATGTGCGCATTAGAATTTGGAATAAACTGTGAATCTTAGAGAGGCAGATTGAAAGTTAAACTCAACTGACCTCTCACTTTCCTTTGGACTCTATTCTGTGCCTTAGCCAACTTGGTGAGCTCTTTGTTTTTGTTTTTCTTCTTTTCCTCGTCTTTTAGGATCTGCTCCATTAATGTTTTGAAGAAATCTAGATCCAGACGTCGCTTCTCCTCTGAAAATATAATTCAGTTTACTTGACTCGACAAACCCAAAAAATTTAATTATCCCATAATTTACTCACCCTCAAGACATTCTAGGTGTATATGACATTTTTCTTTCAGACGAATATACAGAGTTATATTAAAAAATGTCCTGACTCTTCCAAGCATTATAATGGCAGTAAATGGCAGCCCAAAAATTGAAGCCCAAAAAAGTGCATTCATCCATTATAAAAGTAATCCACACGGCTCCGGTGGGTTTATGGGTTGGTGTATGGGTTTATGTAAGAAAAATATCCATATTTAAAACTTTATAAAGTAAAATATCTAGTTTCCGGTGGACCACCTTCTGTATTCAGCTTACGAACAAAGTGTAGCGCCTCTCGCAGTTCAAAAGCACTTACGCTAAGCACAACATTATCGTCTCACCAGTTACGCTTTTTTTCGTAAGTTTAATATAGAAAGCGGTCCGCTGGAAGCTAAATATTTTACTTTATAACGTGTCAAATATGGATATTTTTCTTACAAAAACGGAGCCGTGTGGATTACTTTTAAAATGGATTTATTTTGGGCTTCCAATCACTGCCATTATAATGCTTGGAAGAGCCAGGACATTTTTTTATATAACTCTGATTGTATTCATCTGAAAGAAGAATGTCATATACATATGGTATATGGTAGGTTAACTGCTCATGGTCACTTACTGAATGCTTTATCTATTCTCCAGGAGTTATTTCTCTCCTCTTTCTTGAACTTGTTCTGCGGGAATAAGAGAACACCAAAGAAGATGGTGATTGAGGCTCTTGAAGATGAGCTTGCATTATTATGGCACACATCCATTTTGTCCAAAATCGACAAGTAATTCATGTTCACTTGAGGTGACAGAGACTACCATTGAAAAGTTTGGGGTCATTTTTTGGGTCAAAAGAAATTAATCAAAAGACAGTAAATACATTTATAATGTTGCAAAAGATTTCTATTTTAAATAAATGCTGTTTTTTTTAAGCCTCCTATTAATTAAAGAGTCCTGAAAAAACATATCACAGCTTCCACAAAAATATTAAGCAGCACAACATTGATAATAAGAAATGTTTCTTTAGCACCAATTCAGTATATCAGAATGATTTCTGAACGATCGTGTGACACTGAAGACTGGAGTAATGATGCTGAAAATTCATGAAAAAAAAATATATAGTAAAATAGAAAACAGTTATTTTAAATTGTAATAATATTTCACAATCTTAATGTTTTTGCTGTATTATTGATCAAATAAATACAGCCTTCATGAGCTGAACCACAAACCTGTGGACGATAGTATGAAATCAACAACTATATCAAGCATACAACTTTTTAGTGATATGCATAAAAAAGATCAAACAAAGATAACCTTAATTTCCAATCGACCTCTGTGTGGAAACAGCTGACCAATCATGGAGAAGTCCGTCCCCACCATGCTGATGGCCAAGTAAAACATTTCAGTCTCTGGAAAAGTCATTAAAAAAAATCCTATATGAATGAAATGTACGGCACACTTTAAATTAAGAGGTGCACTATGATTGACTTCTGACCTCCACTAGACCAGGGTTTGGTGTAGGTGCCCTTCCTAAAGCTGGAGTAAGTGGTGGTAGAGCCACGTTCAAATATGGGATCTCTGTCATCTGCTGGATTGGGTCCTTTTGCCCTTAACACCTGGACTGTTAAACTACACACACCCACACAACAGAATAAAAAAGCATTTTAACACTGGGAATATTACACACTTCTACTAAAATAATTCCTGGACTACACTTCTCTATGAGCAGCAGCTCAGGATAAAAAGGAACGTCACTGACCTCTCCTCGTCTATAATCAGAGAGCCATCCTCCGCCACCTTTACCCTGGGCACTAGCATAGGTTCTTCCTCCTCTGGCTGAGTTTCTTCCCCTCTCTCCTCGTCTTCCTCATGACCAGCATCTTCTGCCACCGTCTCCTGAACTGATGGAGCAGCTGGAGTAGCTGGAGTCTTAGAAGAACTAAAGAGAAACAAGAAGTTCTGATGGGGGTTTAAACTTAATACAATAATATTAATACAGTGCCCCTACTATGCCTTTCCGAATTTGACCATTTATGTAGTGTGTAATATATCTGTTTGTGAACGTAAAAGGTCTGCAAAGTTTCAAAGATCAAAGTGCACAATGAATGGAGTTATTGTCTCCCAAAATGAGACTGCCTGAAATGAGTTGTCAGTAATTTCAGTCTTACTTCCTGAAGGAACCTACGTAGGATTGTAACAAATTTGCATAATTCCAGCCTATGTTCTTCATTGGCTGCTCGCGAACAACGTATACTTTGACCCGCTCTTAAACACTGTAGTTGTAGCTGAGGCCTGGAAGAGTTTGGTTTGTGTTGTTGACATGTCGATAGATGCTGTCAACAAAAGCACATCCACTTTGATTGCACTTCCAAAGGATGAGGATTCAGGCTTGAATTGATATATTAAAACAGACGCCATAGTTACTGTTCGTATCACTGTTTACCAAGTGCTGAGGAAGCCCCCGGAGCTTCGGAAAATTAAAGTGTTTTTGACCTTGGATCTATTGTAGGAGACCTCCAAAACAAAATTAGGAATCTTTAAAATAGCATAATATGGGCACTCTATTCAAAGCTTTTAAGGGCAAAAAATACAACAATCTAAATTATAAGCATTTTTAAAATGTTGCATCTGCAATACACCACCCGCATTGAATAGACATCTTCCTGGAATATGCGCGCTATTGGGAGATTGATAGGGTGATTAGGCTTACGTTGGTGTAGGAGAGTCATCTAATTCTGTCTCTGATGCTTTCTGCTCTTCTTCTGTGAAAGACCTGTACAGAAAACCAAGACATTGAAAACTAAAAAACATGCATCGCAAATCTAATATCAACACTACCATTCACATGGATTTCCAAAACACACACAGGAATTAAGAATGGCACGTACTTCATCGGGTTGGAAACAGGCAGGTAATAGATCAGCTCCCTCATGGTCATTTTGGTGTGATCTTTAGGTGCCTTGCGTTTATTGATTCCCATCTTGGGTTTCTTCTTGTCTTCCTAGATTCAAGTTTCAATGGGGAGGTCAGAGTAGCACATTAAAAGCATTGAAATAATTACATGAGGAATTCCACATAAAGTGACAGTCCCAACATGTGCCAGGATTACAGTATTGATTAAATTGTGATTCAATAAAAATCCTATTTAGCCTGGGACAAAACATAATATATATATAAAATGTATATACATTTTTAACTGATAATAATACATGTTTGTTGAGCAGCAAATTAGTATATTAGAATGATTTCTGAGGGATCATGTGACAGTGAAGACTGGAGTAATGATGCTGAAAATTCACAGGAATAAATTACATCTTAAAATATATTAAAATAGAAAGCACTGATATTGTAAAATTGTAATAACATTTCAATTGTAATAATATTTCACAATGTTACTATTTTTCCTGTATTTTTGTTTAAATAAATGCAGCCTTGGAGACTTCTTTTACAAACATTAACAAATCTCTTATATATTATATATATTTAAAGACGTCAAAAGGCAGAAAATAGCAAAACAAATTAACGTAAAGTACATACAAACCTTGTTTTTGCTCATTTCTTTTTTAAGAAGCTCCCGAAGTCTTCGAGCCTGAGCTAACTTGACCATGTCTGCCGGGTCGTTCAGAGTTTTCAACGATTTGAGAATTTTCAATGGAGAGTGAGACTGAAGTTTTTTAAGCCTTTCTCTTAACACATCAGTTTGGCTTTGCCCCGGAGGTGGCTCAGAAACACCGTCCTGTTGTACGACCATGTCTTCCACAGCAGGAGGAACCAAAACAGTATCAGGTTTGGAAGTTCTAAGGGGATGATGGGACTCCCCTTGCTGGATGGTCAACGGTACAGCAGTGCCTTCCAACCCTCCATCCTCTTGAGTCGCTGTATCTCGGTCATTCTGCAGTGGGTCTGCAGGGATGGGCTGTACTTTGGCCTGCCTGCCCCCTCCAGAAGGTCTCCGTCTTCCAGGAGACCTGGAGTTGTGGACAGGCTCAGGTATCTGATGGGAAGTCTCTGCAGTGGGGGTTAATGTTTCAGGCTCAGTGGGAGTTACTGGTTTTACAGGAGACTTGGACGGAGATTTAGGAGTCCTAGAGGAGGCTGGGGAAGCTCGAGGTTTGGCTAAGTTGGGCAGAGCTGTGAAGCGTTTCCTCCTCTGAGGGCCAGAAGTCACAGAGGTGCTTGTTGAATCATGGGCATCAGAACTTTTAGATGCTTTATCCCTGTTGTGAGGCAAAGAATCAGTGAAAAACAGGCAATGTCTCTTGCATAAAGTAATAGCCTAACAAAACCTACACTGTAAAAAAAAATCAGGTCTCCAATTGAAAATTTTCTAGTGACCGATCACATCTAAATTTTTTAGTTGGCCAAATTGAATTTCTTGAATTTTAATTGAATTAAATTGCATCAATTCACAGAAATTCAATTTGGCCAACTGAACATTTTTTATGTGATCGTCACTAGAAAATTTTCAATTGGAGACCTGAATTTTTTTTACAGTGTACAGTAGTAGTAATCTCTTGAAGCTAACACGAAAGTGACTTAAACTGCAATTCATTGACTGGCCGCAAGAGACAGGCTCCAAAAGGGAGTCAAATCTGTATCTCCGCCATATTAAAAATGCCCAAATTACAGCAGAAAAAAACATGTTTACAGCCTGGTACAAAAAGTGGTTTTGGTCTATATAGCTAATTTTGCCCTTCATGACAGGTGAATTTTTTTATAACTTAAATTATATTAAGCGTTAAAGTTCTGCATAATTAAGGGTGTGGCCACTTGAGTGACAGGTGGATTGCCACTATGGTCAAGCTAGGCGGGGCGTGGTTTCAGCAACCAGGCACCTCAGCTCCATCCACGTCCCGCCTCTTTGCCCATTTTCAGTCATCTGGTAGTGATGCGCGGTGACGCGCTGCCAAGATGGCAACGGCTGGCTTTTTGGCATCAAAAATGCTCTTCGGAAACCTACGGGTGACGGGTGGCCATTTTTTTTTTACAGTCTATGGTAGTAACCTAACATGAAGAAAATTCTGAGGAAAATCTAAATTCTTAAAGCCGCTTTAGCAATGTTCTATGATAATTACTACAACTAACATTTTTCATCTCTAATTAGACATGCATAAAAAACATGCAGTTTTTATGACCTAATATTAATTGACAACATGATGGAATATTTTAACTTAAAAAAAATTATTTCCCACACTGAAAGACAATTTAAAAGGAAAAAGGTGATTAAAATTGGTGGAAAAAACTGTTCAATAAACGTAATCAGATATTTATAAGACTGAAGGTTCAGACTCACTCTCCATGGCTAGTGACCTCCAACTGGTTACTAGGGCTGCTGCTCTGAGAGGCTTCCTTATTAGTCCGCTCCAATGCTATTGGTGGGTCAGTCATCAACTTCTCAGTCATGACCTCTGACCCCTCAGATGGAGCAGAGTCAGCAGGACCCTGTGGAGGCTGAACATTATCTCGAGAAGCTGTCAGAGCTCGGCCTGTGGGCTTCACATTGGGGCGGACGCTAATTCTCGATCTGCGCATCATCTTTTTCTGTTTAGAGGAAAGAGAGCAAATGTTTTATATATATATATATATATATATAATAACATATACATCACACACTAATATATATATTAAAACTTTTGTTAGATCCGATCATGGGCGTCACTAGGCCCTTTTTAGGGGGGCCTCAGCCAATGACGTCAATGTCAAAATATTTGAGAAAACCAATCATGCTCACAGAAGCTGCTGAGGCTGAGCGTGAATTTTAGCAGCGCGACTCGACGTCAAGATATGTAGCTAAACTAAACGTTTCATATTTGACAGCTGATTCTTTAAGTCAAAAATGTTAAACAAATGACAAAAATATTCACACAATTTAATACACTTTTTATTTATTTCGCCATTTTGATTTGAAATTGGCTTATGTAATGTCATTTATAATATTATAGAAATATATTATAGAAATATTAACAAAGCCGTGTTCTTCAGATTAGGAAAAAGATTAATAGTAATGAATGTGTGCATATTGTAAATTAATAATTCCATGTATAGCTCTCAGTAAATAAAAAAGCTCAACTTTTTTTAGCCTGTATTGGGCATAAGATAAGTAATGAATGTGTGCATATTGTGAATTAATTAAATAAATTTAGTTACCTAGCTTTCCTGTTAGCCTTGAGTAAATTAACATGTCTATAAAAATGACTCAAATAAAATATATAAATATCAGTTAAACATATGTTTACTTTCTTCACTGACAAAAATGGAAAAACTTTATCAGTCATATCAGCCCACTGACATGGTTTTCAACTTTTCAAGCTGTTGTTATCAAATTTTTTGGCGTTCAGAACATCTTAAAATGCACATATGTAGATCATAGAAATCAAAATGTTCAAAATGTTCTGCCCCCCAAACCCCCCTAACCTCACATTTGGGATCTCAGTGATTATAAACCTGCCTACATTGTATGATTAAGGGATGTAATATGGTCATGCAGAATAGAGACAGAGCATATTTAGGCCACGCCCACACCGGGAGGGAAAACAATCCAACGCTCTCCATTGACTTTGTATTGCGTGAAGCCTTGTCATTTTTGACTTATAACAAAAACAGAACAATGTCTAAAAGCTGCTGTGTGACAAGGTGTACAGCAAACAAGCTAAATAACACAGAAATAAGTTTTTATAAACTGTCGACCCCCCAAAAAACAAGAATTTAAGGAGACAAAAGTGGATACAGGCAATAAAACGTGAAGCATCGGCAGGAAGAATAGGTCAATTTTGGGATCCTGACACTCAGTGTGCCCTAAGTATGCCCATGTGTGCAGTAAACATGTCACTGTTAAGTAAAATATCCAAATGTCAGTTTTATATATCATATTTCCTGTCGCTGATTACGTTACCCTCCAGTGGGTGTAGTTCTCAGTGTAATATAACATGTCGCGCTCTGTCTCAATGGCCTGTATCCACTTTTTTGTCCTTAAACGCTCGTTTTTTGTGTCAACAGCTTATAAAAACTTCTGGGTTTTTCGTTCTGGGTTGTTTAGCTTGTTTGCTGTACACTTTGTCACATATCAGCTTTTATACATTGTTCTGTTTTTTGATAAAAGTCAAAAATGACAAGGAGGCCACTTCATGCAATACAAAGTCAATGGAGACGGTTTGATTGAGCTACTAGTTAATAGTGAGATTGGACCCTAAACTAAAGTGTTACCATTTTTTTTTATATACCCTCCCTAGGTATATATATATATACACCCCAAAATGAAAATCCTAGAATCTACCCTGGATCCGATTATCGTGATTAATCAATTTGACAGGACTTGCATTCATACATAATGGTATGCTAATTCTCAATCTGTGCATCATCTTTCTCTCTATGATAATTTAAAATATACAATTTGATATTATTATGTTATGATTTACAATAACACATTAATGAAGTACTATCATGTAAGCTAAAACCTTTCTGAGGGTCTTACATCCAGTTTGACAGTTGAGGGTAGTCATGGAGTACTAATTAAATATAATACACTCCTATACGTCTCATTGAATAATAATTAAAAACAGCAATAAACTTATATGTGACAACTAACGTTACTTACAGTGATGTTTACAACATTTCTATTCGCATTGCATCAGTGTAATTCTTTCCAAAACTTTTACGTACTACTTTATTTTCAACTATCATTTCATATTAAAAAAATTGATTTCCAGCTACTCGAAACAAATGGCTCTTTGGTTTTATACAATTTCTTTATCTTTTTGATTTCCCCCTGACTGGCTACTGAGAGGGTCCTGTCCAACAATGTCCATTACCAGACGCTGGTCGGTTTAGTAAAGCAACATTGCGTTTTACAACATCACTATAAGTTTAAATATGTGACAATTTCAAAATCTTACTTTAAAGGTGGTCCAGGGTGATTTTATTGTAAAAAATCTTTAGCGGCTCACGTCCTCCATGCTTGCTGTTTGTTACTGGGCATGCGCATTGAGACCCGGAACGAACGTTCCTTCTCCTGACCTCAGACCTGCAGTTCCACCCGGACTGTTTTTACAAGCGGACACGTTCATGTACATGCTGTTGTACATTCACCATTAAAATATGGGTTTTAGTTATGCATAAGCGTCGAACAAAAATCGTGTGAAAATGGATTCCACGATTACAAGCAGTCCGGCTTCCCCACGCACAGAAGGAGAAAGCAAAGATACAGCTGTTGTGTCAGGAAATACAGCAACACTTGTCCTGTCAGACACTAATCTAGTGTGTGTTGAATACCCCGGAGTCGTCAAAAATGTGGGCAGAATGCTGGAGAGCATTGGCGGCGAAGAGGGAGTCTCCAAGGTGAAAATGAGAAAGACACATGCTTTTAGACTAGGTATATTCATTTAGGCTGGATCTGAGTTGTTGCTGCTCTACTGCAGAGAGATGTGATTTCTAGATCAGTCCTTGTGACTTACATTCATCTTTTACATGACTTAAATGGCTGCTGAAAAAAAGACAGCGGAGGAGAAAAGACTCTGACAGCAATGCTTTGCCTGCCTAAGTTTTATTTGTTATTATATAGTACAATAATTGTGATGTCCCTTCCTTGTTTTAAAATACGTAATTTAAGGAATACGTTTAGATGTATTTCTTTGACTGTTTTTATATGTCATTGTATTTTATTCCGTCTGATTTTAAACCATATTTGATTTAATTTAAAGACTTTTTTCCCTACATAAAATAATGATTAAAAAAAGGCAGATGTATTTTATACATTAAGTAAAAGTCAGATGGCGACATCTGGGACAAGTTTACCTCAGAGTGCTTCCTTACCCAAACTGTGGTACCTTTACATGATTTTAAGAGCAATATGTCCTTCTGAACATAGTAAACTATTGTGTATTATATGACAATTTAACAATTTATACTAGTCAATTACCAATTCTTTCCCTACTTGTTTCACCATGTCATGTAAAAATGTAATGTATAAACAAAGAAAAGTGGTGATAACTTAAAATGATGTGTGTATTTTTATTTTAGTATTATGTGTTTATGCTGAGTGTAATAGTAGATTGTATTTTAATCTGGGGATTTTTTTGGACAGACATATGCAGATTCTTCTAAAAGACTTGAACTCCGCTTTCGGCCGAAAGATCCTTTCTGCCATCCTGCTTATGGGAATCGCTACTCCTCCACCAACCTCCTGCTCAGAGTGCGCCGCAGAACCCGCAAAGGAAACAGTTCAGAGACCCAAATCAGCATGGAGATAGTGGGACTTATAGGAACCACATATAAATTTCAAGGTATAAAAGTCTACATTCACCTAATAATATTTTTTTAATAATTTTGTTAATATTTTTAACCACAACTTAAACATATATTATTATTCTTGATCTTTTTTATTTTAAATTATATGCTACATGAATATAGTTTTTAACAGCTGCAATTCCAACTTCACCCAAAAATTACAATTCTGTTATCATGTCCTCACTCGTCTCAGTGTTGAGGGTAGTAACGCATTACAATTATTGCGAGTTACATAATTAAGATTACTTTTTTCAACTAGTAAAGTAACGATTACTTTTAAATTGACAACAAAATGTCTGAGTTACTTTTTCAAATAAGTAACGCAAGTTACATTTGTTTTCCCATTTATTGACTAACAGCTCTCCTGTCCTCATGTTGAGAGAAATCATGAGTAAGTGCAGAGGCGTTGTGTGTGCCATGTAAACATGATGATTGTAGTTCTACACTAAATGTGAGCATGCATTTACTCATCTCACTTGCACAAAAACATTCAGTATTAGTTCTTTCTTTCCGTACTTCGGATGAGACGTTAAACTGAGGTCCTGACTCTCTGTGGTCATTAAAAATCCCAGGATGTCCTTCGATAAAGAGTAGGGGTGTAACCCCGGCATCCTGGCCAAATTTGCCCATTGGCCCCTGTCCATCATGGCCTCCTAATCATCCCCATATATATATATATATATATATATATATATATATATATATATATATATATATATATATATATATATATATATATATATATATATATATATATATACATACGATTGGCTTCATCACTCTGTCTCCTCTCCACCAATCAGCTGGTGTGTGGTGGGCGTTCTGGTGCAATATGGCTGCCGTCGCATCATCCTGGTGGATGCTGCACATTGGTGGTGGATGAGGAGATTTCCCCTTCTATGTAAAGCGCTTTGAGTGCCTAGAAAAGCGCTATATAAATGTAACAATTAACACAAAAGTAACAATGCATTACTTTACATAAAAGTAACTAAGTAATGCAATTAGTTACTTTTTTAGGGATTAATGCAAAATTGTAATGCATTCCTTTTAAAAGTAACTTTTCCCAACACTGCTCACCCTAAAGGAACACAAAAGCTATTTCGAAAAACGTTGTGGTCCAAACAACACTTTATGAACAAACAACAAAACTACTGAGGGTGTCAGGGTAAATGATGGCAAAGTTTTAATTTTTGGTTGGATTATCTCTTTAATACCCAGAAATTCTTATCTTTAATTCTTCAGGAATGGCTGACTTCCAGTACCTGGCGACTCACAACGAACCCGATGGCAACCAGGTGTCTTTGTACGACAAAGTCATTTTGCGCAAACCCGAGAAGAAGGAATTCTACGACAGTCCTGTGCCTCTTTTCCTTCCTCCTCCCATTTTCTCTCGCCTGGACACAGCGGTGGATTATTACTATCGTCCGGATGTATTGCACAGGTAAGCTGGAGTAGGCCTTAGTTCCCAAATGAAGTGACTGGTTGCAGCTGAGTTCAGATATATGCTTGTTTTTGGTGATTTGATTTGTTGATTACATCGTTTGGCTTCCCAATAAACAGCAGGGAGACTGCAATGCAGTCTGTTCTCCTAAAAGATCATCTTATTGCCCCGAATCGGGCTCGCCGGCCAAACAATGCCATTTTTGTCAACTTTGATGACAAGACCATTCCATCAGAACCTCTAGAAGCTGCAGTGGCCAGCTGGAAAAAGGTCTGCGTCCATCCTAGTGATGTAAAGGTAGAGCAGCAACTCAAACAGGTTGGTAAAATGGTTCTACATGTTTTCAATGCGTTAAATAAATCAAGATAATCACAGCATTTGATTTGAAACAAAAACAGCTTAAATTGTAATAATATCTGTTTTTAATGTATTTATGATTAAATAAACGCAGCCTTAACTTTCAAAAGTCTTTTTGACCTCAAACTTTTGAACGGGGGTGTATATATGTAGTTTGAGAGTGCAGGGAGACTCGTTTACATAATTCTCAATGCTTCATAGGAGTGGATGATTGACAACCAGCTGAAAGGGTAAAAATATACATTTTGTTTAAAAAAAGCTGTGAGCAACTATTGGACTACAATTGTGGTTTAATATTATGGGAAAAAGTCCTTATCTTATCATAATCCCACCTGTGCTCCAATGCTGTTTAATTTGGAAATGCTGATTAATTTGATTCGCCTCCGCAGCTTTTCGAGAAAAGGCCCATATGGTCTCGCAATGCCGTCAAGGCCAACGTCAACGTTCACCCTGAGAAAATGAAGCACCTCCTCCCGTATGTGGCGTACTACATGGTGAGTAGATTAACAGAGAAAACTATGTTTAATAAACTTAAATATAATGTTGGTCTCCAAACCCAGCTTATTGCACAGAAAGCAATTAGTGGTGCACAAACACTTGTTAAGTGACACTATCAACGTTTCTGTTTGTTAGTGTGTCCTGTTATAGCAACATTGGTTCAACCAATGGTGTGAGATTGGGGGCGGAAATATCTGAGCTAAAGTTCAAGGTTTGGTAGATGTTGTAACTACCTTTATGTTGCCAAAAAGTACTCCAACTCCATTGACAGCCATTCAAAAGTAAACATTAATTCCATGTTTGGCATAAAATCCTTAAGTTTGTGCAAAACATAATGAGCCCTTATTTGAAAAATAGTTTGTCAAAATCATAAAACGTTTATTTCTAGGCTTAAATTACATTTGATTCCCAAATTTTCAATGTGGGCCCCACCATATATCTCACAACCTCACATGAAACTGTTTATGTGTAGTTAACAGGGCCGTGGAGGAGTTTGTGGGTAAGGTTTGGATACGATCCTCGAAAAACACCTGAAGCAAAAATCTACCAGGTACTAGACTTCAGGATCCGCTACGGAATGAAACATGGTGAGCGATCAACCTAAAACACATTCATAACAATCCCAAACATGATTTATTGCTCGACATAAACATGCCCAGACTGCTATACAAAACTGTGCATAAGAGTGCAGAAACTTTTTTGACACCAGATGTGAGTATAAATAACAATACACACATAAATCCTGTGATTTTCTGTCTTTGTAGGATTTGGTGTCAATGACATGCCAGTGAAATCCAAGAGAAGCGCTTACCATTACAGCCGCCCAACCACTATCAACAGGGCAGGTACACAATGTTCCTTTAATGTGTTCATTACATAATTATTTAGTTTTTCACAACTATTTTTTTACCCCCTCTCTGACCTTTAGAATCCAATAGGTTTTGGTTCTAAAACTTAAAGCGATTCATGTTCATTCAAAAGTTTGGGGTCTGTAATTTTTTTATGTTTTGTAAAGAAGTCTCTTAAGCTCACCAAGGCTGCATTTATTTGATCAAAAATACAGTAAAAAATGATGAAAATATTGTGAAATTTAAAATAACTGTTTTCTGTTTAAAAATGTTTTAAAATATAATTTATTCCTGTGATTCAAAGCTGAATTTTCAGCATCATTACTCCAGTCTTCAGTGTCACACGATCCTTCAGAAATCATTCTAATATGCTGATTTGCTGCTCAAGAAACATTTCTTATTATTATCAATGTTGAAAACAGTCTAAATATTTTTGTGGAAAGTTTGACATTTTTCAGGATGATTTGATTAATAGAAAGTTCAACAGAACAGCATTTATTTAAAATAGAAATCTTTTGTATTATAAATATCTTTACTGTCACATTTGATCAGTTGAATGTATCCTTGCTGAATACAAGTATTAATTTCTATTTTTTTAAAAGCATGTACTGACCCCAAAACCTTTGAATGGTATAGTGTAGTAAACTTTTGGACTGTAAATGATCAAAGCTTTTCATGGTCGTGTATGGTTGTTTGTTTCGTTCACTTCTTTAGTTCCTCAAGCTGCAAGCGTGACTGACATTACCCAGGAGAGTCCTTCATCTTCAGGACCCAAACCTGCAACTGCGAAGTACATACTAAAGGTATTTTCAGTTATTTCATTTTTAATTTAAGTGTTATATCACAGTGGATTTCGCTTTGATCAGCAGTTAATGTCGAGGAAGCACTTTAAAACAGTTTTGTGGAATTTTCTCTCAAGGACTCTATCTACATCTTCCGGGACGGAATGCTTCCTCCATACCGGCAGATGTTCTACCAGCTGTGTGATCTGGATGTAGAAAAGTAAGAACTTTAAACACAATCTCATTGCAATTCTTAAAGGGGCACTTCAGCGCTGGGAAGATGAATGTGTATTTAAACTGGGCATTTATGTAGTAGAAATGTGAAATTATTTTAGAAGTTGGTGCCTTCTAGACCGAGAAAAGCCAGAAAATTTATTTTTGGCTCATGTGGATGAAAGACAACAACTCCCAGAATGCACTTGCTTCGCTGCCCTACCAGGCCACTCCCAAGCCACACCTATCATTTGCCCACCGCAGCACCGCCCCACCGTCGTTTTCATTTTTATAGTAATAAAATAATTTAGAGAACAGACACTACAATGAAAAACTGAATGTGTCTGACTAATACAGCATGAGCCGAGCTAGAGTCGCAGCACAAACGCAGCAGGAGTCAGATTTCATTCATTATGAGAGCAAAAAGCTGACAGACAAGAAGCATTTCAAAGCGAAATGCGCCTATTTAAGTGAGTTTGTCACTGTACTGTTTTGTTGTGTTTTTCATTAAGAATAATAGGCTAATGAACCCACAATTCAAGCAACCCGCCCCCGAATGGGCACTAATTGAGCAACTAAAATGAGCATGGCCACATTGTCATTCATTCACGGCTGCACAGTCATTCACGGTGTGTGTCCAGTCTGGCGCGTTTTCAGTTCATGCCTATGGAAGCTTAACTTTAAAGGAATTCATTGAAAACACTTGCTTTGCTCCGCACCGCTCCGTTATGAATGCCCGAGCGGCGGCCATGCTCATTTTACAGTCTGTGAGTGAGATCCCACCCCCTATGGCATCAAGCTCCTTCTACTGGCTGTAGTCTCTAGCCTCTGGTCAAAATAGCCTCCGATGACGCTAAATGACGATTTTTGCGTCATCTGAGGTTTTTTTACAGACAAAAAATAAAGAAATCTCTCGTCTCAGGGGGACATGAGGGAGGGAAGCACGGTCATTCAAATATACTACCTGGTTTCTGATGCAAAGCTTAATGCTAATCGGTGAAGTAACCCTTTAAGTATTTTATGTTTTGTCAAATTTGTGGCTAATTCGTATTAATTCTTACAATCTCATTTGGAAATATCTTTTCGTACGATCTGCTAACGCCCCAGGGATGGGTATGTTTAGGGACCTTCATGCTTACTTTTTTCTAATAATCTACATTTTTGTACTCTTCGCATCATATGAATTAATATAAAAAAGGGTTATTATAGTTTACTAAAACTAAAACCTTTGTCACTTGAAATAAAATCATTTTAACTGAAAAATTTAAATGTAAACTTATTAACTACCTTAAACTTATTTTATTTCAGCTAGTTGCCAACATTCGCATTGTCATTTAGTTTAAGTTGATGTACTAAAATAACTAAAACTGAAATAATTATAAAAACTATATATATGGACATTTAAAAAAATATATATTAAAAGGTACACCATGTATTTTTTGGTTGTGCTTTGGCTCTGCATGACGCAAATAAATATGACTCTTCACAATAGATAATGCTTTACAATGAACTCTGTTAGAGAGCTACATATAGCAATTTGTCTGTTCAATAAAAAACCTTACTCACCTGCTGAGTAATAAAAACACAGTCTCTGCAAATCCCTTGGTTCTCGCCATCTCTGAAAAGCCATGCCAATGTTGATTCTCGTTTTATTACGAGCTCTTGTCGCGTTCTCTTTTTGCCAGCAGACTCTCCTTTGTTGAAGGAACACTCCACTTTTTTGGGGGAAATAGGCTCATTTTCCAACTCCCCTAGAGTTAAACAGTTGAGTTTTACCGTTTTCGAATCCATTCAGCCGATCTCCCGGTCTGGCAGTAGCACTTTTAGCATAGCTTAGCATAGATCATTGAATCTGATTAGACCGTTAGCATCTCGCTCAAAAATGACCAAAGACTTATTTGGTCATGACTTATGGGTGCAGCAGGCGCAGTGATATTACGCAGCACCTGAACGGCAGCACGCTCCCTGTGCAAGCAGGTTGTCACGTTGGTTATGTTGACGGAAGTTAGTCTATTTTCAGGCGCCGCGTAATATCATTGCGCCTGCTGCACCCATGGTACGGCAGCAAAGTTCCTTGATTATTACGCAGGAATGAGAGTATATAGTTCCTACCCATATCGGTCTAGAAAATCACAACTTTTCATTTTCCGTCTGTCTTAATACATGATGTAACTACAGAAGAGTCCAGCTTTAAATAGGAAAAATATCAAAACTCTTTGGTCATTTTTGAGCGAGATGCTAACGGTCTAATCCGATTCAATGATCTATGCTAAGCTATGCTAAAAGTGCTACTGCCAGACCGGGAGATCGGCTGAATGGATTTGAAAACGGTAAAACTCAGCTGTTTAACTCTAGGGGAGTTGGAAAATTTGCCTATTTTCAAAAAAAGTGGAGTTTTCCTTTAAGCGTTTTTTAAAACGCATGATTCCCCGAAGGTTGGAGATGTCAACCATGTCAACATTTCGCTCGTTGTAACAACTAACCTGCTACTCCCACACCATACACACATCAAAGTAGCCAGAGCAACTTTTCTATATTTACCAATATGACGATTCACTTAAGAAGGCCTTTATTAACCCCCCGGAGCCATGTGGATTACTTTTATAAGTGCTGGTCACCCTAAATTAGGTTGGAATTTTGATGTCTTTCTTTTCAATCATTCAACCATTCCACTCTTCCTGACCTTTACAGCACTTTTTTCCTTTTAAGAATAAGGAATATCATCCAGAAGAATGATGGAAAAGAGGAAGTTTGTGATGAGAGAGATGGCTGGTGTGTGCCCCATACGGCCGACGATCTCAGGAATATAATTTCTGGAATGATCCAGCAACACGTCCAAGTTAACCGCCCAGGTAAAACACACAACAACAACAAAAATCAATGCATTGTTAATTATTAAATATAATAATAGCAAAATAATATTTATTTAATAGAAATGGCTTTATTTTTAATATTGGGATATTTTATTGCTGTAGCATCATCCACCCAAAAGCCTAAACGAACTAGACCCAAAACTGCTGACAGCGGAGAAGAGGAAGATGACGATGAGGATGATGAGGATGATGATGAAGATTACAAGCCTTCTGATGGGAGTGACAACGAAATGGAAACTGAGATTGCAGATTACATGTAATTCCTCATTAGTTTCATATTATAAAGGATTGGATGTGTAAATGTTAATGTAAAAAACAACTTTGTACACTGATAGACATATTTTTTCCCCCCATTCTTCAAAAAAGTATCTGACATTCAGTAATAAGAGTGAAGTTATGACAGTTATTAACAGTATCAAAATAAAGTCACACAGTTGTTATTTGTATATTTTGGATACTTCTATGCATATTTTTTCTTCTTCTGATTACCGCACAGCATTTATATATAGTACCGGTCAAAAGTTTGGAAACATTACTATTTTTCATGTTTTTGAAAGAAGTAATTTGTTTGATCAAAAATACAGAAAAAAACTGTAATATTGTGAAATATTTTTAAAATTTAAAATAATGGTTTTCTATTTTAATATACTTTAAAATATCACTTGTTTTTTGTGATGCAAAGCTTGATTTTTATTAGCCATTATTCCAGGTTCACATGATCCTTCAGAAATCATTCTAATATACTGATTTATTATCAATGTTGGAAACAGTTGTACTGCTTAATATGTTTTAATAACCCTTTTTCAGGATTCTTTGATTAAAAAGTAAAAAAAAAGAACAGCATTTATTTAAAATAGAAATCGTTTGTAACAATATACTGTTCAAAAGTTTGGGTTCAGTATTTTTTTTATTTATTTTCTTAAAATAAATTCATAATTTTTTATCAGCAAGGATGTGTTCAATTGATAAAAAGATTTCTATTTTGAATAAATGCTGTTCTTTTCAACTTTTTATTCTTCAATGAATCCTCAAAAAAGTATCACAAGTTCCAAAAATATATTAAGCAGCAGAACTGTGTTTCTAACATTGATAATATATTGGAATGATTTCTGAAGGATCATGTGACACTTAAGACTGGAGTAATGGCTGATGAAAATTCAGCTTTGGATCACAGAAATAAATAATATTTTTAAGTATATTAACATAGAAAACCATTAATTTAAATTGTAATAATATTTCACAATATTTGTTTTTTTTTCTGTGTTTTTGATCAAATAAATGCAGCCTTGGTGAGCTTGAGACGTCTTTTAAAAATATAAAAAATAATTTTTCCAAACTTTTGACTGATATTGACTGTATATTATGTATACATATATTATGTATTTTAACTGTATATTATGTATACAGGCATTATATATTAGAACTCATTATATATTATATATATATATATATATATATATATATATATACACTCTAAAAAAATAATATAATCAATAATATATGACAACATGTATTTTTACATTGCCCTAACTCATCAAAACAAGTTGAGCAATTTTCAACTTTTTTAATAAGTTAACTCATTTAAGTCAGTTTAAAGTAATTTAAGTTGAAATGACTTAAATACCCAAGTTGATTGTAATTACGAAAATGAAGGCAGCAACTTTTTTTTTAAAGTGTACCATTCAAAAGTTAATGCTTTTATTCAGCAAGGATGCATTAAATTTATCAAAACTGCAGTAAAGACTTTTACATTTACAATAGATTTCTATTTTAAACAAATACTTTTCCTTTGAACATTCTTCTCAGTAAAGAATCCTGAAAAAAATGTATTATGATTTCCACAAACATATTAATCAGCACAGAACATCAGCATATTAGATTGATTTCTGAAGGAGCAAAGACTGGAGTGATGATGCTGAAATCACAGTAGTGATTCTGTATCACAGTAGTAAATTACATTTTAAAATATAAATAAATTATTGAATAAAATGCAGGCTTCTTTCAATAGACTGCTTTTTTTTTTTTGCTTTTTTTTTATCATAAACGTTTATTTATTTATTTGTAGCCAACACTTTAAGATGTGTTTATACAGAAAGTACATTTAAAAAACAAATCATGTGCCAACTAGCCTATATTGTATTTAAACATTTTGGCATATGGTGAATTGATATGTTTATTGCTTTGGTTGACAAAAGTCTTTTAAGACATTATTCTGCAAAGTAGCACAAAAGTTTTTATCAAATATTTCTCTGTAATGGAAAATATTTTTGTTTCTGTCGTTAATATTACACAAAGCTCTAATGAACACCACACAAATTTTCCATGAGAGTTTAACACAACTGCACACATGTTGTCCAGTTACTAGAGGGACTGTGTACTTTCGGGGTAAGATACGCCTTTGGAACACCTGGGAAGAGAGATATGATTTGGTTTGTTTATAAAAGCGGACATAACTCGCACCAGTGCCACACTTGCAGCCACTGTCTGACGATGGCGATGCTGGGAGTTTTCATCTCTGCTGCCCTCATCCTGGGGACGGCAAATGCATCTTCCGTAAGTTATTATATGCATTCAATGAATGTTTTGTGTTTAATTGTATTACAGTCAATTTGGGGATTTAAAGAGTTCATATCCATCCCACCAAAAACGTGTTCGTTACAATAATAACGCTTTACGTATTTAACAGTTCATTATGTTTATGTATTAGTTTAGTTTAAAAATGTTAATATTAAAAAAGAAGAAATCATTATATCTATTTTAACTTTAATATGTAGCCTCTAAGGGGTTATGATAAAAACGTTTACTTTTCCGAGAGAAAGTCTGCATTTGTAATGCAGTTTTGCAAGCAAATTTTTTATTTCTAGTTTCATGCTGACGCAGTTATCATTTTCAGGTCTAGCGCCACGTTGTTTAAATAGCAAATGCACTCGCGTCCGTCTGTTCGCCCATGGCCGTGCTGGTCTGAAAACGAGGTGTGTTCAGGTGCATTGTTGGCGCGTTGCTATTTTGAGGCAACTGAAAACGACTGTGCCATTGACCAACAGAAACCAGGTCTAAGTCAATGGGCCCAATTTTAACGATCTGAGCGCGTGGTCTGAAGCGCATGGTGCACTTCGGGCATGTCTGAATCCACTTTTGCTAGTTTAACGAATGAAAAAAACGGTTGGAGCGCCAGACGCATGGTCCAAAAGAGTTGTACCTAGTCTCTTAATGAGTCATGGGTGTGTTTTGGGCGTAACGTGCAATAAACCAATCAGTCTAGTCTCCCATTTCCTTTAAAAGCCAGTTGTGCTTGCCAATTTGCGAGTGGAAAGACCAGAGTGTACATGCGTACACAGAGTGTATAGGCACACATGTGCCCTTTAAATAACACAAAAAATACTTCGCTATTGACTTAAGACCAGGTTTTTTGTTGGTCAATGGCTCAGTCGTTTTCATTTGCCTCAAAATAGCAACGCGCCAACAATGCGCCTGAACACACCTCGTTTTCAGATCAGCACAACAGATGGGCATGAGTGCATTTGCTATTTAAACAACGTGACGCTGAACGTGAAAATTATAACTGCGTCGGGCTGAAACTAGCAAAAAACACTTGCATCGCACTTGGCGTTGCACTGTGCTGGGTGTGTTATAGGGCCCAATAGAGCAGGTTTTTTTGTGTTATTTAAAGGGCTCCTTAGTAATATGAGGCTATAGGCAGGTACAATGCGCATACACATTTCTTATTACACACACAGGGATGTGCAGCCGAGCAGCACACAAACATTTTTAAATATTAAGAATAAAAGGATTCCTCTCTGGAGTAGCGTTCAGTCTTTCCGCTCGTAAATGCTGCCATGTAAATAGCGAATCCGCCATGGTGCAAGTGCAACTGACTTTTAAAGGGAATGAGATGAGACTCTGATTGGTTTATTGAACGTTACCACCCAAAACACACCCATGACTCATTAAGAGATTAGGGACAACCTTTTTGGACCATGCGCCTGGTGCGGCGACCATTTTTTCCCTCCGTTAAACTAGCAAAAGTGGATTCAGACATGCCCTAAGTGCACCTGCACATTTTTCCCCCATTATCAATTAAAGTTAAAATAGAAATAATTAACGGACTTTATTATTTGTTCTTTACCAATATAATAACTTGATTATTAAGCTAAACTAACTTGCATAAATATAATATGTTAAGCAAAATAATATGTTAATCATATAATATAATGTGACGCAATATTATTAATAATAATAAAAAAAAATATATATATTTTCTATCATATTTTTTTAACTTGGTATTTTAACTAAAATTCTAAACCTGATACTGCATAGAAGTGTTCTGTATTGTATGGTTTTCCTGCAAAAAGAATGACATTCAATGTGGCAGGAAGTGGCTTAAAATACTATGCTATGCTGCAATCTCTAACAAAATTGAATTGTGAACATGTTGCAGTTGGGATCCGTGTACACCGAGGGTGGGATGGTACAGGGAAAGAGTCATAGTGTTGGTCTCCTCCGCTATATGGACGTGTTCAAGGGAATTCCTTTTGCTGCTCCACCTGGCAGATTGGCGAAGCCGGTTCGTCACCCAGGCTGGGATGGTGCGTATAGGCCTACCTTATTAGACCTAGCTAGGGTCTACAATAAGTAAGTGAGTGTATTGACGGCTTACTCTTGTTGCCTCTACCTGCACAGGCGTTCTGAAAGCCAATGACTACGGACCAAGGTGTATGCAGCTCAATATTGTTGGTAAAGATGTCTTGGGAAGTGAGGACTGTCTCTACCTGAACATCTGGGTCCCTCAGGGACGTACTGGTAATGCAAACCTCAAAAACAAAAAAAAGTATGTTAAAGGGATAGTTTTCCAAAGAAAATGAAAATTCTGTCATTATTTACTCACCCTCATGTCATTCCAAACGTCTCTGTCTTCCGTGAAACACTTTTTGTTCATGCGATGAAAGTCAATGGGGTCCAATGTTGTTCTGACAGAATTTAAATTTTTGATGAACTAGCCCTTTAAGAATAACATTTGAACAAATATGTAGTCAAATATGAATTCGCCCCTCCTTTTTGCAGTGTCTACCAATCTGCCTGTTATGGTGTTCATCTATGGTGGCGGCTTCCTGATGGGTGGCGGTCAGGGTGCAAACTTCTTGGGCAACTACCTGTACGACGGAACTGAGATGGCAGATAGAGGAAATGTCATCGTGGTGACGTTCAACTACCGTGTCGGAGCCCTCGGATTCCTCAGCACCGGAGATGCCGAAGCAGCTGGTAATTTTCATTTGAATATAGGCTTAAGTCATACAAATATGATAGATCACAGTAGGGAAAAAACGTAGCCCAAAGAGGAACAAATTCCCTTATGTAACACCTCCTGTTTGAACCGCTCGCTCTAACAAGGGGGCTAAAGGCTGCAACCTCTAGCGTCAGTCGCTGGAGCATCTGTTGAGATCAGAGGAGTGAGGTTTACTTGCGCAGCAACTACTAGCCTTGGTTACACTAAGGTAAAACACATTTTTTTAAATGCTTTTGCGACCGAATGCGGATTCGCAATGTTTTTTCAATTGTATGCGAATTCAACGTTTTTCGGGGGAGCGCCAAATTTCTCGGTGGAACACAAATCTTTAGCAAGAGCATATTTTTTCCTCCCATCCCATCTTTTTCCCACCGCCATATCCCTTAGGAGCTCCATTCCTTTGCAAAACATCTGCGTTCCATTGCAAAAATTGTTGTCTGGGTTGCTTCCCCCCCCCCCAAGAAACTTTGCGTAAAGCAACCCAGCCAACAATTTTTGGTTCTGCAGAACGTTGTCAGAAAGTTTGTTTTTGTTAGCCATTAAGTTTTCTTAACGGAAATGAACGTTAGATTTTGGAGTGTAGAACGTTATTCTAACATTACTTTAATGTTCCCTAGCATTATTTTAACGTTGCTTTAATGTTATTCTAACAACGTTAACCGTCAATTTTTAAATTACGCAAGTGCAGTTTTCTGTGGAGGACAGGAGAAAGTGCGTGCTGGAGAAGTAAATGTAGATAGAAACAACCCACAAATGTATGCTTTCTGTGCTTTTCACACTATACCCTGGCTTAAAGGGATAGTTCACCCAAAAATGAAAATTCTGTCATCATTTACTCACCCTCAAGTTGTTCCTAACCTGTATAAATGTCTTTGTTCTGCTGAACACAAAGGAAGATATTTGGAAGAATGGGGGGCAGATCTCGCCCGCCATTGACTACCATAGTATTTTTTTTTTTGCTACTATGGTAGTCAATGGGGGGTGAGATCTGCTTGGTTACAAACATCCTTCCAAATATCTTCCTTTGTGTACAGCCGAACAAATAAATGTATACAGGTTTTGAACAACTTGAGCGTGAGAAAATGATGACAGAATTTTCATTTTTGGGTGAACTATCACTTTAATATTTTAGTTTTTAATATAAATATATATTACATTTAATATAAATAAATATATATATATATATATAAAATATATATATTTTTTAATTAAAAATATAAAAATGTGTAATAATGAAAAAATAAATACCCTGCAACGTTATTTAAATGATGATCTGAACATTTCCTGGTCAATAGGAAACTATGGCCTGTGGGATCAGCACGCTGCTATCTCTTGGGTACACAGGAACATCAGGAATTTCGGAGGCAATCCCGACAACATCACTCTCTTTGGCGAGTCAGCAGGTGGAGCCAGTGTAAACTTCCAGGTGCTACATAAAAAAAAAATCTAAAATTAATATTCTGCTTGCATGCTTGTGTATTACATTTTAATGAGTGTGTGTACATGTGCTATACTTGCTAGGACGAGGTCAATAATGCAAACTGTTGAAGTAGCCCTCGTTGAAAGGCTCATAAAATGGCAAAATAATGTTTTCACTTTAAATCTAATGGCAACAGGTTTGTTGGAGTGCTTGGTTTTTTTGTCCTCTGTAATATAGGTTGATAGTTCTAAGGTCTTTTGTTTGTCCCATCCTGCACAGATTCTTTCCCCTAAAAACAAGGGCCTGATCCGCAGAGCCATCTCACAGAGTGGCGTTGCTCTCTGTCCCTGGGCCGTCAACAGAAACCCTCGACAAGAGGCTGAGAGGGTGAGCTTCATCTGCATGAATGTCCCACATTACTGACTACTCATTATAAAACAGACATTGTGAACAGTACTAGCATTTTATATACAGTGGTCCCAAAATCCTAGGGGGTTTGTTTACTCTCATTCCCAACCGTTTGCGAAACACTTTACTGTACACTTGCTAGTGTTTACTTAGTGAAGTCACCTGTTCTGTTTCACATACAGACTGCCACGGTCAGTTAATAATTAATGAATATATGTATAACATCTTGCTTTATTTCAACTACAGTTACAATTATTTCAATTGTTTTTTTGTGTGCACATTTAGATCGCAAGGAAGGTAGGATGTCCCACTGATAGCAAGATGGTGTCTTGTCTGAAGATGACAGATCCAAAGGCTGTAACTCTTGCTGGGAATGTGGACTTCAGTACATCTGCTACTGGTAAAAAAAAAGTGCAATTTTAGCCCTTTTTGCATTCTTTTTATAGCAATAGTTCAACTAAAATTAAAATTCAGTCATCATTTACTCACTCTCATGCCGTACCAAACCTGCACGACAACTTCCAAAGAATGGGAATACCAAATTGATGAGTAAATTATGACATATTTTTTAGTGAAATATCCCTTTAAATGGTTAAACTGCTGCTTAAAACCACAGTAAATGCAATGCAAAGTAAAAAAATCGGACAATCTTTTCCAGATCCCATTGTGCACAAACTGGGTCTGTCCCCCGTCATCGATGGTGACTTCGTCCCCAGCGAGCCTGAAACCCTTTTCGGAAATGCTGCTGACATTGACTACATCGCTGGAGTCAATGACATGGATGGCCACATCTTTGCCACTCTTGACGTCCCCTCTATCAACAATGCTCTGGAGTCCACCCCTGCGTAAGTGTGCAACATCAGGGTCATCTGGAATCATTTTGAGAATTGTATAGACCCCATAAAACCAGAGGCAGAGTTTTGTGGCTTTTGTTTATGTCTGTTAGCTTTGAAGCCATCTATGTGCTAGCGTACTATTTAAAGCTAAAAGTTGGCAAAAGTAAGCTTTAGGAGACCTCTTTTTTTTTCTGGCCCGATACATTTCAAAAATATGCTTAACCCTCTGGGGGTCTTCATTTATGGGGCACACTCAGGGCCTACAGGTCAAAAATGACCCGGAGGGCGGGATAAAGATAAAAAAGATTTGAGTAAAATCGATGAAATATATTTTTGTTCAATAATATTTTTTCTTTTCTTTTTTGGTGTTTTGAGATAATTTTATGATTTATAATTAATATTTATGCAATAATTATGAACCATTTTTTCCCATTGAATATAATAAAAAATGAATATATATATATATATATATATATATATATATATATATATATTTTTTTTTTTTTTTTTTAGTTTTTTTTTATTTTTATTTTTTTTATTAAAGCTGTATTTCATTTTAGAGTCAAGCCTAGGCCTCATGAAAGCAATTTTTTAAATGAGATCAGTGCCATCCGGTGGACACATTGAGCATTTTTATCACGCAATAGCACATTTTTACCACTATAGTGGATCTTGCATTTTATTAAAAAAATGTTAAAAAACATAGCTTCATCGGAATGGTCCGAAACTTGGTGACTTTATTTGGTACTTGGTATATGAACACCCAAAACAATTGGGGACAGGATTTGAAAAGTCTGAGTGGTCGTAAAAAAAAAATAGTCACACTCAGGACCTTCGGGTCAAAAATGACCCCCATAGGAAATTAATGGGAAATTAGTTTCTTTGTGCATACAATCTACAAATCAGCCAGGATGCAGAAAAAAAGGACTCAACAGTGAAGGGGTGAATCTCTAAAACATCAAGAGTGCAAAACAGACAAAAAAACTCACACACACACACTTATACACACAAAAACACACGCACACACAAATTACCATTCCAAATTGCCATTCCAAAAGCTAATTGTGTTTTTGTGTGTGTGTGTGTGTGTGAGAGTTTTTTTGTGTGGTTTGCACTCTTGATGTTTAAGAGATTCACCCCTGCACTGTTGAGTCCTTTTTTCTGCATCCTGGCTGATTTGTAGATTGTATGCACAAAAAAACTCTGTATTTTCATATTTTTGCCAATTTCCCATTCATTTCCTATGGGGTTCATTTTTGACCCAAAGGTCCTGAGTGTGACTATTTTTTTTACGACCACTTAGACTTTTCTAATCCTGTCCCCAATTTTTTGGGGTGTTCATATACCAAGTACCAATAAAGTCACCAAGTTTCGAATCCATTCCGATGAAGCTACGATTTAAAAAAAAAAAATGTTTTTAAAAATTCGGGTCAGAAATGACCGAAGAGCCCCAGAGGGTTAATATCTTTAAAAGTGCAGCTTAAGGAATATATTTTTCAAATTCGAAAAAAAAAAAAATTAATTAAATGGTTAGTTCACCCAAAAATGAAAATTCTGTCATTAATTACTCACCCTCATGTCGTTCGACACCCGTAAGACCTCCGTTCATATTCGGAACACAAATGAAGATATTTTTGTTGAAAGCTGATGGCTGAGAAAGGCTTCAGATAGGCCTCCATTGGCATTCAGTACATTAATACTCCCAAGACCCATAAAAGGCACTTAAAATGTCGTTACAAAGTCCATCTCACCACAGTGGCTCTACAATAATTTTACGATGCGACGACAATAGTTTTTGTGCGCAAAAAAAAATCTAAATAACACCTTTATCCAACTTGTTATTGTCTTCCGTGTGTGCCTCCACGATGCATGCGCGAGAATATGACGTAGCGCCAGCGTACGGGAATCCATGGAATGCACACTTGAACCCCATTTTGAGAACTACGCTGAGACCTAAAGCACGATCAATGTAGAATCCAACAGCTTAGACACGCGCGTCTTCCTCTGCTTGTAAACAAATCGCTTCTGGGTCATGTGTCCAAACGCCGGATCTGCGTCATATTCTCACGCATGCGTCGTGGAGGCACACACGGAAGGCAGTAACAAGTTGGATAAAGGTGTTATTTTGATTTTTTTTTTGCGCACAAAAACTATTGTCGTCGCATCGTAAAATTATTGTAGAGCCACTGTGGTGAGATGGACTTTGTAACGACATTTTAAGTGCCTTTTATGGGTCTTGGGAGTATTAATGTACTGAATGCCAATGGAGGCCTATCTGAAGCCTTTCTCAGCCGTCAGCTTTCAACAAAAATATCTTCATTTGTGTTCTGAAGATGAACGGAGGTCTTATGGGTGTCGAACGACATGAGGGTGAGTAATTAATGACAGAATTTTCATTTTTGGGTGAACTAACCCTTTAAAAGTGGTAAAATGACTATAATATAAAATGTACTTTAAGGGGCAAGAAAATATATTTCTAATCTTAAAATATAAATGTATTTTTTGAACAATATTAATAAAAAAATCTATAAAAATACACAATAAAGAGAGGAATTGAAAGTAACTAAAACGTGCATGCGTATGTAAACTTATTTAAACATTTTAGCAATATATTTATGGCAATTTTTTTATATTTGAAAAATAAATAATAATACATTTTTTATATTTGAAAAATAAATAAATATACACTACTGTTCAAAAGTTTGGGGTTTGTAAAATGTTTTTTGAAATGAGTCTCTTCTGCTCACCAAGGCTGAATTTATTTGATCAAAAATACAGTAAAACAGAAATATTGTAAAATATCCCTACAAATAAAATATTTGATTTAATATATTTATTCCTGTGATGACAAAACTGAATTTTCAGCATAATTACTCCAGGCTTCAGTGTCACATGATCCCTCAGAAATCATTGTAATATGTGACCCTGGACCATAAAACGAGTTATAAGGGTCAATGTTTGGAAAATTGAGATGTGTACATCATCTAAAAGCTGAATGAATAAATATAATAATTATTAATAAATAAGCTTTCCATTGATATATGGTTTATTAGGATAGGACAATATTTGGCCGAGATACAACTATTTGAAAATCTGGAATCTGAGAGTGCAAAAATATATTTACGGTAGGAAATTTACAAAATATCTTCATGGAACATCATTTTTGCTTAATGTAATGATTTTTGGCATAAAAGAAAAAAATCGATAATTTTGACCCATATAGTGTATTGTTGGCTTGGCTATTGCCACAGATATACCCGTGCGACTTATGACTGGTTTTGAGGTTCAGGGTCATGTAAGCTGATTTGTTGCACAATTATATTATTATCAATGTTGAAAACAGTTGTGCTGCTTAATATTTTTGTGGAAACATTTTTTTTAAGAGTCTGATAGAATAGAAAGTTCAAAAGGACAGCATTTATTTGTAATAGAAATCTTTTGTAACATTATAAATGTATTTACTGACATTTTTGATCAATACAATGCATCCTTTCTGATGCATTACATTTATTTATTTTTAAATTGTACTGATTCCAACCGTTTAAACGGTAGTGTATATCTGAAAATATGTTACAATCTTTGTTTTCTGGAAAAACAGTGATGCAAGCTAAAAGCAACTGGCCTTGCAACAAAGATGTCCTGTGCAGAAAACGTTAATATTTAATATAAATAACTTTAAGAATGGCTTTTAATAATCCAAACAACAGCATAATTAAAAAAAATCTGCTATTGATTTATTACAGGGATGCTGTCAAGGCTCTCTCGATTTCCCTGTCTAAAGATAGAGGACAAGAAGCTGGTGCCGCAACTTATCAGGAGTACACAGTCAATTGGGGTAGTAACCCTAGTGATAAGGATATTAAGAAAACAGTTGTGGACATTGAGACGGACTACATCTTCCTGGTGCCAACCCAAGCAGCCCTGTACCTCCACACTGACCATGCCAAGTAAACTGACTTCATCTTCTTATTTACTGACCTCTAAAATGTGAACTGATAGAAACCTTAAAACAACCCTTTTTCCCCATTAGATCCGCACGAACCTACTCCTACCTGTTCACCGAGCCCTCTCGCATGCCTATTTACCCACTCTGGATGGGTGCCGATCACGCTGACGACCTGCAGTATGTGTTTGGCAAGCCTTTCGATACTCCTTTGGGCTACTTTCCTCGCCATCGTGACGTCGCCAAATACATGATTGCCTACTGGACCAATTTTGCTCAAACTGGGTATATGAACATAAAAATACTTACAATATTAAAATACTTCATCTTATTCCACTGTAATGTGTAGAGGCATCTATACAAGTGAATATATATGTGTGTATATATATATATATATATATATATATATATATATATATATATATATATATATATATATATATATATATATATATATATATATATATATATATATATATATATATATATATATATATATATATATATATATATATATATATATATATATATATATATATATATATATACACACACACACACACTGTATATATGCGCAGTTCCGTTTGGTGCCACTACTGAAAATTGGAGAATGGAGATACCACGGTTTTTTTTTTTTTCCATTTTGTGGCGCATAATGATAGCTAAAATATCTCTTTGTCGGTCTCTTTCTCTCTCCCTCACAGTGACCCTAACAAAGGTGAGTCCAGTGTTCCTGTAGCCTGGCCCGAGTTCGCCAGCACTGGCCATAAGTACGTAGACATCAACTACAATATGAACAAGAACAGTGTGAAGCAGATGTTGAGGACGCGCATGGTTTACTACTGGACTTCCGTCTTTGCCAGCTACCCTACTGTCTAGAAGAGCTGAGTACTGCTAACCTGACTACAGAATCATTTAGCAGTTAATATCGTGCTAAGATTCATGCAATAAACAAAATATATGATCAAAACCAGCTAACAGTTTTCCTTTATTTATTTGCCACACTGTTCAGTGCTCCAGTTAGCTGAGAAAAGGTTTACTAAAGACAACATTTTCTTAGCAGTTAACGTCATTTCTAAGATTCTTAGATAACTCTAGAAATGTTCCAATAGACACTTTTCACATTTCTGGGTTTCTCAGAGCGGAAGTCGTCATAGTTGGGTTAAATTTTATAGCGGTGAATTAGCGTATACATTAAATATATTTTATGTGTCCCCATTTGCTCAAATAGCAAAAGAAAAACTCCACAATAGTGATTTCACAACTTTCAAAAAGAGGGAAAAATAGTGAGATTGATAACGGTATTGAAGAGAGATAGGCTATATGTTAATTTTTACCATCACTCCCATAGACGCTGTATTAGAAACACCCTCACAGCAGCGGTAACTTGTTTTTTGTTATTTGATGCAAAAGTAATATAATACAATGTATTAGTGTTATAAATGTACATACATAAAAAAAAGAAAGAAAATGCAAAAAACTTTGCAGGATTTACGATAATGGTGACCGTTAAAACGCGTCATCACAGTCTGTGAAAAGGGTCTATCTGTCAAACTCCACTCCTGGAGGGCCACTGTCCTGCACAAGCTCCAAAACACCTGCCTGGAAGTTTCTAGCAGAGATGGACTTATTATTGGGAGATACAAGGGTCCATGGCTCTACCATTTGAAAATGCATTACGGCAAACTTAACTAACGTGTGCCTTGATAACCACCCGCATTACAGCCATTACAACGTCATTGAATTTCGTTTAGTTGCGCAACAGTCACTCACTGTTTGCAGATACCATAGAAATGAATGAGACGTGCCTTAAATTGAAACATACCTGTCTCTTATAAAACAGCATTTTTTTCTAAAAATAGATCAATCTAAAATGAATGCTTAAGAGTGAACGTGTTGAAGATTAGCCGATGGGCTGTCAAATCATTAAATGATAAGCCATTTCCTCACAAGAGTGTTTTTTCAGTGTAGCGAAGCCTCTCCTCCATTGACATCCATTTAAAAAAACATCCTCTTGTCTCCTTTCCTGCGCACCACAGCGTTATACTTTTTCCGGCTAAGGTTACAGGCTTGTGGCTTTCTAGTAATCCTGAAGATGAATCCTTGGTTAGCTTCAAGTGTGTGTAATTATGGTTGGAGCTAAACTCTGCATGACGGTGGCCCTCCAGGAACTGAGTTTGATACCCCTGCACTGCATTAAAGGTGCACTATGTAAAAAAAAATTCAGTAAAATATCCAAAAACCACAAGGCCAGTGTTATATATTTTGTTCAGTTGAGTACTTACAATATCCCAAATGTTTCCATCTATTAGTAAATCGTGAGAAATTGCTATTTTAACCAAGGAACCGGGACGTGTGAGGGAGTCGCCTGTCGATTGCGTCATATCTGCGTTACCCTCGGTTTTATTTTGTAGAAACGCTTTACACTTACTGCAGTGTGCAACAAGTGTCATAGCAGACGCCGAGCGAATGCACAGAGTAACGTCATAACTTCATTTTCAACACACTCAGATGTATCTTATATGATAAACAGAGCTGCAGTACCTCATACCCATGACCAGAAAAGCGAAAGTGGCGCCGGCGACTATGCCATAATAAAAGTCCCGCTGCCCGCGAGGTGTGTGTTCCTCTCTTCTTATTAACAATCGCTCCAGCGGCCTTGATCAGCTCCCAAAACACTCTGCCCTGCTCTGCTTCATACTACAGTAACGTTAATAATCGCATCCATAAACATGATTTCTGCCCGAGTCCTATCCCGATTCTTTTCCACCAGCTGTGAGGTGAAGACCACATGTCCCAAGATTCTGCGCTCAAAAGTGGCGTCATCAAACTACGCCTTTGTTTTGAATAGGCAACCTCTAGTGGACGGAAAAGTTACATAGTGCAGCTTTAATACAGTTATCTAGCGATATTGAGCGATTTTGATAAATGAGACAAATCTGATTTTATTTTAATCTTGTATCTGTTATTTAACAGTTGATATAGCTCTTTAATGCTGATCTAACCAGCAGAAGACAAGAGCCGTGGTTAAAATCCCAGTTGAGCAGCTGGGGCGAGTTGTAATGCTGCGTTACAATGTGCCCCTATTACACTATTATATTCTATACTTTTATGAATTCTATTGAGAAACCATGAGAACAAGATGAATAATGACTGAGCTTATTATAATAATTATTCATTATTATTATGTTTTGAACTATGCTTTATAGCTGTATTTAGCGATGTGTTTGTTGTCAAACTCAAAAATGTGTTAATTATTAAAAAATTGACAAAATATTTTAGTTTGTCTTATATATATATATATATTGATTATATCAGGCACCATTTTAAGCTGACATTTGGTCATGTTACATCATGCCAATGTACAATGTTACTTATGGGGCATGTTGTCACATTTCACTTCCATTCTTTCAGGGTAAATCAAGAAAAAAGTATACACTGTATAAATGAAACAAAACCACATAATTGTACTAGACATGTGGGAAATTAATGTGGGGAAAAAAAATAATACTCTGAACCCCAAGTGGATTTACACAAACTGAGAAAGTCAAAAAGCGTTACGTTATGCCCCTCTCTCCCCTATAGCCTATATATTTAATATATCTAGGACAGCAAACCTGAGCTGATAATGTTTAACAAAGCAGATAATGGAGCTGTAAACCCTAAAAGAGTTGCAAATGCTCGTGTTCGGCTGGCTATTATAGCATGAGTCAGAACGCATAAGATCAGCAGAATAAAATGAACTAAACACTTTATTTCCACAAAATGAAACTCTTGATTAGTTTGATCAAATAGTGATCTATAAATGCATTAAACTCTTCAATAAGTCAAAAGGGGAAAGAATTGTAAATCCACCCATTCACTTTTAATTGGGAGATTTAAAATTACCATACTCCTGGATGACAGAAAGAATTTACTGAATTTCAAATATTACATTGTTTTCTACTGACAAAGTTTTTTTTATTCTTAAATTTCTATATATATATATATATATATATATATATATATATATATATATATATATATATATATATATATATATATATATATATATATATATATTAAAACACACACATTAAAGCTGCTTTCTGTAGACAGTTGAAAAAGATAATTGATGTTATATAACTGATTTTTTTTAGATACATGTTGTCTATTTGGATTTATGATTAGTAACAACAACAACAACAACAACAACAACAACAACAACAACAACAACAAAAAACATTTTACCCTGTTCCATAAAATTGAAGTGAATTCATCAAATAAAATAAAAATGCATAGGCCTACACAATACATACAAGCTATAGATGAAAACATTGAGTATTAATATAGTTCTGGAAATACTCCATATGTTGGGTGTTTGATAATGTTAATTGAGAAATTCATTAAATTAAATGTGGAATGTTAGCTATAAATTTTACATTTTTGAAGACAGTATACGTTCCACATTCCATCTGCCTTTCCTCGTTTTTTATAAACTGGTAATCCAAACAAAAATTCGCCAATGTACTTTGCTCGTGTCGCACTGTAGGCCTACTTTTATTGCTCTGAAATCTCACCTGCATGTGGGCGTGGTCTCGGGATGTCAATCATGCGCCGCGTCACGTATCCACGGCGCTCTTGAACGCTATCCGACTCATATATGCCGTGTGTGACCCTTAGAAAAAAGCATGCATACACAAACCCCACCGCTTTCTGTCTGCATAGAAACTAAAATGGGAAGGAGGGATTTTCGATAGCACTGACTGTCAGAGTGTGACATCGCAGGTGTCATGGAGAATGCACGGGCATCACTGATGTTCAAAGTGGCCGCGGTGGCCGCGATCGGTCTCACCGCTATTTTCGTCATGCTCGTCCAAGATCCATCAGACACTCTCTTCGGAGGTGGATACCCAGAACTGTGGAGGAGAACCGGACTGGCTGGAGCCCCTACACGGGCGGCAGCATGCATCTTCGCGGGCGTGTTCCTCCTAGCGATGGGCTGGTTGTACAGACTGTTATTCGCTCCTCTGGAGCTGCTCCGCGGTGTGGATGAGGTGGGGTACATCGCGGAAGACGGGCGCTCTCGTGCCCAGGCTGCCAACGAGGTGCGGCGGCGACGGAAGACTGGAGAATTACCGCCAGTTTATCCAAACGGCTGGTACCGGGTTTTAGACTCTCACATGCTGGAGAGAGGAGATGTGAAGAGTGTGACAGTGCTAGGTAGGTATAACAACCGCCAAAGATGGTAAATAAAGCGCAGGTGAGGTAAAAACACATCACTGGAAATGTCCCACAGTTTTAAGTGCCGTGGGATCATAAACAGTTGCACAGAAGCGATATAAAACACATTAAATAAGAACGTGGGGGAAGAACATCATGAACATCACAGGACGGGTAAATGTGTATGTAGGCTACGCATGCGTCACAGAATGCGTTTTTGCAGTTCGCTTTTTTAGAGTTGATTTGGAAACATGTTATGTGTGGTCCTACTTGCAATTTTAACTAGTAAGAAACACATTTTTTTATATTTGTAATTACCTTTCCATAGTTGTGGCGCCCTTTTAACATAAAAAAACTTGTAGGATATGAATTGATGATATCAAGAACTTGTTAGTGGAAATAGGCCTATGGCAAGCTGTTATGCCTTTTATTCATTCCCAATTTATTTTTACTAGTTAAAATGCTAATTCTTGATATCAGGTTCTCTTCTAGTAAAAATGGCAATTTTTGATTTCAGGAATCACATTTCCAATAGTAAAAATGTTAATTCTTGATATCAACAATGACTTCATCACTTGCAGAAATGCAAATTCTTGATGTCAAGAATTACATTTCAACTGGTAAAAACTAGTTGATTCTATGACATATAATTCTTGATATCTGTAATTGCATTTTCACTTGTTAAATGTCACCATAGGCTGCCATTCAAATATAATTGTTGATATCAAAATTGATAATTTTATCAGAAATACAATTCTTACTAGTAAAAATCATAATTTGTATAACAATAATTACGAGGTTACTAGTGCAAATGTCTTTTCTTGATATCAAAAAATTAACTGCTTCTAGTAAAAAAAAATAAAAAAATCACTTTTGAAATCAATAAATTGATTTCCACTAGTGACAATGTTAATTTTGGAAATCATGAATGTGATTGTTTTTGAATTTGAATGCAGTCTATGGTGATATTTAACTAGTGAAAATACATTTACAAATATCAAGAATTATAGTTTTTACTAGTTGAAATTGAATTCTTGATATCAGTAATTCATATTTCTGTGAGTGATGTCATTTTATATCAATAATTCAAGTTTTTACCAGTATTAATTTACCAGTTTAATTCATAATATCAAAAATTGCCATTGTTACTACTAGTTAGAATTCCATTCCTGATATCAAGAATTAACTAGTGAAAATTGAATTGATATCAAAAATCAAAATAATAATGATTAAAAGACAAAACGGCTTGCCATAGTGGAAATGTAATTCCTTTTTATCAAGAATTACCTTTGTTACTAGTAAAAATTCCATTCCTGATATCAAGAATGATCATTTGTAACTAGTGAAAATGTAATTGTCAGTATCAAAATATCATGTCCTGGGAATGATTAAAAGTAAAAATAGCTTGCCATAATGTGCAGGAATGCCTGTTAGACACTTAGCAGTTCAAAATTATTAATGAATTACAGCCCGCCAGTGTTTCCCTATGAGACTCTGCACATTTTCAGCCATGTGTCTTCCTTCCAGTGCTGCGCAGATGCAGGGACTGAAATAGCTCTCCATTCACTGTGTTGTAGTCAGATATGTTTTCAGGTCACTTCAAGAACAGAAACAAAGTCATTTGCATCCTGATCCCTGACATCCCATCTTGAGATCAATAATGGAGCTATTTTGTTGCATACAGTATGTTATATCTCCATGTCTTTTATTGCACAGAGAAAACACTTATGGCCCAGTCTTTTTACTGAATGGCTGGATTGGAGGTTGATTATCGCTTCTTTCAATTTCCATTTCATTTTTTCCTCCTTATGTCCCTGCAGTTCAGCATATAGTAAATATTGCTAGTATCTCCAAGGTCATATGTTGATTAAATGTGATTGCACACGTAATGATAAAAAAATCCATGCACTGTAAATGTAAATACTTAATTTTTGGGCAGTTGAGGCTGTGACACATGCTTATACTCTAAAACAACAATCCTTCTGTAATTATTATAATTGAGATTTTTATGATCTCATAAATTGAGAGACTACATGTACCATTTTTACTTAAAATAATTTTACACACCGCAGGCCTATTTAAATGAAAGAAATAAAAAGACAAAATGGGACTAAAAAGAGGAAAGCTTGACCAGGTGACCAGGACCTAAAATAAGTAGCGTATATGCATATAAATATTAACCTAAAAATAAATAAAATATAAAATAATAATAATATCCTGCACAAATGTATTTTTTACTCTTCTTGTTATGGAATGAGCTGATATATTTATCTTTTTAGTTTCTGTGCTAAAATAATTCATACCATAAATATGTTTATGGCATAAATACTCAACATTCAAATTAATTTGGGTGACATTTCACAGACAGGATGTTGAAGCATTAGATATGCAGCTGATATCCTTTTTTGGATCAGTACCTTCTGAGAGATGATCAAGGTTATAATATGTAACGGGTAATATATATATACAGTGAGGAAAATAAGTATTTGAACACCCTGCTATTTTGCAAATTCTCCCACTTAGAAATCATGGAGGGGTCTGAAATTGTCATCGTAGGTGCATGTCCACTGTGAGAGACATAATCTAAATAAAAAAAATCCAGAAATCACAATGTATGATTGTTTAACTATTTATTTGTATGATACAGCTGCAAATAAGTATTTGAACACCTATCAGCTAGAATTCTGACCCTCAAAGACCTGTTAGTCCACCTCCACTCCATTTATTATCCTAAGTTAGATGCACCTGTTTGAGGTCGTTAGCTGCATAAAGACACCTGTCCACCCCATACAATCAGTAAGAATCCAACTACTAACATGGCCAAGACCAAACAGCTGTCCAAAGACACCAGAGACAAAATTGTACACCTCCACAAGGCTGGAAAGGGCTACGGGGAAATTGCCAAGCAGCTTGGTGAAAAAAGGTCCACTGTTGGAGCAATCATTAGAAAATGGAAGAAGCTAAACATGACTGTCAATCTCCCTCGGACTGGGGCTCCATGCAAGATCTCACCTCGTGTGGTCTCAATGATCCTAAGAAAGGTGAGAAATCAGCCCAGAACTACACGGGAGGAGCTGGTCAATGACTTGAAAAGAGCTGGGACCACCGTTTCCAAGGTTACTGTTGGTAATACACTAAGACGTCATGGATTGAAATCATGCATGGCACGGAAGGTTCCCCTGCTAAAACCAGCACATGTCCAGGCCCGTCTTAAGTTTGCCAATGACCATTTGGATGATCCAGAGGAGTCATGGGAGAAAGTAATGTGGTCAGATGAGACCAAAATAGAACTTTTTGGTCATAATTCCACTAAACGTGTTTGGAGGAAGAAGAATGATGAGTACCATCCCAAGAACACCATCCCTACTGTGAAGCATGGGGGTGGTAGGATCATGCTTTGGGGGTGTTTTTCTGCACATGGGACAGGGCGACTGCACTGTATTAAGGAGAGGATGACCGGGGCCATGTATTGCGAGATTTTGGGGAACAACCTCCTTCCCTCAGTTAGAGCATTGAAGATGGGTCGAGGCTGGGTCTTCCAACATGACAATGACCCGAAGCACACAGCCAGGATAACCAAGGAGTGGCTCTGTAAGAAGCATATCAAGGTTCTGGCGTGACCTAGCCAGTCTCCAGACCTAAACCCAATAGAGAATCTTTGGAGGGAGCTCAAACTCTGTGTTTCTCAGCGACAGGCCAGAAACCTGACTGATCTAGAGAAGATCTGTGTGGAGGAGTGGGCCAAAATCCCTCCTGCAGTGTGTGCAAACCTGGTGAAAAACTACAGGAAACGTTTGACCTCTGTAATTGCAAAAAAAGGCTACTGTACCAAATATTAACATTTCTCAGGTGTTCAAATACTTATTTGCAGCTGTATCATACAAATAAATAGTTAAAAAATAATACATTGTGATTTCTGGATTTTTTTATTTAGATTATGTCTCTCACAGTGGACATGCACATACGATGACAATTTCAGACCCCTCCATGATTTCTAAGTGGGAGAACTTGCAAAATAGCGGGGTGTTCAAATACTTATTTTCCTCACTGTGTATATATATATATATATAATGGGTAATAATGAGTGCAAGCTTGCCTCTTATTGACTCCAGACAGGGACACGGAAGAAGCGTCTGTGAAAATAAAATAATTTTCCATAATTTTCATTATGCATCACTATGACAGACTATGACCTCACAGGTCATGCCCAGGGTTAATCTCTTGTGTACGTGCAGCCCTGTCATTTCAAAGTCTTTGTCTTTTGTTGCTCAGCTTGTCTTTTTGTTATGTTTAAGTGTCTGTTGCTTAGCTGAGTTGCTGTAGGATGTCCTATCATGTTGCAGAGACATTTGGGTTTTCAGTGAAAACAAAACACCTTTGTAGTTTTGTCTTTGGGATACAAAGAAACACTGTTGTGCTTTTTGCAACCTGGAGACCGTTGAACCTGTGATGCCCTTTTCCTCCCTTGATTACTTTGGACGACTGTCACCACCAAAAATCTTACAGATAAAAGATACATCAAATGAAATGACATTAAAGATATGTCTCAGACCAAATTCGGCTAACTAATCTTCATTTGAACCTCACTGTGAGGCACTCTTATTGAACTTTCAAGTACATTTTAAATCATTATGTTTTAAAATGTGCACTTGTAGTGTACGTTAAGTCTTAAAAGTATACTTGCTGATAATATAATATTTATGAAATAAAAGGCCACTTAAAGAGTATACACTTAAGTATACACTAAAAAGGGCACTTTGCAAAAATGCAAAGTTAAGTTTTACTTATTTTTAATCATTGTCATCATGTTTTAAAAAAGTACACTATTTTGATGTCTTGACTAACATACTAAAACACATGTAAAGTACTTGATTATAACTGTAGTGTTACATTTAAAGTTAATATACTTTAAGTGTATTACAATTTTAGATATACTTAATCATTACAATATATTTAAAGGTGCACTGTGTAAATATTAGCGGCATCTAGTGGTGAGGTTGCGATTTGCAACTGCCCACCGCTCACCCCTCCCCTTTCGAAGCACATAGAGATACTACAGTCGCCGACCAGGACAAAGATGTTGTCGTATGAGACAGCAGAGAGTAGCTAGCGCTGTGTAGAGCAGTTTGTCCGTTTAGGGCTACTGTAGAAACATGGCTGCGCAAAATGGCGACTTCACTGTAAGGGGACCCGCGGTGTGTATAGATAGAAATAGCTCATTCTAAGTTAATAAAAACATAACGGCTCATTATGTAAGGTATTTATACACCACTGAAAACAGTATAATGCATATTATATTGCATTTCTGTCAATAGATCCTCATACATACTACACACTGCACCTTGGACATGACATACAAGTTAAAGTTTATTTTAGTTTACCATAAATGCTTGTTACTACATTCGGTACTACACTGTAATTATATTTCCAAAGACCAAAGAAATAATTATGTAATTGCATATAAAGATATACTTAAGTGGATCAAAAAGCACTCTTAAAGGGATAGTTCACCTAAAAAGTATCCCATAATTTACTCACCCTCAAGCCATCCTATGTGTATATGACATTCTTCTTTCAGACGAATACAATCGGAGTTATATAAACAAATGTCCTGGCTAATCCAAGCATTATAAAGTGCATCCAGAAAGTATTCACAACACTTCTCTTTTTCTTTTTTTGTTATGTTATAGCTTATTCCAAAATGTATTAAATTCATTATGTTCCTCAAAATTCTACAAACAATACACCATAATGACAACGTGAAAGAAGTTTGAAATATTTGCAAATTTATTAAAAATAAAAAACGAAAAAATCATGTGTACATAAGTATTCACAGCCTTTGCCATGCCACTCAAAATTGAGCTCAGGTGCATCCTGTTTCCACTGATCCTCCTTGAGATGTTTCTACAACTTGATTGGAGTCTACCTGTGGTAAATTCAGTGGATTGGACATGATTTGGAAAGGCACACACCTGTCTATATAAGGTCCAACAGTTAACAGTGCATGTCAGAGCACAAACCAAGCCATGAAGCCCAAGGAATTGTCTGTAGACCTCCGAGACAGGATTGTATCAGCCTTATTCCAGAATGGATTAAATTAATTATTTTCCTCAAAATTCTACAAACAATACCCCACAATGACAAAGTGAAAGAAGTTTGTTTGAAATATTTTTTAATTGATACAAAATATAAATAAATCACATGTACATAAGTGTTCACAGCCTTTGCTCAATACTTTGTTGAAGCACCTTTGGCACAAGTCTTTTTGAGTATGATGCTACAAGCTTGGCACACCTATTTTTGGGCAGTTTATCCCATTCTTCTTTGCAGGACCTCTCAAGCTCCATCAGGTTGGATGCACAGCCATTTTCAGATCTCTCCAGAGATGTTCAATCGAGTTCAAGTCTGGGCTCTGGCTGGGTCACACATGAACATTCACGGAGTTGTCCCGTAGCCACTCCTTTGTTTTCTTGGCTGTGTGCTTAGTGTCGTTGTCCTGTTGGAAGAGGAACCTTCGCCCCAGTCTGAGGTCCAGAGTGCTCTGGAGCAGGTTTTCATCAAGGATGTCTCTGTACATTGCTGCATTCATCTTTCCCTCAATTCTGACTAGTCTCCCAGTTCCTGCCGCTGAAAAAAATCCCCACAGCATGATGCTGCCACCACCATGCTTCACTTTAGGGATGGTATTGATAACTCCAGGCGGGCTTTTTTAATTTAATTGTCTGGCCACTCTACCATGCAGGCCTGATAAGCCCATAAAAGTGCATTCATCCATTAGAAAAGTAATCCACACGGCTCCGGGGGGTTAATAAAGGCCTTCTGAAGCGAATCGATGGGTTTATGTAAGAAAAATATCCATATTTAACACATTATAAAGTAAAATATCTAGCTTCCGTATTCAACTTATGAAGAAAGTTTAACGCCTTTCGCGGTTCAAAATGCTTACGCTACATCCAACATAATTGTCCCACCAGTTATACTTTTATATACGGAGGTAGATTGTTCTGTAATAAGTCATCTTTTTAAAAGTGTGCTAAAGTGAATTTCTTTTTCACAAGATGTCAGGATGACCCATGTTTGCCAAATGTTAAAGACATCTGTGGTTATATGTTTTCTAGATGCTTTACTTCTATCACAAACCCACAGACTAAAAGAGCAGCATCTTGGCAGTGACACAGCTAAATTGGGTTGATCTCAAAGTGCACATCATTTAATTCCATGCAGTTACAGTATTGATGTGCATTTGATAAAGCTTTAATTAAATGGCCTATTGGCTAGATGTCTCTTAGGAATCATATCAGATAGCAGATAACTGATATGCTGACTCAGCTCAAACACGCTGCTCTCGCTCTATATTTAATATACAGAACTTTAATGTCTATGACCTCTTTATATTGACATGGGCTATTACTTGTTGTTTGTACTTGCTGTGTATACAGATTTGAATGATTTTTCACGTACATTATTGTTACCATTTGCCAGCCATAATGTTTGTTGGCTTCCACTGCCTTTTTGTGCGATTTTGTCATCTGAGTGTAAGAGCTTTTTTCAGGGGCTCTGCATTGCGGGCAAATAAACCCCTCAGGTCAGCATAACAGAAAGGGAGTTTTTCGGTCCTGTAGCTGTAGACCTGAGGAGAGAGAATGACTGTGCAAATCAGGATTTTACAGTCTTGAACGTTGCTACGCCTATTTCTGGTTATATAAAAACTGCAGTTTGGCAGACAAACAATTGGCCTAAATATTAACTGACACACTTTACGATTTGCTTTGAATTAATTATTAACTTTTCCATTTGGCTCATGATATAGGCTGAAAATCCAGACCATTGTCAAACATGCTCATTGATGTGACATGAAATGTAAATTATTCTGGGTAGTTATATCAAACTGCAATAAAGGGATTTTCAAATCTCAACAGTTTTCAACAATGATTCTCAATCGCTTACTGCACCTTTAACCTGAAGCCCCATGGTTCTTTTTTGTGAAAGACCAATACTTCCCCCATCAGTTTATTATAACCAATTGTGTCATACAATACTATTTTTATTGTTAAAGACTAAAGCAAAATGACATTTAGTTGTATTTTTCTACAGGACAGCAGGTGGCGGTGTTCCGTGGGCAGGATGGCAAAGCCTATGTGGTGGATGCTTACTGCCCCCACTTAGGTGCCAACCTGGCTGTCGGGGGGCGAGTCGTAGGGGGCTGCATTGAATGCCCCTTCCACGGGTGGCAGTTCCGTGGGGTCGATGGAAAATGTGTCAAGATTCCATATGCAGATAAAGGTGAGAGATCAGAAAAGAAATTAAGACATTTTTAAGACGTTTTTTATGTTCTTGATTTGATGACTGTATCGTGTCGGTTGCATAGAACTGTGTATAAGTGCAAATCATATGTACAAGTACTTTTTTCAAATTACAAATTATTTTTGTGAAATGTTATTACAATTTAATTTATTCCTATTATTCATGAATTTATTAAGCTGACTTTTGAGCATCATTACTCCAGTCTTCAGTGTCACATGATCCTTCAGAAATCATATAGAAATATGCTAATTTGCTGTTTAAGAAAAATTTGATATTATTAGTAATGTTGAAAACAGTTGTGCTGCTTAATATTTGTGTGGAAACTATTATACTTTTTTTCAAGATTCTTTGATGAATAAAAAGCATTTATTTTAATGTCTTTGCTGTCACTTTTGATCAATTTAATACAAAGTTCTGTAATAAAACTCTAGATGGCGCAGGCTGATTGGTAGTTCACCCAAAAATGAAAATGCTATCATTTACTCACCGTCAAGTTGTTCCAAACCTGTATAATTGTCTTTGCTCTGCTGTACACAAAGGAATATATTTTGGAAGAATGTTCGTAACCAAGCAGATCTCAGGCCCCATTGACCACTATAGTATTTTTTTCCTACTCTGGTAGTCAATGGGGCCCACATCTGTTTGATAACCAATATTCTTTAAAATATATTCCTTTGTGTTCAGCAAAACAAAGACATTTATACAGGTTTAGAACAACTTAAGGGTGGGACAAAATGATGACAGAATGTTTGGGTGAACTCCCCTTTCAACTTAATCTGCCTTCAATCACATCATTCTCCATAGGGCACAGCTGATTGGTTCCTGCTGTGTCAGTAGCCAATGAGCTCGCTGAAACCTTCAAATACTAGGGGCCAGATTTACTAAACAGGGCAAATTAGCGTGAGTGCAATTCCAAAAAAGTGCCGATGGGAGTGGAAAGTTCTGCGCGTGATCTAATGATGATGCGCAAATGAAAGAACAAGCCAGGTTTTCCTTTACAGTTTTGCGCAAAACTTTTGCGATATTTTCTAAATGTCGATATAAAACTATTGCAAAATGACAGCGTTTCCATTAACCGACGTTATAGGACTAAAACTGATTTTTTTTCCTCTTGCGATGTCATTCCAAAAATAATGCCAATTGTGGCCTTTCTTTGTTGTTCAGAATTCAGTATTTTCGTAATTCTTTAATTAGAGTTTAATAAAGAACTCTTCTGTCCAATTCCGCACCGTCTTTAAAGAATGATCAACTTTTACGTACGCCATGTGACCTGTAAATGCGAAAAAACTGTTTCCAATGCAGTTTTGCTATTCATTCAAGTATTCATTTTGTGAAATATTCCGCATTTGAGCGTTAAAGGTTTTTTTGCGATATATATTGCAAAATTGACGTGTAAAAAATTCCCTTAGGCGTATTTTCAATTCACAATTTCAATTTGCGCAATTTGAAGGGTAATGAAAATGCAGCAGACACAGCTGGATCATTTTCCTAATGACCAACGCAATCTAACAAGAGCAATGAAATTTAGCGTCTAGTTTAAGAAATGCTTTTTTGGGCAGTAAATAAAAAAGTTTAATCAATAGTGTATTTGACATTTGTTTGAATGTTTTTTAGTGCCTGAGTTTGCGAAAGTACGGTGTTGGCCCAGCCGTGAGATCAACGGTCTGGTTCTGGTGTGGTTTCACTGTGACGGGCTCGAGCCCAGCTGGAGAGTGCCAGAACAGAGCGAGATCACTCGCGGGGAATGGGTATACCGCGGTCGTACCGAACACTTCATTAATGCACACATTGAGGTGAGACAGCATATATGTAATCTATCTCATATGTGAATATCGTGTTTGTATCTAAAAATTTTAATTCACACTTTTGGCTATGTCTTTTCTCAGGAGATTCCAGAGAATGCTGCAGACATCGCACACTTGGCTCATTTGCACACTCCAGGTATCGTCAGTGGAGTCGATCTGCGCTATACTAACAGCAAGACCTGGGAGTTCATACGGCATGACTGGAAGGTTTGATTCCTCACATCGAAATTTATCCTAGGGAGAAATGACATTGTCAACAGCAGTGTTTAGCATCATTGAAATACTATTATTGTTTTTTGTTAATATTTCTAATTAGATTTTCACTTTAATTTTAGTTCAAGTTTAAAGGAGTACTTCAGTGCTGTTATATATATTTTATGAAATATATATAATATATATTTTACATTTTACATTAATGAAAATGTTTTTATGGTTTTAGTTTTTGTTAATGATAAAAACCCTGGTCAACAGTTTTTATCCAAACTAGGATACATGGTTGAATTAAAATGGATAACACTATCATAAAACCATAAAAATATATTAGTATATTGTAAGCTCCACTTGTCTGTAAAAACTCTTCCTTATATGTGTATGTGTGTTGAGTTGGTACTTGGTTAAAGGAGCCTTTTAACCGCACTTTTTTGGATTTTATTTACATTATCCCATTTATAATGTTGTTCAAGATGTCTTTTATCAATAACTGTCCAAACAATTTTGTCACTGTACCTTTAAGAAAAAATATGAATCGGTTAATGACTTATGTTATGATTTGCTTTGCATGTAAAATAAATGTCTGAGTGGACTGGACCATTTTTATTTAAAAAGAGCTATATATATATATATATATATATATATATATATATATATATATATATATATATATATATATATATATATATATATATATATATATATATATATATATATATATATATATATATATATATATATATATATATATATATATATATATTTAATCTTGAAGGGATAGTTCACCCAAAAAATAAATATTCTGTCATCATTTACTCACCCTCATGTTGTTCCAAACCTGTACAAGTTTCTTTCTTCTGTTGAACACAAAAGAAGATATTTTAAAGAATGTTGGTAACCCAAGAGTTGACGTTAGCCATTGACTTCCATAGTAGGAAAAAAATATATTAGTTATATAAGTCAATGGCTGCCATCGACTGTCTGGTTACCAACATTGTTCAAAATATCTTCTTTTGTGTTAGAATAGAAATTCATACAGGGTTGGAACAATTTGAGGGTGAGTAAATTATGATGAAATGTTCATTTTTGGGTGAACATTATTTACTCCCCCTCATGTTGTTCCAAACTTGTATGACTTGATTTTTTTGTGTATTGTCCAGGTGGAGTGGAAGGCCGAGCCCGAGCCGAACAAGCACTGCTCGCTGATGTTGGTGAAACACGCTCTCACTGTGTTCGGTCGCCACTGGCCTCTTCTTGATTTGGACGTCATGGCCAGACAGGTAATGACTGGAACATCGGGAGAATTCCTGGCTGGTAGTACCACCTTGACATAAAAGCAGTTTCACACGGGACCAGAAAGCGCAGAAAGTCATAGGCCACGTTTCCACCGCAGGAACTTTCCCCAGGAACTCTGGACTTTGGGGTGGTACTCTGTGTGCAGGGACCAGGGTCTAAATGAACTTCCGGGTAAAAATGTCCCTCTTAAAAAGTCTCTGCTCATGAGGTAGTACTTTTTCAAAGTTCAGGAACTTTCGGGGGTGGGATAATTTGCTTGGTTGACAGAATTATATTTCAACCACCATTTTTAAAAGTCTGTTGCGGTGAATGCAGTAAGAGTAGTTTGCTATTCAAATCAACAATGGTGTTAAAAAAATACGGCCGATGGACCAACGGCGAGGTTCAGACTTTATTAAGATTATATGCGGAGGACGAAATTCAGCGGGACCTGGAAACGGTGACCCGCAATGAAAACGTTCGCCTACGTCAACTGTCTAATTTGCCTAATCTTCACAGTACTTTAGGCCGCGATGAAAAGGCAAAAAGCAACAGGTCTGGGGGAAAAAAGTTCCTGGGAAAAATTGTTCCGGGTAATTTTGGAGGAAACGCAGCTATTGTTCATTTTCAATGAGAGAAACACAGCGGAAAATCACACGTGATTCAAGTAGTGGCGAAGACAGTGAAAGAGGTGCTTGTACACCCAAAGTCCCTTCACTTGCGCATGCACAGCTCTTCCTAGCATTTATAAATATTATAATTTATTATTAGGCGTATATATTACACACACCGCAAGACAAGCCACATGACTTCTCCCCTGCTTTCTCATAGCCTAAACACAGAAAAAGCATGTTACATTATCGTGTGACTGATATTTGAATGAACTAATTACAAAAATGTACTTGTATTTAAAGGATTAGTTCACTTCAAAATGAAAATTTCCTGATAATTTACACACCCACATGCCGTCCAAGATGTTCATTTCTTTCTTTCTTCAGTGGAAAAGAAATTAAGTTTTTTGAGTAAAACATTCCAGGATTTTTCTCCACAGAATGGTCTTCAATGGCAACCAAAATGTTGAAGGTCCAAATCAATGCAGTTTCAAAGGGCTTCATAGGCTCTGCACGATCCCAGCTGAGGAATAGGGTTTTATCTAGCAAAACCATATGTCATTTTCTAAAAAAGATAAACATTTATATACTTTTTACCCTAAATTGCTCATCTTACGCTGCCCTGCAACACACCACGGACTGCACAATCGGAAAGGTCACACTAGACGTAGGCGAAAGTACCACCCCCGAGTATACAAAGCGCTCGTGCGAAGAGTAATACAATCGTCCTTTAGCAAAGAAAGGTTAAAAAACAATGTCAGACGATTTTGAATTTGGAGAAGGACGTTTTTCTTTTCGTAAAGGACGTTTGTATTAGTCTTTACACGTTCGCTTGGGGCGGTACTTCCGCCTACGTCTAGCATGACCTTTCCGATGTGATTGCAAAATCGTTGGGACACGTCGCAGAGCAGCGCAAGATGAGCAATTTAGGTTAAAAAGTATATAAATGTTATTTTTGAAAATGACAGATGTTTTTGCTAGATTAGATCCTATTCCTCGCCTGGGATCGCGCAGAGCCTCTGAAGCCCTTTGAAACTGCATTGATTTGGACCTTCAACATTTTGGTTGCCATTGAAGTACATTATGGGAAGAAAATCCTGGAATGTTTTCTTCAAAAACGTAATTTCTTTTCGACTGAAGAAAGAAGACATGGGGGTGAGTAAATTATCAGGAAATTTTCATTTTAAAGTGAACTAATCCTTTAAAGCAGATCATGCATGCTCTATCTCTTACACACGTGCGTACCCAGAGAGAAAATGAATCCGATAGGCCAATAGGCTATACCATGTACAGAACAGTAGTTGTAAAATAATAGTTTAGGTGCAAGGTTTATATATTATGTTCGTTTATATATTTATGTTATCAGGCAATCAATCCTCTCTTCCAAATAATAATAAAAAAGCCATCAAGACAATATAAAAGTTTTTATACAACTTATATATTTATACATTTTATAGATGAGCCATTTTGCTGTCTGATATTTATTTTAATTTATTTCACTTTTTAATTTGCAGTATTTTTCAGCTGTGCCGATTAATACGTTTGATTCTAGAATGTTTCCTTAAATAGTATCTATATAATCCTGTTAAAACATGAGTATTAAAAAGGGGGGGCTTGTTGGGCTGGTCTTGGCCATTAAAATCCCAGGCTGAAAATGGGTCCCACTCCGGCCCTGCTGGACCGTCAGCTAGAGGGCGTGTGTAAGCCATGCAGACTGTGAAAAACGCCTGGAGACTGACTGATTAGAAGAATGGAAAGAAAGTCATGGATGATCTTGAACACAACAGCAGTGTCTCGATCTCTGTGCTCTGAGGGTGGTTCGCTGTATATTAAGCAGTTAGGCGAGTGCATACAGAGCATGCTTTTATGTAAATCAAATACGTGTGTGTGTGTGTGTGTGTGTGTGTGCGCGTGTGATGCCGTTCATTGCTGTCGGATGTGCCAGATTTACAAATGAGATGCTTTTGTTGTACAATGCGCTTAATGCAGGTTCTTTTCCTCATGAATCACATCTTATGGGTTACATAATTCAAATTCTGTGCTGCAAATAATATTAAGCTTTTTTGTCATTTCACAAATGTTTTTTGAAATTTAATTTCACAAAAATGGTTACACTTTAAAATATGGTTCAGTTGTTTTTACAAAAAATGTTTTGTACATTTATTATCTAATTACTAATGTACTATTTTGTATTGTTAATGTGTTTGTTCCTACTACATTAGCTAATGGTAATTTATCTGAAATTAACATTAACCAGAGTTAATTAATGCTCTAAAAATATTAATTTGGTACATGCTAAAGTATAGAAGCCTATAGTCAAGTGTAACCAAATATTTTTGATTTGTTTTCATGTCTGTGTAGCAGTCCAAGTTGTGCAACATTTTTCTTTTTGTGTAGTCTGAAAAGGAATGGTCTTGTCGCCATAGTGACGGCAAATAATCCTGATGGCATTTGTGAAAACGGTAGTAATTCAAGGCTGTTCTTGGATCTTCTCTTGAAGTTGAAGTTAAAAAGAGTCTGAATCCTTGAGGGTGGAAAGTGCTATAGGCGTGAGAAGCAAAATATATCTGTATTAGGGAAGATTTTGTTATGATTTATGTGAATTAATCAATTTGATCTGGTTTTACGCAGCAGTATGCCGCATAGATAACAGTCATTTTACTCCCTGATGATATGAATTATATATTTCATGTTTGCAGGTGGGTCCAGGTGTGGTTTTCCTGCTCTTTGAACACAGTTTCTTTGGTCGGGGTGTGATCATGCACTGCGTTACCCCTGTCGAGCCGTTACTGCAGTGTGTTTCACACACTATCTTCTACCAGAAAACCATCCCTCCCCTGGTACCCAAGTTCATTCTTCGGGCAGAGTGCATCCAGGTAACTTGAATTCTACATTAACTGACAACATTGTTACATGTTGCATTCTGAAAAGTTTCTCATCCACACACTACCTTTCAAAAGTTTGGGGTCAGTAAGACTTTTGAAAATATGTTTGTTCTAATGCTCACCATGGCTGCATTTATTTGTTGAAAAATACAGTAAAACAGTAATATTATGAAATAGTATTACAATTTAAAGTAACTGCACTCAAAAAAATGAACTTTCGCTGTTGTTAGATGCACTCAAATCATCCTTGTTCACATTACTTAAAAAACTCATGTAACTACATTAACTTAAATTTACTGAGTTATTTCTACTAAAATGTAGTATTGTCAGCTTTACTTAATAAGTGTTTGTTCGGTCAACTTAACATTGCTGAGTGAAACGAACAAACTGGGCAGTGGATCTGTAGTTCCCAGCATGCTTTGCAAGGGACTGCATTAGCAGAGTAAAATTAGGGATTATAGTGTTATTTTATGTGTAAGGGAAATATGTTGTTATTTTATGTTAGTGTTATGTTCAGTTAGGCCCCGATCACACAGAACTCGTTTTTGCAGCGAGAGGCGCCTCTTTTGAATAGATTTCTGTTGGCAGAGAGCGTTTTGCGCGCTGCTTATGCGCCCCGGGCGCCTCGCGTTTTAACCGCCTGTTGCGCCTCGCATTTTAGAAGGAGCGCTCTGAGCGCATGAAGTTGAGAAAAAAATCAACTCGGAGCGAAAAAACCGCCCGACGCCATCGCTTTTTTTTTCTATTGTCCAATCGAATGAATGGAGAGGCAGGTCTTCCGTTGTGGCGACCATTACCTTGATTAGATTGACAGGACAGCTGATTCGGGGGTTTCCTAGCAACATAAAAAAACGCAGCGCACTGCTATTTTCTAAATGAAAAAACGTCAACCAAAAAAGGCAGTGCGGTGCGCCACGCGTTTTCGAACCTGAAAAACGCGTTCTGTGTGATCGGGCCGTTATGTTGGACATTTAGAGGAGTTTGTCATTTTGTGGTTACCATTATGCAGAAGAGTGGTGCCTGTGTTTAGGCTGTGGGCACTCATATACACACATTTATTGGATGGAATTCCCGCCCTCAATAAATTTGTCCAATTAGTTATTTTTGCATTTTTACTTAATTTAATAAGGTAAATTAAATCGATAAATGTGTTCTCCTAACATAATAAACTTTTATCAATTTAACATAACATTATTAAGTGATCTGCACATATCAGTCCCTCCAGAAAAACGCGATTATGCGATCGCGTGATTTAACGCATAATCAGCCAAAGTCCGCATATTCATGCGGGGGCCGCATTTTTTCAAATACGCCGCACTTTCGCCGCATAAATTGCCTATTTCCGCGTGCAAAATATGCGGGGCTATCATGATTTCATAATCCCCGCATTTTCGTTGCAAAAAAAGTCATATATATTAGCAGAAAGTTGAAAAATTTTCGTTTACTTCACACAAGAGCCGCCATTTCCGCCTATTGCCATGGGAACGTTTTGAAGTGACGTGATTACCCGACGCGAACGTCATAGAAAAGCTTCAAACCCCCTGGAGAAACCATAGATACCGGTGAAACCATGATGAAGCACAAACTCCCATTGGCCAACAAAAATAACAGCAAAAGAGCAAAGCAGTTTCCCTGTGTGCTGACTGATTTCAAAACACAGCTTTGAAGCGTTATGAATCAATGAGTCGATTCAGCGGTTTGAAGCGTTATGAATCAATGAGTTGATTCAGCGGTTTGAAGCGTTATGAATCAATGAGTCGATTCAGCGGGTTGGATCGCCAAAGTCACGTATTTCAGCAGTTTGACACGCGATCCGAATCATGAATCGACTCGATGATTCATAGCATCATGATGCTGTGTTTTGAAATCAGTCATCACTATATAAGTCGTTATTTAGTTTTTTTTTGCACACAATAGCCTAACTATTATCGTCGCTTCATAAAGTTATTGTAGAACCACTGTAGTGAGATGGACTTTGTAACAACGTCTTTAGTAGGCTACCTTTTATGGGTCTTGAGAGTGTACATTGTGCCAATGGAGGCCTTTCTGAGCCATCGGAATTCAACTAAAATATCTTAATTTGTGTCCAACAACATAAAGGGAAGTCATTAATGACAGAATTTTCATTTTTAGGTGAACTAACCCTTTAAGAGATTGCACTTTGTGCATTGGAAGCACTCAAATGTCTGTTTTGTATAGCGACATCTGTAAAACAGGAAGTTATTTATTAATTTTTTCAGAAGTTGTAGCATATTCCTTTTGTAAAACTACAGAACTTGATTGACTAAATGTTTTGTAAATTTGAGCCATTATTAAGGTCTTCAATAAAACAAGATGAGAACTTAAATATTCCAGCACTTTCTGTGATGTAGTGCTTTTTTTCTCTTTCTCATCAAACCGCAGTTTTTGCAAGTTCCCGCAATTTTATCGCATAAAATTGCATAAATATCCCGCATTTTTCATCGCATTTTTTAAGAAAACGTGCCGCATAATCAAGGATTTTTGCCCGCAACAATCACAAAAATTTTTTTTTGCATTTTTCTGGAAGGACTGACATATACATATTATGTAACAGTGACAAACTCAAATGCACATTTACTCAAAGAAATTTTGTCAGCTTTACTTTAATTTCTTTTGTTCATATAACTAAAATGTTATTTGTAAAAAATTACTCTATAGTTGTGGGGAACCACTTGACGCTGCTTTTTTTAGTCGATTCAGATTCAGTGTTTTCTATTTTATTATTTTATTAAATTAAATCATAAATGGAATTTTTAGCATCATGAGTCATGACTCATTCTTCAGTCACATGATCCTTCAGAAATCATTGTAATAAGCTGATTTACTGCTCAAGAAACATTTCTTATTATTATCAATGTTGAATATTTATATAAAAAAGTTGCTGTTTGGCTTAAAAATGTATGATTTGGATCATTATTGCTGTGATTATTATGTTTCTAGCATGTTATATGTTTGGAAGCAGTTCTTCTAACCCTAGCTGATGGAGTGTGTAGCTTTTCATTTCTTAAACAACCATGTAGGAATGCCCTTGAAAATCCTAAAGGATTCCAATAAGAAACCTGTACAGGATTCCATTTAGAATTTCTATCATATTTGGAACTGTTCCTATAGGATTCCGAATTGTCTTGTAGGATATTTATGTCTTGTCCTATAAGATTCTTATCTGATTCCTATATGATTCTGTGGGAATTGACTTGTAAGACAATACATAAATATCCAGTAGTATAATTTATACAGGATTTTAATGGGATCCAGTTGGGTCCCTATTCAGGTCTATATGGGAATTTGTATTTATTTATTTAACGAATCAAGCATTTTTAAGAATCCTAAAGGTGCACTTTTCCACTGTATATTTTACTAACCAATAGTACTTTTTGAAAAAACAGCACAACTTGTGCAAACATTTTATTGTCAGCACAGTATATGCACAGTTATAAAAAAATAACTGTTTAAAACTTTGTGTTAAATTGTTTTACAATAAAGATTTAGATGTTTACGGGATGATCTCTCTCTCTCACACACACACACACACACACGCACAATGTTACTCTAAAAAAGTTAAGTTACTCTAAAAAAAAGTTTTTCATTAATTAATAATTTATTTATTACAATAAAAATTTATAATAAAAAATATCACAGGACAAAGTGAAATTTCATTAAATAAAAACACAATGTCCAATAAGATTTTAAGTAAGATCCTACGGGACAAAGTGAAATTCCATTAAAATAAATCAGAATATCCAATAGGATTCTAAGAATCCAATAAGATCCTACAGGATAAACTGAAATTCCAAGGGTGGCCATATTCCAGGATGACAATGTCAAGATTCATCAGGCTCAGATTGTGAAAGAATGGTTGGGAGGGAGCATGAAGAATCATTTTCACACATGAATCAGCACCTCTTGAGTCCAGACCTTAAATTCATTGAAAGGCTTTGGGATGTGCTGGAGGAGATTTTATAGAGTGATGGCATTGTCAATATAAGATCTTGACCAACAATTGATACACCTCTTGATGGAAATAACATCACAGCATTTATTTCATGGCTTTCTTTTTTGGCCGGGCAGTATATATATACATAATGTAAAATAACATGCTGTTTTTACACATAAACCTACAAAAGAATGCTTATGAGATGTCTCAACTTATGGTTTTGCTGTTCCAGTTCGAACGAGATGTGATGATCTGGAACAACAAGACGTACATCGCCAAACCCATGCTTGTGAAAGAAGACTCAGCGATTCAGAAACACAGACGCTGGTTCAGTCAGTTCTACAGCGAGAACAGCCCTCGACTGCGCTACCAGCACGACACTCTGGACTTCTGAACAGGAACTATGCTTCAACTCAAATGGGTTGCTGAAAAGGCCAATAATACCAATATTTTTTTAAACCGAAGCTGATATTTTGTTTTTTAAAAAATCATTATGCAAAAATTATAATTATGTTTAAACAAACAACATGCGCAATGACAATAATAAAGTGAATGCATAATAAATATGCACTTGCATTTGGATATTACAATTCTGATTTATGTTTTATTCCATGTCTTAAAAGTGTGAGCTTATAAATACGTTTGTTTGTTTGTTCAAGTGTGTTGTGTAAAAATAGGTCCCACTTTTTTCCATCGTAAGGACTTTTCGTCCTTGTTGAAGTACCTCAGACAATCATCTGTCAGTGAATAATAGTTGTGCTTCTCTATTTACTGTGCTGCTGAACTTCCTGATTGCAGAATTACACACTAGCTACTGCAGTCTGGCTTAGGATTGGACCGCCTGAGAGTGCTCTGAGCCTCAGTAAGCAATCACCTAAAGCCCAGAATTGACAGAAAAGCCCATGTCTTTGCAGATGCCCCAGGTCTTGTACACAAACTAAAAATAGAAAGGTTTTTACTGAATGAGCTCACCATTGTGTGATCTATATCATATATCTGACAGACAGATATATCTTGATGGATGGATGGATGGACGGATAGACAGACAGATAGATAGATTGAACACCAGATAGATAAGTGGGTGGCTGGACGGACGGACGGACGGACGGACGGACGGACGGACGGACGGACAGATAGATGGATTGGTGGGATGGACGGACGGACGGACAGATAGATGGATTGGTGGGATGGACGGACGGACGGACAGACAGACAGACAGACAGACAGACAGACAGACAGACACACAGACAGACAGACAGACAGACAGACAGACAGACAGACAGACAGACAGACAGACAGACAGACAGACAGACAGACAGACAGACAGACAGATAGATAGATAGATAGATAGATAGATAGATAGATAGATAGATAGATAGATAGATAGATAGATAGATAGATAGATAGATAGATAGATAGATAGATAGATAGATAGATAGATAGATAGATGGGATGGACGGACAGATAGATATAACACCAGATAGATGGATGGTTGGGTGGATAGACGGAAAGATAGATAGAGATAGAACACCAGATAGATAGGTGGGTGGCTAGACAGACAGACAGACAGACAGACAGACAGACAGACAGACAGACAGACAGACAGACAGATAGATAGATAGATAGATAGATAGATAGATAGATAGATAGATAGATAGATAGATAGATAGATAGATAGATAGATAGATAGATAGATAGATAGATAGATAGATAGATAGATAGATAGATAGATAGATAGATAGATAGATAGATAGATAGAACACCAGATAGATGGATGGACGGACGGATGGGTGGGTGGGTGGTTGGACTAGCAGATAGATGGAGATAGAACACCAGATAGATAGGTGGGTGGCTAGATAGATGGATGGATGGATGGAAAGCGTAATATTTTATTTAAGCTTTGATTTGTTTGACTTGGCTGAAAGCCCTTCAAGTTTCAGGTTTCACCCTAATCAATTGTTTATTCTCCAAGCTTGTTAATAAAGGCGCCTGCCATTATCCAATAGACCAAAACACACTGTGGAAATTAGTGTCCACCAAATAGCTGCCAAGTAGGTAGTGCAATTACTGGACATGCTGCTATCAATTACCATCAATGATGGTTATCCGCTCAAAAGGGACATTGCTGCAGTGCAGTTCCAGTGCAGTTCATCTGATTCCTTCCACTGTCTGTCTCATAACACTAAGTGGCTTTAATGACCATGCTGACAGGATGTCGATGACATGCACCATATGTTAGGTCTTGCCCGGTTAATACATCCTGATTGTCATCAGAGGTGGACAAAGTACAAAACTCCATTACTTGAGTAAAAGTAAAAGTACTATTGGTTAAATATTACTCCATTACAAGTGAAAGTTGTAAAGATAGATTTTTACTTAAGTAAAAGTACAGAAGTACTTGCTTTTAAGAGTACTTAAGTATCAAAAGTAAAAGTAACCGCATTATTGTATTATCGTTGCATTGTTGAATGCACGCTGTTCCTTCATTGTGGTTTAAGCTAGTCATGCTCCATCCGACATGCTAGCATACCTTGAACTCATTTACATACTTGCTTAAAAGTTACAAAGCTCTTCTCAAAGTCAAAATCATACTAGAAAAGAAAAGTTTCTACATTGTGTTTATTTGACAGGATTATGTAAATACATATTTCTGAATGGACTTCAGTTAACATTATTAATCCAACTACGTCGTTTTTGCATGCTAACTAACATCATTGTCGAACGCTATGCGTTAGCGTTCTTTCCACAAGGCTATGGCAACTTTGCGGGTAAATCTATAAAAATAATTTGACCGACCAACCATACTTCATACCAGTGTTAATTTGGATTTAGTTTTAGTCAGTCTTTTGACTACAACATTTAACATCTGAATTGTTTTAGTCTAGTTTAAACTGACTATAATAAGAATTTAGTAGTTTTCAATAGATTAAAATTCAGTACTTGTGGTCTGGCGTCTGAGAGGCAGCTTTCTGTGTGCACTTTCGTGTCGTCGCACTTTTTTAGACTTATCCATGTCTGCTCTTCTGAATTTTAACTTTTCAGTCTGACCATGGTTGCGCGCACTGCGTCTGGGAACTGCCGCCTTCTATTTTGCCATCAATTGATTAGTGTTCAAAAAATACTTGGAAATCATTGAACTTCATGTGATCCTACAAGTGTGATTACTGATAGGCTGTCTGCAAAAAAAAACAAATCCCGTTTTAAAGAAGAAAAATCATCCACTGACTTTCAAAGCGTCTACGACTTTCTACTTCGAGGGCCTTGATAGAAATGTAATGGAGTAAAAAGTACGGTATTTGTCTTTCAAATGTAGTGAAGTAAAAGTCATAAGTTTCCAGAAACAATACTACTCAAGGAAAGTACAGATACTCAAAAAGTGTACTTAAGTACAGTACTCAAGTAAATGTACTTAGTTACTGTCCACCTCTGATTGTCATCTAGCGAGATGGAGCGATCATCGTTTTGGGTGATTGCCCTAAACATATGCTGGCATGCAGATGTTTCGGCCTCGCTAATTAAACCTTCTGAACTGCTCATCTCCTGTCGTGCCTGCAGTGTCTTGTGTGTTTTGTATGTCTGTTCAAAGAGCTTGCATGGATGTGCATTGCAGAGTCTTTCTGTGCTGGCTGGTGCAAAACGAGGGGAGGAAAATTATGACAGACCCTGTGACAGCCTCTAGGGACTCTGAATGAGATGATCTATGATTGAATAATGATTCTTTTAGACGCAAATTTGGTTTTTATTGAATGAAATCACCATTGTTTGCTTCTAGGGAAAATTAAATACAAATTATCACTTTATTTACTCTGTTATTGTCATAAAATGTCAGATGTATATAATATAAATTATTATATAAAAAAAAATATATATAAAAAAAAATATTTATATATATATATATATTCACATGTGTGTGTGTGTGTGTGTGTGTGTGTGTGTGTGTGTGTGTGTGTGTGTGTGTGTGTGTGTGTGTGTGTGTGTGTGTGTGTGTGTGTGTGTGTGTGTGTGTGTGTGTGTGTGTGTGTGTGTGTGTGTGTGTACAAATCAGTATATTAAAATGATTTCTGAAGGATCACGTGACACTGAAGACTGGAGTAATGATGTTGAAAATTCCATCACAAGAATAAATTATATATAGAGAGAAAGTTTATTAGAATTATTTCTGAAGGAAAATGTAACACTGATGACTGGAGTAATGGCTGCTGCAAATTCATCTTTGCCATCACATGTTAAAATATATTATTATATATTTATTAAATATATTTAAAATTATTAATTACATTAATATATTTAAAATGATTAATTACATTAATATATTTAAAATGATTAATTACAACATTAATCTTTTCACAATATTATTGTTTTTATTGTATCACATAAATGCAGCCTCGGTGAGCCCAAGAGACTTATTTCTAAAACATAAAAAAAACTGAACTATGCTTTATAATTATCCTCTATAACTGGTAGTGTGTGTGGGTGTATATATATATATATATATATACACACTGAGGCAAAACATTATGACCAGTCACAGATGAAGCGAATATCGTTGATTACCTCCTAACAAGGGCATATAATAAGGTCTGGGTAGACTAGATTGGATTAGACACAAGCAATCAGTTCTCACAATCAATGTGTTGGATGAAGCGACTTTGATAAGGGCTCTGAACGGCAAGGCTTGTGCGTTGCTCTCGGTCAGCAGTGGTGAGAATTTACCAACAGTGGACCGAGGAGCAGTGGTGGAGGAAGTACTGAATCTCAGTACTTAAGTAAAAGTACAAATACCCAGAGATATATTTACTTTAGTAAAAGTAGAAGTACCACAATGACAACCCTACTTAAGTAAAAAAGTACCTGATTTTAAATGTACTTTAAAGGGTTAGTTCACCCAAAAAAGAAAATTCTGTCATTAATTACTCACCCTTATGTCGTTCGAGACCCGTAAGACCTCCGTTCATATTCGGAACACAAATGAAGATATTTTTGTTGAAAGCTGATGGCTGAGAAAGGCTACAGATAGGCCTCCATTGGCATTCAGTACACTTATACTCCCAAGACCGATAAAAGGCACTTAAAATGTCGTTACAAAGTCCATCTCACCACAGTGACTCTACAATAATCTTACGATGCGACGACAATAGTTTTTGTGCGCAAAAAAAATCAAAATAACACCTTTATCCAGCTTGTTATTGCCTTCCGCGTGTGCCTCCACGACGCATGCGCGAGAATATGACGTAGCGCCGGGGTTTGGGAATCCATGAAATGCACACTCTAACCCCATTTTGAGCACTACGCCGAGACCTAAAGCACGATCAATGTAGAATCCAACAGCTGAGATACGCGCGTCTTCCTCTGATTGTAAACAGATCACTTCTGGGTCATCTGTCCGAACGCCAGATCTGCGTCATATTCTCGCGCATGCGTCGTGGAGGGACACACGGAAGGCAGTAACAAGTTGGAAAAAGGTGTTATTTTGATTTTTTTTGCGCACAAAAACTATTGTCGTCGCATCGTAAGATTATTGTAGAGTCACTGTGGTGAGATGGACTTTGTAGCGATGTTTTGAGTGCCTTTTATCGGTCTTGGGAGTATAAGTGTACTGAATGCCAATGGAGGCCTATCTGAAGCCTTTCTCAGCCATCAGCTTTCAACTAAAATATCTTCATTTGTGTTCCGAATATGAACGGAGGTCTTACGGGTGTCGAACGACGTGAGGGTGAGTAATTAATGACAGAATTTTCATTTTTGGGTGAACTAACCCTTTAAGTATTAAAAGTACTTGCATAACAATTTATTCTCTTAATGTCTATATTCTAATAAAAAATAAATAAAAAAACATTATATATTTATGAGTCCACAAGACCGAAAGTGCACATGAAGTGTGCCATTTGGGACAGGGCCATAGTCATTTATGAACAGGTGATTGAATCTTTGATTCAACCGATTCATTCAAAACACTGAATCATTCAGTAACGCTCTGTTGCTGTTTTGTTTGGAACTATTTTCACTGCTAAAATAGAACAAAAACAGTCAATATATTGCATCTAAAATGTAAGTAACGTTTTGTTAATTAATTGTTTATGGAACTGTCAGTGTCATATGAAATCAGTGACACATTTTCAGTCGTGATGGCATTCAGGAAAACAGCACTCTTGGTCGTTTGATGTTTTTAACTGTATTATATGTTTTAAATATAAAAACTCCACATTTAGTTTCTCTGTGTGAGTGGCGCTGCTTTGTTTCCATTTCTCCTCATGAGGCTGCGCGAGCCTCAACAGCGCAACCTTACCGTCAGTTCATTACAAGAGGACAGGCGTTATTGTCGAGCCCTGAAACTGATCAGAAAATGTAACGAAACGTTGTAGAAATGTAGTAGAGTAGAAAGTATAATAATTGCTGCAAAATGTAACGAAGTAAAAGTATGCACTATTGATTCTAAAGTACAGATACGTGAAAAATTTACTTAAAGGGATAGTTCACCCAAAAATGAAAATTAGCCCATAATTTACTCACCCTCAAGTCATCCTAGGTGAATATGACATTCTTCTTTCAGACGAATAAAATCTGAGTTATATTACAAAAGTCCAGGCTAATCCAAGCATTAGAATTGGATTTATAGTTGCTCTGTTTTTAAAGTCCATAAAAAGTGCATCTGCCCATCTAATAACATGCTCCACGCGGCTCTGGGGTGTTAATAAAGGCCTTCTGAAGCGAATCGATGCGTTTGTGTAAGAAAAATATCCATATTTAAAACTTTATCAAGTAAACTTTCGGCCGACCGCCTTCCCTGTTCAATTTATGGAAAAATTGTTGAAAGTTCCCCTGCCGATCGAAAGACTAACGCGACCAGGTAGGCTCGTCATGACGTCACTTACGCATCTTGAGTTTCACTTTCAACATTCAACACTTTTCCATGGAATGCGGTTGGTCGAAAGTTTACTTGATAAAGTTAAAAATATGGATATTTTTCTTACACAAACGCGTCGATTCGCTTCAGAAGGCCTTTATTAATACCCCGGAGCCGCGTGGAGCACGTTATTTGACGGACAGGTGCACTTTTTATGGACTTCAAAAACAGAGCAACTATGAATCATTGTTCTAATGCTTGGATTAGCCTGGACTTTTGTAATATAACTCCAATTTTATTCGTCTGAAAGAAGAATGTCATATACACCTAGGATGACTTGCATGCATGGGGGTGAGTAAATTATGGGCTAATTTTCATTTTTGGGTGAACTATCCCTTTAAGTAAAGTAACAAAGTATTTGTACTTTGTTACATTCCACCACTGCCGAGGAGGGACAAACAACAAACCGGCAAAAAGCGTGTTTGGCGCCCAAGCCTCATCAATGCACCAGGACAACGAAGGCTATCCCATCCGGTCCGAGACAACATAAGGTCTACTGTGCCCCAAGACACATATTTTAATGATGGTTATGGAAGGAATGTGTCACAACACAGTGCGTCACAGTCTGCTGCGTATGGGGCTACGTAGCCGAAGACCAATCAGAGTGCCTATGATGACCTCTGTCCACCGTTTAAAGCGACCTACAATGGGAGCGTCAGAACTGGACCTTGGAGCAGTGGAAGAAGGTCACCTGGTCCTGATTTCTTTTACATCACGTGGATAGTTGTATATGTGTGTGCCGTTTACCCGGGTAAGTGATGGTACCACAATGCACTAGGGGACAAGTGTAAAGCTCTGGGCAATGTTCTGCTGGGAAACCCTGGGTCTGGCGATTCACGTGGATGTAAATTTGATTCATGCCACCTAGCTAAACATTGCAGGTACACCCCTTCATGACAATAGTGTTCAGCAGGATAATGCACCCTGCCACACTGCACACATTGTTCAGGAATGGTTTGATGATGAAGAGTCCAATTGAGCACCTGTGGGATGTGCTGGACCAACAAGTTTGATCCACAACTGTTCCACCTCGCAGCCTACAAGACTTGAAGGATCTGCTGCTAAAGTCTTGGTGCCAGAAACCACAGGACAGCTTCAAGGTCTTGTAGAGTCCATGCCTCGGCAGGTCGGCACTGTTTTGGCAGCAGTGGAAGGACGAACAGCATATTAGGCAGATGGTCATAATGTTTCGGTTTATCGGTGTGTGTGTGTGTGTGTTATGAATTAAAGATTTTTTTTTTTATTCACTACCTCTGTACATCTTTCAATCATTTTGTTTACCTTGTCAATGCCTTTTAGTTTGTATTAGCCTGACCATGTGAGATAATGCATATGCAATGATGTTCTGGAATGCAAATTAGTAAATTGCATATTGTATTACAACCGTGTCTGAAATTGAAACTGACAATTTGGTTTCTCTTTACAGTGAAGGAGCCATGGCAGTTGCATTTCTTAAACTGATGAATTAGACATGATATGTGTTTCTGGAGAACTGATTATGCACATTATTTGTATAATTGCATTAGCCTGAGATATAATATTCATAGATTTTAAAATACACCGCACAAGAATACTGTGTTTGGTTCTCAGATATGTTTCATACACATTCATTTGAACTGGACTGCATAGCTCAGAGAGTTTTCACATTAAACAAACCAGCAGTAATACAATGCCACTTTTTTTGTTTCTTTGTAGAGTAGATGAGGATATTCTCAGGTATAGCACAACGTAGGAGGTTTTTAACTTCAGGCAGTGTCTGTGATGTTGCTTCAAATCACATGCACTTTGGAAGTAGGACAAGTTTTTTTTAAAGCGCCTCTGACGTACTGAGACTCAGAGTGCAGCTTCTGACCTTGGGATTGCTGATCTAGCAATAAAGAAGCTGGAGGTAACTCACCCTCTTCTGTAATAACTCATGTCCAAGCACTGGCAGATGGTCCTGATGGGGATTCTGAAAAAAATGACAAAATGATTTTGTTACCTCTAAATAACCTCTTCATGGTATATAAAAGTTTGACTCAGAAACAAAAGAGTTTGATAGC